>NC_045442.1:113049030-113062251 GCF_002776525.5 Piliocolobus tephrosceles | reverse complement strand
TACAATACTGTACTCTTTGTAAGCAAGTTACTATGCACAATCCACACTTAATGAATGGGAAGATATGTTCCACCTACTTAAAGGCAAAGCATCTATCAAAATTATATGGAATTTATCTGCACAGATTTGTATCTATCTATCTATCTATCATCTATCTATCTATCTATCTATCTATCTATCTATGTTTAGTATGTTTTGGTTTGAAATTGAGCATATTGGAAACCTCTTCTATACATTCCTTCACCCATTTCTTATCAAGGACATTTTAATTTAGTTTGTTGGCCAAATTAATCAAATCTGAAAGGATTTGGCTGTCTTTTTGAAAGCTATCCCAGAACTGGTAAAACAAATGGTTCTTTTCTTCCTGGAAGGAGTTCAGAGAGCCCCTCCCTCCTGGACCTCCCCATTCCCTTTTTCCTCTACCTTTCCCCAGTGATCACAGCCAGGAAGAGCCAGAAATGGCTTCGTAACTCTTATGAACTCTTCGTAACTCTTATGACAAGTCATTGTTGATGACTCCCACCAAGGGGGAAGGATGCTGTGGTTAGACCCTTGCTTAAGAAACGATTGTTTGTAGCATTATTCATGTCTTCGTCATCTCTGGGTTCTGTCACTGCAGCATGTTCTGTTGGGATGTGTCTTTGAAGTTCACTTGGCAGACATTTGTATTATCATTTTAGCAGCATTTTCTTGCATATAATATGCCAGAGTAATATATACTAAAATGATGAATATAGTTTTTGCCCTTGAAGAGTTTACAATCCAACAAGGGTCGGCATTTAGTTACTAAATCATCAAAAGAGAAGTTATCATAAGTATCATGACCTATAGACAAAATTGTAGGCAACCTGTTAGAAATACTTAGCTTGGTCTAAACTAAATACAGAGCTTTTCAAAGTCATTGGTACTAAAAGCCTGGTTGAGCTAAATGAAACAATTTTCCACCCAAGAGCCGGGTGCAGTGGCTCATGCCTGTAATCCCAGCACTTTGAGAGGCTAAGGTGGATAGACCACTTGAGGTCTGGAATTGAAGACCAGCCTGGCCAACATGGTAAAAGCGCGTCTCTACCAAAAATACAAAATCAGCTGAGCATGGTGGCATGTGCCTGTAATCCCAGCCACTTGGGAGGTTGAGGCAAGAGAGTCACTTGAACCTGGGAGGTAGAGGTTGCTGTGAGCTGAGATCACGCCACCACACTCCAGTCTGGGCAACAGAGCCAGACTGTCTCAAATAAATAAATAAAAATTTTCCACCCAAGAGAATAAATTCTGGTGGCCACTTATTCAAAGTAGAATAAGTTCTACTTTGAATTATTACTACTGTATGTTGTTTCACCATAGCTGACACATGGGGATTATGAGTTACATTTACAAGAATAAAAACTATAAAAGTTAACCGTGAGTATTTATTGAGCAATTACTATTTGGCAGGTACTAGCCTAAGTGCTTTACATATATTCATGAAATACTTATAACCTATGAGCACTATAAAAATCTTCTATTTTGTAGCTGATGAAATTGAGGCACAAGGCCACTGTGTCCAAGGATGCCTGAGCCAAGATTTGAACCCGATAAGCCTGGTCCTAAAGTCTACTATTGAATTCATACACTTAATCCCTCTCCTAGTCACTGTGGCCCCTCTGTATTATAAAAAAGGTACTCTCTTTGAGTAGGAAAATTAGAAAAATGCACACTCACAGGGAGGATGTAGCCTCTCTTTATTTCACCCCTAACTCATCCTTTGGCCTGGCCTTTTGAGCAGTGCACAGAATGTACAACTGTACATGGCAGCCCTATCTTCACCGTCTTCACTACCTGTCGTTACCTTTACAAATGTCAACTAACTTTGACATGCATGATCTTATTTGATTTTGGCTTCAGTCACATGAAATAAAAATGACAGTTAATTACCTTTCCTTTACAAAAGAGAAATCTATTCTCTTTATGTATTGACGTATTGATCACACAATAGGTACATCATAAAAACCAAGCAGTGGCCCAGGGGCAGGAAAGATCCTGGGTATGAACCACTGTGTGTTTTACTATACTACATGCTTTACACATGATTTAATTTACTGTTCACAAAAGCCCTACGAGGTAAGGTGTCACTAATGCCTGTACGCAGATAAGGAAACGGCTTCAGTACAGTGAATTGCCTTGCCAGGCTTTCCATATTTTGTAGGTTGAGGTGTCTGAATTCAACCCTGGGCTATCTGACTTGAAATCTATGCTCCTTCCACCACTTACTCCATCTCTATTCGAGTCTCTCTGATTGTTTGGGGTAGACATGTTCAAACAAAATAATACTCATTAGTGTTAGACAATTGAAGATTAGGATAAAGCGTGGCTCAAGCAGAGAAAATTGCCCAGGGAAGATACCCTAGGGAAGATACTGCTTTTTAATAAGCTAGAACAAAAAGAGGTCACACTCAAGATTATGAGCCACTTAGTTTGTTGATCAGTACATACTAATGGAGCACCTGTTAAATGCTTGGCAGCCATTTAGGAGCTGTGTCGGAAACAACACTGAAAGTCAAACCACTTGCCCTCAAGGGGATCACCGTCTAATTAGTAAGATATCTAACAAGCCTGAATGTGAACACTGCAGCTGCTTAGTAATCTCCGAGGACCTCTTTCAGTAGGGACTCATTTAGTGAATTTGCAGAAGAAACACACACAGATTGGAAGCATCCCTTCCATTCTCCATACTGAATGGTGGGGGTACTGTTTACTGTTGTGTGTGTCCGATAATAACAAACCTCGTTCCCAAAAAGCAGTCTGAGACAAGGACTTAGTGTAGGTAATTTCTTGGAGTGGATGTTTCTGGGAGACAGAGGAAGAAATGCTAAAATAAAGGAACATTATAGCACTTTGGGAGGCTGTGGCAGGTGGATCACCTGAGGTCAGGAGTTCAAGACCAGCCTGGCCAACATGGCAAAATCATGTCTCTACTAAAAATACAAAAAATTAGCTAGGCATGATGGTATATGGCTATAGTCCCAGCTACTTGGGAGGCTGAGGCAAGAGAATCACTTGAGATCGGGAGGTGGGGGTTGCAGTGAGCCGAGATCGTGCCACTGCACTCCAGCCTGGGTGACAGAGAGTGAGACCCCGTCACAAAAAAAAAAAAGTGAGGGGAAATATTATTAAATTTGTGGACATAAGGGGTCTGGATTCCATTATGCCCCCCTGGAAGATGTACCAAAACCTTCCAGAACTGTCCACTTTACGGATGGCACTGGGGAGGATTTGTTCACAGCTTCTGTCCCCGATTCATTGAGAGTTGTCTCTAGGGGCAGTCATTACCCCACATTTCTGAGCTGGCTGGTGAAAACAATGGATGTTTACAGGTCGTAAGACCCTGGGGCAGAGTGAAGAGTCCCATGGCTTAGGCTTGAGGTAGGACAGAGGATGCTGCAGCTGTGGCTGGGTTCAGAGGTGGGTTGACAGAATGGAATGCAGAGAAACAGAGTTGTCTGCTGCAAATCTGTTTCAACCCCCTCTGTGTGTGAACACTAGATGGCTGCCCTTGTCATAGATGAAAGATAGACCAGCCACCTGGGGAGGCACTGGCATCAGCCTGGGAAATGGTCAAAGCCGAGTTTTACCAGTAGTCACTTAAAGTCTCTTGGTCTCCATTTCCCATAAGATGGAAAGAGTAATAGTAACTGCCTTATATGTTGTTAGGAAGACTTATTAACTCAGTGTGATAAAATGTTTTATAGGATGCTGAGTACTCTTTCTGGCAAATACGAGTACTCAATTTGTTGGGAAACAGAGATCCCAAAAGGCTTATATTGATGGGACCAGGAGTTACTTTTTTTAAGTGTGTTTTTTTTCCTTTTATTGTCTGCCTTGTTCATTCACCTAGTGTATTAGTCCATTTCCACACTACTGATAAAGGCAGTCCTGAGACTGGGTAATTTAGAAAGGAAAGAGGTTGTTGACAAATGGGATCTAATTAAAAAGCTTCTGCACAGCAAAAGAAACTACCATTAGAGTGAACAGGCAACCTACAGAATGGAAGACAATTTTTACAATCTACCCATCTGACAAAGGGCTAATATCCAGAATCTACAAAGAACTTAAATTTACAAGAATAATAATCAAACAACCCCATCAAAAAGTGGGTGAAGGATATGAACAGACACGTCTCAAAAGAAGACATTTATGCAGCCAACAGACACATGAAAAAATGCTCATCATCACTGGCCATCAGAGAAATGCAAATCAAAACCACAATGAGATACCATTTCACACCAATTAGAATGGCGATCATTAAAAAGTCAGGCAACAACAGGTGCTGGAGAGGATGTGGAGAAACAGGAACAGTTTTACACTGTTGGTGGGACTGTAAACTAGTTCAACCATTGTGGAAGATAGTGTGGCAATTCCTCAAGGATCTAGAACTAGAAATACCATTTGACCCACCCATACCATTACTGAGTATATACCCAAAGGATTATAAATCATGCTGCTATGAAGACACATGAGCATGTATGTTTATTGTGGCACTATTCACAATAGCAAAGACTTGAAACCAACCTAAATGTCCATCAATGATAGACTGGATTAAGAAAATGTGGCGCATATACACCATGGAATACTATGCAGCCATAAAAAAAGGATGAGTTCATGTTCTTTGTAGGGACATGGATGAAGCTGGAAACCATCATTCTGAGCAAACTATCGCAAGGACAGAAAACCAAACACTGCATGTTCTCACTCATAGGTGGGACTTGAACAGTGAGAGCACTTGGACATAGGATGGGAAACATCACACACCAGGGCCTGTTGTGGGGTGGGAGGAGTGGGGAGGGATGGTATTAGGAGATATACCTAATGTAAATGACGAGTTAATGGGTGCAGCACACCAAATGGCACATGTATACATATGTAACAAACCTGCACTTTGTGCACATGTACCCTAGAACTTAAAGTTTTAAAAAAATTAAAATTAATAAAAATGTTCTTCAATCAACTGTGAGTAAAGATGGACTAGTACATATAACTCCCCTGAATACTGACCATGAATATGCAAAGAAGATTGATTCTGACAATGTCATGGACTTTTGAGAAGTTTCCAAAACAGAAATTGTAGTGTTATTATTATTCATCACTGATACCAGCCTATATGTAAGAATAAGTTTTTCCTTTTTTCAAAAATACATTAATGTAATTAAAACTTAAAAAAAAAAAGTAAATTTAAAAAAAGGAAAGAGGTTATTTAACTGACTCATAGTTCCACATGGTTGGGGAGGCCTCACAATCATGGCAGAAGGCAAAGAAGAGCAAAGTCACATGTTACATGGATGGTAACAGGCAAAGAGAGAATTTGTGCAGGGAAACTCCCTCTTAAAAACCATCACATCTCATGAGACTTATTCACTATCATGAGAACAACAGGGAAAGACCCACCCCCATGATTCAATTACCTCCTACCAGGTCCCTCCCACAACACGTGGTAATTGTGGCAGCTACAATTCAAGATGAGATTTGGATGGGGACACAGCCAAACCATATCACCTAGTTCATCTGTTTTCAGTTTTTATTCCACTAAAAGGTCAATTCAGATTTGCTAAAATATCCTTGATTGATATGCTATACCTGGTTGGACACAATAAAAATCAGTTCCCTTATTGGAAATATGTGCCCTTAAAGGAGAATGCTGAATCCCATCAAGGAACAAAACTTTCTCCCATTCTGTCCCCAGAAACTAGTCACAGAAGGGTTTGCATATTCTTTGTGGTGAGTGCATACTGATGACAACTTCTGTTTATTCCTCCAACCCACTTCCAAGAGCCAGGATAGCTTCTTGCATCTGATTCTTATGATGATGAAAATTGTTAGATTATTTTGGGGGAACTGCTGTGTATGAGGCAGTATGCTTGGTCCTAGAAATGTGAAGGGTATAAAAACAAAAAATATATAGAATGCGTTTCTTGTCTACAAAAAAAGACTATTGTGGTTGAAGGAATTGGATGAGAATGGTTGAGCTTTTAGAGATAATGGGGAACTAGGGTGTAGTAAATCAAATATTTGGCCCCAATTTTACTTATCCAAGGCCAGCATAAGAAATTCAATGGGAAAGGAATTCACCTGGGGCTCTTTGAGAAATAATGAGCTAAACGTATTGGAGACATAAGTGAGAAAGGCCAGCAGTCAGCAGTTCTATGCTCATCAAATCCAGGTTATGCACAGTCCTTCTCCCAGATATGTACAGTAGTTTTATGGAGGTGGCACATCTGGTCTCCAGAGACGCCCCTCTCCCAACCCATGAGCTACATACTCTGTATTCCTGTCTTTGTATAGTCCTCTCCCTTGAATCTGGGCTGCCTCCATGACCCACTTTTGGCAGGTCTAACATGGTGAAAGTAATGCCATGTGACTTCCAAGGTTAGGTGAGAAGCTTTGCAGCTCCTTAGGGTTTCTTGGAGTGCTTGTTCTTGGGATTCTGTCTCTTGGAACCCGGAAGACAAGCTGTGAGAAGCTCAAGCTACACACAGTGGTCACATGTTTTTCTGTGGTCACCATCCCCAGCTGAGCTACCAGCTGACAGCCAGCACTGTCAGCCACGTGCGGGAGCCATCATGGATGTCCAGCTAAGGCTTGATTAAGCCTTCACATGGCAGCCCCAGCAGCTGACTGTTACCATGTCAGAGTCCTCAAATGAAAACTGCCCAGCTGAGCTCAAAGAATACACAGAACCGTAAAATAATAAGTTGTTATTTTAAGCCATTAAGTTTTGGGAGAGTTTGTTACACCGCGGTCGATAACTGGTACAAAATGTAACTTATGTCGTAAATATCAGCAAGGTTTTAATTTTTTTCACAGTTGTTACATGACATTTTGAAGTCTCCATTTTTTTGTTTTTGCTTTTTTTACTTTTGACATACTCTAAACTTGATCCTTTCAAATAGCTTTGTGGAATAATATTGCTATTCATTAGTTTTTAAATCATAACCTTACAGATGAAATTCTTAAGTGTATTGTCAACCCTTTTGTAGTCTGGTGAAGCCTACAGAAGTCTTTTATTTTTAAGTGAATAATAAGAAATTTGTAGAATCACAAAAGAAACTGTGGAAATACAGTTTTTGAAACACTTTAAAACCCAAATCTGTGGTGTAGTAATACAGGTACATCTATGAATACATTAAATAACAACACTCGTGATGGGCACAATTGTCATAATTTTGAAGTACCAATAAACATAATCTTTTTCGAACATTTTGTAACATTTTAGTATGAACATTTTTAAACATGCAGCAAAGTTGATCCCACAAAGAATATCCATATACTCACTGCCTAGATTCTCCTATTAACATTACTTATGCTTGCTTTATCATGTGATGTATCTGACCATCCATCATCAAACTATCTTAATGTTTTTATGCATTTTCCATGTAAATTGCAAAGCAAATTGCAATTCTCCATGAATAATTCAGAGTGTGTATAATTAACTGGAAGACGGACATAAGATTGTAATTGTGATATATATGTAACTATTGTAATCTGAGAGAAAATGTCTGTTATTCCTATTGCTGACATTACTAGGTATTGCTAATATCACTGTAGCTTTTTCATATTTTCACAGTATTCATATTTTAAAGCAATGCTAAGTTTTAGTCAGAAGTTACTGAAAATAAAGGTGTAAATTTGTTCACATTCAAGTTCATGACCCTACCTATTAATAGACCCCATAGGGTCCAAGATCTCCAAGTTAAGGAGACCTAATAAATGAAAACGTACAGACGGTCTATGACTAAGTTAAAATTCAAGGCAAATATATAAACTAATATAGGCATACTTTAAAAATCAAGCCATAGGCCAGGTGTGGTGCCTCACGCCTGTAATCCCAGCACTTTGGGAGGCCGAGGTGGGTAGATCACTAGAGGTCGGGAGTTCAAGACTGGCCTAGCCAACATAGTGAAACCCCATCTCTCCTAAAAATAAAAAAATTAACCAGGCATGGTGGCGTGTGGCTGTAATCCCAGCTACTCAGGAGGTTGAGGCACAAGAATCACTTAAATATGCGAGGCAGAGGTTGCAGTGAGCTAAGATCGCACCACTGCACTCCAGCCTGTTCACCAGAGCGAGACTCTTTCTCAAAAAAATCAAGTCACAAATA
The DNA here is from genome assembly GCF_002776525.5 of Piliocolobus tephrosceles. Taxonomy (NCBI): domain Eukaryota; kingdom Metazoa; phylum Chordata; class Mammalia; order Primates; family Cercopithecidae; genus Piliocolobus; species Piliocolobus tephrosceles. The sequence goes on along the minus strand of NC_045442.1, from coordinate 113,054,123 downwards.
TAAATTCTGACATTTTTACAGTGACATTAATGAAAGGAGCCTGGAATACTCCAAAGAGTCATGGAAAAGGAGAAGGGAGAGTTAGCGATTTGACATCTGTATTAGCTATGGCTGCCGTAACAAAAGTACCAAAAAATGGTGTGGTTTAATACAACAGAAATTGACTGTCTCACAGCTCTGAAGCCTGGAAATTCAAAAACAGGGCCAGGCACAGCGGCTCACGCCTGTAATCCCAGCACTTTGGGAAGCCAAGGTGGACAGATCACCTGAGCCCAAGAGTTTAAGACCAGCCTAGGCAACATAGCAAAACCCTGTTTCTACAAAAAATACAAAAATCAGCTGGGCATGGCGGCATGCCCCTGTAGTCTCAGCTACTTGAGATGCTGAGGTGAGAGGATTGCTTGCACCCAGGAGGCTGAGGCTACAGTGAGCCATGATCATTCCACTGCACTCCAGCCTCCGTGACAAGGTAAGACCCTATCTCAAAAACAAAACAAGAAAACGGAGGTGTTGTTAGGGCCATGCTGTTGTTGATGGTTGTAGGGGAGGATTCTCCCTTGCCTACTCCAGCTTCTGGTGTTTGCTGACAGTCCTAGTAATCCTTAGTTCCTAACTGTATCGCTGCAATCACGTGCTGTCTTCTCCTGTATCTTTACATCGTCTTCCCTCTGTGCAGGTCTGTCTCTGTGTCCAACTTTCCTCTTTTTATAAGGACATCAGTCACCTTTGATTAAGGCCCACCCTAGTGACCTCATTTGAACCTGATTACCTCTGTAAAGACCTTAATTTCTAAATCAGGCCACATTCTGAGGTCCTAAGGCCTAGAATTTCAACACAGCTTTTTGTGAGGTCACAATTCAAACCCGTAATATCAGAACATTGTAATTCAATGGAACACAAATTCAGGTGTACTTTGAAACTAAATATTTCTAGAATTAAATTTGTCCAGAGTTACATGGTCTGGTCTTACTTTCATACAACTCTCTGCTAACACACTATGTTTGTTCTGGATATCCCTTTGTGATTTTTAAGAACTCTGAAATGTAAAAAGTACAAATAAGTAATCTCTTGCATTCATATTTTAGCCAAAACATCAGGCTCCAAATTGCTTTATTCATTTTTCGGTAGTGTTGCAGAAAATTTTAACTGAAAATTATATTCAAGGGGCCGGGCGCGGTGGCTCAGGCCTGTAATCTCAGCGCTTTGGGAGGCCAAGACGGGCAGATCACGAGGTCCAGAGATCAAGACCATCCTGGCTAACACGGTGAAACCCCGTCTCTACTAAAAAATACAAAAAACTAGCTGGGCGACGTGGCGGGCACCTGTAGTCCCAGCTACTTGGGAGGCTGAGGCAGGAGAACGGCGTAAACCCGGGAGTCGGAGCTTATAGTGAGCTGAGATCCGGCCACTGCCCTCCAGCCTGGGCGACAGAGCAAGACTCTGTCTCAGAAAAAAAAAAAAAAGAAAAAAAATTATATTCAAAATACTGTTTTAAATTTCATAATGGAAATGTAACCAATTAGTCAACAACAGTTATTCAACAACCCATGAGTACTGTACTCCCTGAGGAGAAAAAAACATAGTTTTTAGGCATCTATTGCAAAATGCAGCAAATGAGATTTACACACACACACACACACACACACACACACACACACACACACAGATACCCAGTAGACTCAGAATCAAGGCACTCTTTTATTTAAAAAATCCTTTTCTCTGCCAGGTGTGGTGCCTCACACCTGTAATCCAGCACTTTGGGAGGCGAGGTGGGCAGATCACTTGAGGTCAGGAGTTCGAGACCAGCCTGGTCAACACGGTGAAACCCTGTCTCTGTTAAAAATACAAAAATCAGCTGGGCATGGCAGCGCATGCCTGTACTCCCAGCTACTCAGGAGGTTGAAGTGGGAGAATTGCTTGGACCCAGGAGGTGGAGATTACAGTGAGCCGAGATCTCATCACTGCACTCCAGCCTGGGTGACAGAGCAAGATTCCATCTCAAAACAATAAATAAAAGTAAAGTAAAAAAATTTTTCTCCACTTTTGTGTCTATTTTAATTTTTTCTTCTGATTTTGAACTGATTAAAAATTTCATTCATATCTGCAACTTTAGTTGTAATATCAGGTTTTACTTTTTAAAAATTAAATGCTGGTTAATACTGCCTCTACGCCACCTCCAAAAAAAGAAATCCGGAATCATTCAAAATCAATCTTATGAAGTTGTCTTCATTTTGAGTAAGATTTTTTTAAAATGTAAAATACCACAGAGAACATTTTCAGCAAATGGTAGCTATTATAATTGACTGTAGATGCTGGATGGATGGTGCAGAGTTATCAGTGGCTTAAGCCCCTGCTGATAGCACTGATATTTACGTGGTTAGCTGTGTGGCCCCCTTTAGTTGTTTCATCCTTTATAAAATTTTACTCCAAACTATGTTTTTTGAGGAGTCCTGGAACATTATTATTTTTAAAATAAGTAGGAACCATAATTCCAAAGAATTCTTAGACACATAAGGGCAACATATGGTCCTTTAAAAATATATAGATGAGCAATTCTTTTAGAGTAGGTTGAAAGAGACTGAAAGAAAAAAATCCAGATGCCATTTGATTTCAGTGAGAGAAGAGTCTAAAAAGCACTCCTTTGACTTAATAGATCTTTTTTGAGAGGTATATGACATCTCTGTATCTTAATTTCCTTCTCTTTAAAGTTTTTTTCTCTTTTCTTTTCTTTTTTTTTTTTTTTTCTTTTTTCGCCTCAGCCTCCCGAGTAGTTGGGACTATAGGCATGCGCCACCATGCCTGGCTAATTTTTGTACTTTTAGTAGAGACCGGGTTTCACCAGGTTTACCCAAGCTGGTCCTGAACTCCTGACCTCAGGTGATCCGCCCACCTTGGCCTCCCAAAATGCTGGGATTACAGGCATGAGCCACTGAGCCTGGCCTCCTTTTCTTTAAAGTGTTTATGTTAATACCTACTTTCTAGATTGTTTGAGCCTGAGTATATATAAATTTCTTTGTGCATATAATAGAAGCTCAAGAAAAGTGACACCCAGTTTCTGGCACCCTCTGTCACCTCCCATCACCTCAATCTCTTGGTCAAAGTGACCATTCTCCTCGGAAGAAAAAAATCTCAATGAAATAAAATAATAACCTACATTTCTTCTGTAGTAATTGACCTTTCAATCTAAAAGAACATCAGAATTTGGAAGAAAAAGTAAAAAGTGAAATAGATGGTTCCTTCCACCTCTATTTGTTTCTGAGCAGCTTCTGGTGGCCAAATGTTTTCTTGGTAGCGTATTCCCTACCGTAGAACCTTCCAGAACGCTTCAGTCCGGTGAAGAGAAGGACAACAGGCTTTCTAATCACACGATGTTGCTTGCTGAGGGGGAAGGCAGAGGTCCGCCTGTATAATCCGATTTCATCAACTCACACTAATCACTACTGATAGTAGCAAAATTTAGCCTGGATCTGCGCTGTTAATCTAGATTGACAGGAGGTAAAAGGAGAGGAACGCAAGGGCACACAGGAACAAAGGGCGGAGCGCCAGCACTGATTTCCAGCCTTGCTCTTCCGTCTGGGGCTTCTAATTTACTCCCCTTTGGGGCTTCTATTTTTCTTACCTTATAAACAAATGTTCCTGGTTGTTAGGATACCAGCCTTTCATGGAGCGGTTTCAACAACAGGTGCGCAGTGAGCTTCTGGAACTGCAGGGAGAGCGATAACCTACGTCGTGAGGCTGCGCAGAAGGTACTTACAGGTACTCATTGTACCTGAGACTATGTATTATTTATTGAAACTGAGCCCTGAATTATCTTTATCCTCTGAGCGGCAGGAGTGCCTCCTAAAATGGATGCCAACAGCAGCTAATCTACAGGAGCTCCTACATGCTCCTTGCTCTCATTATTTTTCTTAATAGTAAGTGGTAGTTACCAAGCTTCTTCTTAGAGCTGGGAGAGTAACTGGGAATTGCAATTGTAACAGCCGAGAGAGGAACACCTCTGTGATTTTGGACGTTTCCACGTGGACTCAAGTTTTAATTTTTTTTTAAGGGACCACTCCACTTTGGATGTTGTGGCTATAGAGAAGATAACATGTTGCAGATTCTGCCTCCATAGTGATCAGAGTAGCAATCTGTGATGTGTGTGTTCACACGCTTAATGCCCAAAAGGAAGATGGGCTATGGAAAGGTTACTTTCACTGTTGCTTATGATATCTGTGTCTGGCAAACCAGAGAACTTTTTGCATTTGGGTAACAAAGACATTTGGAATAAACTCCATTGGATTTTCCATGTTGGTGAAACTATTGTTGATCTCTTCAGTACTATATGTTGCCATGCCAAAATCACCTAAGGGCAAAAATGTCTCCTGGGTAAGTAGATGATGATTTTATATTGCTTAAAATATATATTTTAAGCAGAAACACATGCTTTAAGAACTTAAAGACATCTAGTTGTTTCATGGTAAGAGTATTTGGAAAACCTTCAGAAAGCATTCGTCTTAGAAAAGCATATAAATATCTTTGTAAGTGTTAGAAATCCTTTGGCAAAGTCATGGTGGCGTGCTTGCTAAAATATGAACTATAAGACATGTAAACACTCAATTTGTTTTGCCATTTTTAGGTTTTTAGGTTTGCTTCACCTTCGCATACACACAAATAATTTAAAATGCATTCATACAAAGTCAAGGTTATGATTTTAACATGTTTTCATCTCCAAAACTGTTTGCGTTGAGTAAAGATAGTCTGGATTTCTTTTTTGGTGGTAAGTCAAATGTTAAGAGTAGAATATGCAATTTTCATTATTCAGTGATATTGTTGGTATGTTCCTTTTTTCCTTGGAAACAAGATAGCATAGCTATTTCTTAATTTTACGTATCTAAGTAATTTTCCTCAATCAATGATAGACATGTATAAAGTTTAACATTTCAGTAATAATAATGGCATGTTAATCCTATTCAAATTTAACTCCTTAATATTATTTCAAGGTGGCTGGGGGCAGTGGCTCGTGCCTGTAATCCAAGTACTTTAGGAGGCCGAGGCAGGCAGATTACGAGGTCAGGAGTTCAAGACCAGCCTAGCCAATATAGTGAAACCCC
>NC_045442.1:112964086-113048930 GCF_002776525.5 Piliocolobus tephrosceles | reverse complement strand
AAAAAAAAAAAAAAAAAAAAATATATATATATATATATATATAGGTTCAAGGTAGTTTCCCACCAAAAACACAAAACATACCAGATTGAGCTCAGAATAACAAGAACAATCTGTAAACTCTTAAAAAACAAGGGCTTTAGTTTCCTGCTATCATGTTAAGTGAGCTTGATACATTAAAATTAATAGGCAAATGGATTCCTTTCTATTCTCTACAGAAAGTTGTGTGTCTAAACACCAAACTTTTGGCCATCAGCCCATGCATCCTCGACCATAGTCATCATAGAATTTATTATTAGATTATGATTATGGTTTTCTTACAATTATGCAGGAAAAATAAATAATTCCATCTTTTGGGTCAAGAAATAATTTTTACTACCTTAATTTGAAATTCACTAATTAGATTATTCTTACTTTATATGAAATAGCACAGTATTTGTCTAAAAAATGGTTATTACGGGTTTTTTTCTGTTATAGGCAGTTATTCTTTAAGAGTACTTAATTAAAAGAGGTATACCTTAGTTTGAAACACAACTCTCAAATTTATTTCAGAAAAATTGATAAAATTTTTGAAGTTAATTCACTTTCAATAATGGATGCTTTTTGTCTTGATATTATTGTTATTGTTGATTCTTTACTTCCTCTTAGTAAAACCAAGAGATATGATTCAGGGACCTTTGGCCTAACTGGTGAGTTTCTTTCCCTCCTTATACGGATGGGTTCAAGGGCTAGTTCTGATGCCCAAATGAGAGTTTGCTACTTTCTGCCAGCACATAAACATTAAAGAAAGAGTCGTTTCAGAAGTATATCCCCTCCTTCATCTGATTAATCCTCCTAAAAGATTAATTCTCTCAAAGTAGTGCCTGCCTAATGGCCGGTTTCTACCATGAAAGCAAAACTTGAAACGTTAAGCTCAGACTACCCTTGGGTTGGGTTTACTTCATACTCAATTATGCTAATATTTTTTTGAAAAGTTCAAGTTGTTGGCTAAAAATTTAGGAGCACTTATTTCAAGAGAGTCAGCATAGTTTCATTTCCTCAGGTTAAAAATTCCCCATGTCTCCCACGCTATTAGAAAATGCCTCTGTACCAGGCCTTGTCCAAAGTTGAGTTATGAGTTTAATGACTGCCATATTACAGGGAATATAGTCATTTGGTTAGTGTGTGCTGATGATGCAGTGGTCCAATCATTCATGTTAATGACTATGATAAAATTCCTTAGTTTGACTTTAGGGCGTGGAGAGAGACTTTGAAATGTTGATCATTGCTTTGATTTTCACCAGTAGTGGTTGTTTTAGGTATTGAATGACGTTTCTCTGCATTTTTTGGCTATGTGAAGTGAAATGTATCCGGTCTTCCTGCTTTTGCCATTGGCCAGTTTCCATTTGGACATTTACTTAGACTTGAGTTCAGTAGGAGAATAAAATGATTCCTCTTGTTTTTTTAAGCACATAGCATACTTCCCAGTGGTGAAAGAAGGTCATGTAACTCTTCCTCCCTGGCCCCTCGGGCACGTTTCCGAGACCTGCTTCACTCCATATGATAAACGTGAACACATCTTATGGAACACCACGAGCCCCAGAGTAGACCACCACCTTCTTTCTCCTGTTCATGCCTGGTCAGCGTGGTATCTAGGCAACTGGTTAAACTGTGCTTGACAGCGTCACTGTCTGTGCAATGGAAAAGAGGATAGCAACCACCACTTTCTGTGAGATGTGCTGAGGGTTATCAGATCATCCTGGTACAAGGGTTTGACAGTCATTCAACAAATGTTCACAGAGTGCCTCTTCTATGATCCTCTAGGTATCAAGGACACAGCAGTGAAAAAGATCCATGAGAATCTCCAACATCATGGAGCTTACGTTCTAGGGAAGGGAGACAGACAAAAAGCAAATACATAAGTAGTACGAAAGATGGTGAATGAAATAGAACAGGGAACGGGTTAGGAAGTGCCAGGAATTGAGAGGCAGCATTGCCAATTGGTTTGTTAAACCTATTTGAGCAGAGACTTGAAGAAGGTAACAGAGTCAGCCATGGGAAAATGTGGGACTCAAGCATTCTCTGCCAAGGAAAAATGCTCAGATGCAAAGGCAGGAGCCTGCCTGGAATGTGAGGAATGGCCGGAAGGCTAATATGACTGCACCGTAGTGGTGTTCTTTCAGTTTCCTATGTCTCTCGTATGTATTTGCATATCTTTAGTAGTTCTTCATGGGGGATTCCAAGACAGGCCTCAATTCCTCTGTTCAAGTCCCCAGAGAATTGTGACATGTAGGAACTTCCTAAGAAGGTGCACACCAGCGCCTGCCAATGAAGGTTATAGGTGACAGGAGGGAGGGGGCAGAGTACAGTGGGTGCCCATCTCATCACCCTGACACAGTCAAACTTCATAACCAGCCCTGAAGAGTTGAGAATTTTGTTATTTTTCTTTTTTTACAGATAACGAGGCAGTTTTACAAATAAGCATTATGGTGTTTTTATAATAGAAGTTAGGAGAAATTTTAAGTTAATATTAAAGATAGTATTAAAAAGGGGAATTTAAGGATACAGATTAATGGGACACAGCACTTCCAATAACAGTGCATACTTTTTGTCAGAAAATGGTACACAATTCCAAACTTTATTATAGAATCTCCATATATTCTTTGACTATAAAAATCCATCTTGAAGTTTGTTTTTTGAGACATGATCTTGCTGCCACTTGTTCTTGACAACTGCATAGACCCCTAAGAGCTGTAGACCTTACTTTATACCACACTAACCGACTTTGCTGAAAAGTCACTTTGCCTTAGCAATACAAAAATAATGGACTTCACTTAGGATCCTGATGCTGGGCAAACTCCCTTGCTGTTCTTTTAATTCTCAGGAGCTGAAATCAGTCACACTGAACCTCCCGGTATTCCAAATCTATGGCCCTACATATAACAATGATTACTTGTATATGGTACATTTCATTGGTTGTTCTTAATTTTTTTTTATTATGTACCATAAGACTAATACCATTTATTTAACAAAATGAAGGGAAGCTGTAAAGAACATAAATGAGTGACTTAGGTTCACAACAAAGGATGCTAGAGATTAAATAAGAACTCAGAATGTTGGGGTTTGCTTTCTGTTTCTTGATTGAGATACTCCTAGCAAATACATTAAGTATGTACACGTTATTATAAAATTAGATGTTACTAGAAATTAGCTAAAAGACTAACATGACAATTAAACGTGACATAGATGATGAGACACTGACTCATTTTTGAAGTGGAAAAGGAAAGGGTTCTTCCAGGGGCAGGAGTCCATCACCTTTCCTTGGTCATTGAACATTATTTCCATGTAGATGTCTCTCTCAAGTTGTCAAAAGTAACTATTCTTTTTGAGTGTTTTTTTTCCCCCTCCATGATCACTGTATCTGTCTTGACGAATTTTTTTCAAACTGAATGGCTTTACGTTATTGAGAGGTGACAAGGGGCTGGCAGCCCTCCCTCACTCTCAGCTCCTCCTCGGCCTTGGCGGCACTCTGGCCATGCTTGAGGAGCCCTTCAGCCTGCGGCTGCACTGTGGGAGCCCCTCTCTGGGCTGGCGGAGGCGGGAGCCGGCTCCCTCTGCTTGCTAGGAGGTGTGGAGGACGAGGCGCAGGAAGGAACCAGGGCTGCATGTGGCACTCGTGGGCCAGTGCAGGTTGTGGGTGGGTGTGGGCTCGTGTGTGTGGGTGGGCATTGGCTCCGCGGGCCCTGCACTCGGAGGGGCTGGCCTGTGCCGCCACTGGCCCCGGGCAGCGAAGGGCTTAGCACCAGCAGCTGCGGAGGGGGCGTGGAGTCCCCCAGCACTGCCGTCAGGCCACGCGGCACTCCATTTCTCGCCAGGCCTCAGCGCCTCCCCACGGGGCAGGGCTCAGGACCTGCAGCCCGCCATACCCGAGCTCCCCAGTGGTGAGCTCCCGTTAGGCCCAAGCCTCTGTGGCGCCCGGTCCCAACCCAAAGGCTGAAGAGTGCGGGCTGTGCTGGGCAGGACTGACGGGCAGCTCCGCCTGCTGCCTCTGTACCAGATCCACTAGGGGAAGCCAGCTGGGCTCCTGAGTCTGGTAGGGACTTGGAGAACTCTTATGTCTAGCTAGGGGATTGTAAATGCACCAATCATCACTCTGTGTCTAGCTCAGGGTTTGTGGATGCACCAATCAGCTCTCTGTACCTAGCTAATCTGGTAGGGACTTGGAGAACTCTTATGTCTAGCTAGAGGATTGTAAATGCACCAATCAGCACTCTGTGTCTAGCTCAGGGTTTGTGGATGCACCAATCAGCACTCTGTACCTAGCTAATCTGGTAGGGACTTGGAGAACTCTTATGTCTAGCTAGAGGATTGTAAATGCACCAATCAGCACTCTGTGTCGAGCTCAGGGATTGTAAACACACCAATCAGCACTCTGTAAAATGGGCCAATCAGTAGGATGTGGGTGGGGGCAGATAAGGGAATAAAAGCAGGCTGCTCAAGCCAGCACAGCAAGCCGCTCAGGTCCCCTTCCCCACTGTGGAAGCTTTGTTCTTTCACTCTTTACAATAAATCTTTCTGCTGTTTACGCTTTGGGTCCAAGCCGCCTTCATGAGCTGTAACACTCACCCTAACAGTCTGCAGTCAGCGAGATCAAGAACCCACCAATTCCAGACACATTATGACTTTGTCAGAGATCTGTCTCTTGTTGCTTTTGCCTCATTTGATATGCAAGTTTCACTGCAACATATAGATTACTGGTCTTTCTGACAATAACAGTTTCTAAAAATAACTGATTTTATATTTTTCTTTTTTATTCTCTGAATGTTTGCCACTGTCATCAGAAATAGCCCCCCTGTTGTTACTCTCCTCTGTTCCCTTTCTGGGTTACATTAGAAGGTTTACTGAACTTTTTCAAACATCTCTGAAGATTTTAATTTTTTCAACTTTACTCACGGTAGGAAATCATAGTGTGTCTGGTGATACAGATGTTATTTAGTTATGCTCACAGCCATGAAGGTTTTTCCGGACACTCATACATTCAGAGAGTATTTTCTTCTCTAGTAAATAAATAAGTGTGTATATATATATTTCATATATATATGTATTTTTAATAGATTAACTCTATGTGTAGGTAAACCTGAAAGATCACCCCAGGAGGCTTCAGTGAATATGAATATTCACTAGTAAGCCATAAAGCATTAAAAAGTATGTGCTTGTATACAGCCTGGTAGTAATGATTATGTTTAATATTCAAATGTGTACCTTTTAAAAATCAAAGTTGAAAGTTACAGGGTACTTAGAAATTTAAAAGGGAACAAGTCATCAGTTCCTATATCAAAATTGGCCCATTTACCCTTCTTTCCTCTTTCTCATTTCTGATCCTGGAGACAAAATTATTTTCTCAGGGGGGAGGGGGGAGGGATTGCATTGGGAGTTATACCTGATATAAATGATGAATTGATGGGTGCTGACGAGTTAATGGGTGCAGCACACCAACATGGCACAAGTATACATATGTAACAAATCTGCACGTTATGCACATGTACCCTAGAACTTAAAGTATAATAATAAAAAACCTGAAAAACAAGATGAATCATAAAAAGGCTGTGAATAAAAGCAGAGTACATGTAAAAAAAAAAATATTTTCTCATACTCCAACATTGACAGCATTGCAGACAATGTACTATAGTGAGAAAGTATATGCGGTGGAGGCAGATTCTGAGTTTAAATCCTGATTCTGCCAGTAGTTGTTGACTTTGGACAAATTATTAACTACTAAGGTTTACGTCATTCATCTGTAAAATGAGGATAATACAACTTTTCGTGTAGGAGTATTTTTTAAAACAATGTGTAGAAAGTACGTATTGTAGTGCCAGCACATAAGTAATTTGTTAAAATCGTTTGCTCATTTTGTCTGCCCTTTCTTTTCCAATCCTACAGCTGTAACAGTAATTCAGGGATTTATTGTCTTGTATCTACTAGACACTATGGCAGCCTCCATACCAATTGCTAACTTCCCTTCTCCATTCCATTCCAAGCACTTCTACTATTCAATATGTTTCCTTTAACCCAGATTTTCATCAGTTTCCAAGCACATCAAAATCCTTTAAAAATTCCTCAGGTCAGGCACAATGGCTCGTTTCTATAATCCCAGCACTTTGGGAGACCAAGGTAGAGGGATCACTTGAGCCCAAGAGTTTAAGACCAGCCTGGGCAACATAGCAAGACCCTGCCTCTGCAAAAACATTTAAAAGAATTTTTTAAAAATAGCCAGGTGTGGTGGCTGCATGCTTGTAGTTCCAGCTACTCAGGAGGCTGAGGAAGAAGGATCGTTTGAGCCCAGAAGTTGGAGGCTGTAGTGAGCTATGATCATGACACTGCATTCTGGCCTGGATGACAGAGCAAGACTGTGTCTTTAAAAAAAAAAATAGTTTCTCACCATCCACAGATAATTAAGCATTCCCAGGCTGACTGAATTCCTCCATGGAGAAGATAGGAAAGGGATTCAGAACCAACCTGATCCCAGGGCTGCTCCACTCTCTGCTCTCTACTTTCTTCCCCTTGGGTTTGAGCCCAGGTTTTAGGTGAAATGAGCTTTCAGCTGGTGGAACATCTCTCTTCCATTTTGCTGTGATGACAACTCTAGTTCTTATGTTGAAGGAGATTAAAGTGCATTGGGGTGCACTATCCTTCCACAAAAGTGCTTCACCCTGCAGCACAAACGTGCTTCCTCCCAGGACGGGCATCTAGCCCGGGTATTTCTGAGTATGAAGATCATGAAGTGAAGCCTGAAGGGTGTGGATAAAGAAAGGGGAGAATCAAATAATGCCCCCCCAAGTCACTAAGTCTCTTGCCGAACTCTTGCTTTTTCTATTTGAGTGAAAGTAAAAAGAGAGAACTCGAGCCAGTGCAGGAAAAATGTCATTTAAAACCTAACCTTGAGGCTGGGCGTGGTGGCTCACACCTGTAACCCCAGCTACTTGGGAGGCTGAGGCAGGAGAATCGCCTGAACCCGGTGGGGTGGAGGTTGCAGTGAGCCGAGATTATGCCACTTCACTCCAGCCTGGGCAAAAGAGCGAAACTCTGTCTCAGAAGAAAACCTAACCTTGAGATCACTATATCCAGACTAAACAATAAGAGAATGTACAGTGTGACATTTCCAGGAGAAGATGTTCATCTCTGTCACAGATCATTTTAAATGCCACAGGTGAGGCCTTGAGGGCCCAGGAATGGCAGTTGTGAATCTTACCCTAAAATCAAGAGGTGATACAATGTGCAATGTGTTACCAACTCACAGCCAGTTCAAAGAGATCCGAGTCTGTATCCAGTTTGGGGATTTTGCTTCCACTACTCTAGCCTTAGTGCAGGCTGGCTGTGAGTTGCAGCCCTGGTGGACATTAGATGTCTTGGCCAGCAGGTCACCGGACCTTTCAGAGAAAACATGCCACATTCTTGTAGTCCAACTGCATTGTGAGAGGGGCAGATAGGGAATCCTTCATTTAAAGGTAAAAGGTAAAGTAGAGGTAGTAAGAATGGAGGGTTTCTTCCACGCTGCAAAAACTGCTGTATGGGCTGTGTGGACACCCCTTTGAGGTCTTAGATGGAGACAAGCCCAGGGATGGTGCCTTTGGAGAAAAGGTTGGAGAGATTTGCACTATGAGAGGCTTCAAATCAAGTTACCAACTAAATATTAACCCTTTTGCAAGAATTCATTAAAACCAGGAGGACCAGAAGTCACGTATAATGCCTATTGCCTACGATTCTTAATAGTTCCCTTTGTTTCTCAGAAGGATTGGACAATACATGTCATGCTCACCCTGTCATCACAGAGTATGGGTGGACGATCATGGTGGGAAGGAGTAGGAAGAAGTAGGGCCTGAGAAGGTGTGAGCTTTCCCAAGGAAAAGCTCCACTGCGGTTACTCGGAAATTCAGTGGAGCAGGGGAGCAGGAGCGTGGCTGCACCTCTGGCCTGCTCTGGCTTTAGGCATCAGTTTTGTGATTTTGGACAAAGTCTCTTTAAGGGTCACTTTCCCAGCCTGGGCAACATGGTGAAACCCCATCTCCACAAAAACTACAAAAATTAGCCAGGCGTGGTGGCATATACCTTTATTCCCAGCTTCTCAGGAGGCTGAGATGGGAGGATCAATTGAGCCCGGGAGGTTGAGGCTGCAGTGAGCAGTGATTGCACCACTGCACTCCAGACTGAGTGACAGAGTGAGACCTTGTCTCCAAAAAAAAAAAAAAATCACTTTCTTCACCTGCAAAATGGAGATCATTATAACTCACGTTGCTGATGGTTGTGAGAATGAATCATAAGAATGCAAAGAATATGTATATTGATGATAAGAGATGTCATGAGAAAGAATAGTTGGGATTATGCCTGACCATGCTACTTAAACTCGCCTCTGATGCCAATCTAGATTTCTTAGTCTGGACTTCAAGAGCATCTATACTCGGTCTCAATGTACATTTCCAACCCTGTTCTCTACCACTTCCATAAGTAGAGCCTCTACCCAGTGAATGCATGTTGCTTTTTTTGTTTGTTTGTTTGTTTTTTGAGATAGAATTTTGCCCTTCTTGCCCAGGCTGGATTGCAGTGGCGCTGTCTCAGCTTACTGAAACCTCCACTTCCTGGGTTCAAGTGATTCTCCTGTCTCAGCCTCCCGAGTAGCTGGGATTATAGGCGTGCATCACCATGCCTGGCTAATTTTTGTATTTTTAGTAGAGATGAGGTTTCACTATATTCGTCAGACTGATCTCAAACTCCTAACCTTAGGTGACCTGCCCACCTTGGCCTCCCAAGCTGCTGGGATTACAGGCATGAGCCACCACGCCTGGCCATGTTGTGCATTCTTACCTCTGTATGTCTGTTGCCGTGCTTGGGTAACAAGTTGACTCCTACACTCCTGAAATTTCATTGCTGCTACTTCTTCTAAGCCAAGATCAAAAGTAAGTCTTATCAGCAAAAGTGATATGAAATAAAAGAGATCACTGGAAATACTCTCACCGTGGATATAGATGTAGCCCTTGTCTAAAATACATTTGTGTTTATGTTACTAAACCTAACAGAACATATTACAGCAATGACAACGTATTTCAAAACTCCAGGTGTTTATTATGCCTTTTGGCAATTAACACCTTTAAAAATGCAATCTGACGGGTGTATCATGAGTTTAAGAATTCAAGACCAGCCTGGCCAAGATAGTGAAATCCCATCTCTACTAAAAATACAAAAATTAGCCATGCATGGTGGTGGGCACCTGTAATCCCAGCTACTCGGGAGGCTGAGGTATGAGAATAGCTTCAACCCGGGAGGCAGAGGTTGCAGTGAGCTGAGATCGCGCCACTGCACTCCCATCTGGGTGACAGAGCGAGACTCCATCTCCAAAAAAAAATAAAAAATGAAAAATAAAAAACGCAATCCAAATCAACAATGATGCAATGACTTCTGGGGAAAAAAGTAACAAAATATTCAGAGTACTCTGGGGGAAAAAAGAAAGATAGGATTTCATAAGGACTAGTGTCAGTCCTCAAGAAAATGAGTAAGAAAAAAACACAATTTAAACTTGCATGTTACCCAAAAGTGAAAGTGACATGGAAACTCTCCAGGTAGAGAGTAAACCCCCACTCCTTTCCAAAAAGGGGGCTTGTGATCGGAAGGAAGTGCAAACATAGCTGTGTTCCTGGGACCACAGAGGTTTGGTGTTTTTAATCCTGACACCATTTGCTGGTTCTGAACTCTTAAATTTATCATTGTTATTAACTTCCCAAGTCAAACCAGGGGAGTGATGTCAGCTGACTTTGCGCTCTCTGATAGCATGAAGGAAAGCCCCAACAGGTGAATGACATGGTTCTGGCATATTTTCTGCCTGGATAAACAAGCTCCACGGTGATGCCAGCACTTTGGGAGGCTGAGGTGGGAAGATTGCTTGAGGCCAGGAGTTTGAAACCAGCCTGGGCCACATAGCAAGACCCTGCTGTACAAAAAAAATACAAAAATTAACGGGACATGGTGGCGCATGCCTGTAGTCCCAGCTGCTCAGGAGGCTAAGGTGGGAGGATCATTTAAGCCCAGGAGTTTGAGGCTGCAGTGAGGTATGATTATGACACTGCATTCCAGCCTGGGTGACAGAGCGAGATCCTGTCATAAAAACAAACAAAACAAGCTGTTCAGGTAAATCCACTAAGCCTCTTTCTCTTTTTTTTTCTTTTTTGAGATGGAGTCTTGCTCTGTCACCCAGGCTGGAGTGCAGTGGCACAATCTCAGCTCACTGCAACCTCCGCCTCCTGGGTTCCTATGATTCTTCTACCTCAGCCTCCCGAGTAGCTGGGATTACAGGCGTGTGTCACCACGCCCAGCTAATTTTTGTATTTTTAGTAGAGATGGGTTTTCACCATGTTGGCCAGGCTGGTCTTGAACTCCTGACCTCGTGATTCTCCCACCTTGGCCCCCCAAGGTGCTGGGATTACAGGCATGAGCCACCACGCCCAGCCACCTCTTTCTAATACATAGTAAGGAGATGAATATGTCACACTTCCTGGAACCCTAGAAAATAACCCAAGTTATGCATTCTATAAAAGTAAACATAGCCTTAAGAAAGGCTGGGAGGAAAAATCTTACCAAGCACAATGAAGAAATAGCATAGTAATTGATTTCTCAAAATTGCCCACATCAGGCCTCCCAACTCGACACAAAGAAATCAAAATGCAGTCATTCACTGAGCAATCAAAGTTGTAGAACAGACTTTGAGATACTGTCCCAGTGATGCCCAGATCCTGAATGGCAGCAGTTGGGGGAGTTTGGTGGGGTGGGGCGGGGGGTAGTTTGTTGCTGTAGCAGTCTTCTAAGCCACTTGCAGTTCTGCGGCATAGCAGCGGCAGAGGCAATAGCACCTGTATTTAAATGTGAATGACATTATACGAAAAAGATACTTGCACACACGTTTATAGCAGCACAATTTGCAATTGCAAAAATGTGGAATCAACCCAAATGCCCATCAATAAACGAGTGGATAGAGAAACTGTGGTATATGTATACAATGGAATACTACTCAGACCTAAAAAGGAATGAATTAATGGCATTTGCAGCAACCTCCATGGGATTGGATACTATTATCCTAAGGGAAGTAACTCAGGGATGGGAAACCAAACATCGTATGTTCTCACTGCTAAGTGGGACCTAAGCTATGAGGATGCAAAGTCCTCAGAATGACATAACGGACTTTGGAGACTCAGGGAGAAAGGGTGGGAAGGGGGTGAGCGATAAAAGACTACAAGTTGGGTTCAGTGCATACTGCTCAGGTGGTGGGTGCACCAAAATCTCACACATCACCACTAAAGAAACTTACTCGTGCAACCAAACACCACCTGTTCTCTAAAACCTACGGAAATGAAAAATAAAAATGTGAATGGCAGGTGTACGGTAGACTTTTCTAGACTTGCAGGCATATTGCAGCTTTGTATAATCCATGCTGAACAGAGGTCGCTTCTGTCTTCATAAAGCTCTTTTATAGTTTCACACCTGTAAGCAGGTGTCCTTTAAACTCTGAAGCTTCACGGGGGTCTCCTTAGGCTCGTTAGTCTCATGGTGGCACTCACAGTGGAGGATGTCCTTGTTGGCTACTGGTGTCACCTTTGGAGTTGAAGGAATCAAGAGTTTATTCTTGCTTTTGCTTTTCTCTCATGGCTGTGCGGGAGTGCTGGCAAAAAGATTAGGATGTGAGAAAGGTTTAAGAAAAAGGGAGAAGGCCAGGCGTGGTGACTCATCCCTGTAATCCCAGCACTTTGGAAGGCCAAAGTGCAAGGATCACTTGAGTTCAGGAGTTCATGACCAGCCTGGCCAACATAGTAAGACCTCATCTCTGAAAATAATAATAACAAAAAATTAGCCAGGTATAGTGGCACACACCTTTCTTCCCAGCTGCTCAGGGGAATGAGGTAAAAGGATTGCTTGAGCCCAGGTGGTGAAGGCTGCAGTGGGCCATGATCATGCCACTGCAGTCCAGCCTGCATGACAGAACAAGACCCCAGCTCAAACCAAAATAAAAAAAAAGGGAGAAAAACAGAAACACACCCCAAGGCCACGTGTCTCAGATGTCACTATTATTTCTCTTCATAAGAGCCGGTACTGAATGCTTAGAAGCTGTGCAACCTATACGAAGGCAACCCATGTGAAGGTTTTCATTTTCTGCTACTTTTTCAGTAATCCTGGAAAAAATACTGAGAGGCAACACCTGTTAAGGCAGGCTGTCCTTGGGGGTGCACGTCCAGCGCTGCCCTTGACTAGTTGTGGCACTGGTTACTTATCTTCATGAAGTCTGTTTTCCAGTCTGTTCAATGGGGGGCCGTCAGACCTGTCCTACCCACCTCAGACAATGAATTGCAAATAAAATGATGTCTGTGTAAGAGTTTTGACACTATACAACATTATTACAGTGTTCTTGTTTTATTAAAATGAGATTAAAATTCATTCAAGTTCTAGAAAAACCACCAGTGTTTTTATTTTTTATTATTGTTATTTGTTGAGACAGGGTCTTGCTGTGTCATCCAGGCTGGAGTGCAGTAGCACAATCACAGCTCACTGTAGCCTCAAACTCCCAGGCTCAGTCGATC
Organism: Piliocolobus tephrosceles; assembly: GCF_002776525.5. Lineage (NCBI taxonomy): Eukaryota > Metazoa > Chordata > Mammalia > Primates > Cercopithecidae > Piliocolobus > Piliocolobus tephrosceles. The sequence goes on along the minus strand of NC_045442.1, from coordinate 113,036,340 downwards.
CTCCTACCTCACCCTCCTGAGTAGCTAGAACTACAGGCTTGCGCCACCACACCTTTGTAATGTTTTAATCTTTTGTAGAGACAGAGTTGCTTTATGTTGCCCAGGCTGGTCTGAAACTCTTGGGTTCATGCGATCCTCCTGACTCAGCCTCCCAAAGTGCTGGGAGTATAGGCGTGAGCCACTGCACCCGGTCTAATCAGTGTTTTCATATGGAGAATTGCAAGTCATGGTGGCAATGGACAAGTTTATTTCTCAATACACAATGGGCAAGTATATTATCTCAAACGAGGAAGTATACTATGCTTATACCACCTAAGAGTTGTGGAGCTTAAAAAAGGTATTCACATTTAATAAAGGTATTAAATACATTTTGTTTCAAATATTGCATTGAAAACATTGCTTGTTTCCCCAAATTTCCGGGTGAAGGATAAGCCGGTGCTCGTTTTCACTCCATTTTTTTTTTCCCGATGTAACCTAAACCTGTTAATATCTCTGTTCAGCAAAGCTGTCCTGGTTGCCTGGCAACCAGGCTTCGTGGGCTAGGGAAACACCAAGGCAAGGAATCACAGGCAGTGAACACAACCTTGACTTTGCCTGTCGCTGCACAGACGATCATCCTTCCTGTATTCTGTACAAAGGTCTATTTCCAAAACATAAGTAAATCTTGCGAGAATGTTAGCTCGATGCTATTGGAAGTTTAAAACTTACGGTTTGTGGGATAACATTTCAACATAATTAAATAAGCATGAAGAAATCTCTCTCTGCTCTTCCTTAATTAAAACCGGGGTGGTCATTTTCCTCGCAGGTCATGCTGTACATTTCAATCCCACTTTTTATTTCCTCTGCAGAAAGATGTGTGCATTATTCTTGGAATAAAATGTAATGGAAATTGAAATGTCAACTTTGAGAAATAGAAGTTTAGGACTCATTACTGCGAAACATATATTTTTGTATCTTATACAAGGAAGTAAAAGGAAGAATGAATGAAAATGACTTTTCTTATTCAGATTCTTCCATGTTTCCACCTTTATCTCATTCCCTTTCTTATATTCTCCCCTGTGGGAACTTCATCACTTTAAAAATTAAGAACAAGGAAAGCGTTCGGGTTACAGGAAATAAATGTCATCTACCTCGTGGAGAGTAAATGTTATGAGACTGAGACAGAATTTGAAATTTAAAGCTTACATTATCTATTGTTTTAGTATGCCACTTGTTTCAGAAGGCTGCTTTTATTGGTTAAGTTCAATATTCAGAGGAAAAGTGAACTGAAGGACCCTGAAGCAGATCCTTTTTGAAATAAGATTGGAGAATAATATAAGATAAAGCATGTAACAGGGGCTGTTGAAGTGGAGATTTGGCTAAGTATGACAAAAATGAGAAGAGAATACAGAGAAAATTAACTCAATAATATCTCAGCACAAATCCTCAAAATCTGCAATCAATGTATCTTTTGATTCCTAAGTCATGAAAGAAAGCATCTTTCATTATTGCTTTGCCATCTAATAGCCATTTGTATCTATTTCACATTCTACTTTCTTCTATCCTTATTCCATAGCTGGTGCGAGTTAGAGTTTTCAAGACAACCTGGAAGTCCACATTTTAAGTAACATTTCCTAATTTGTAAGTGTTGACTTTAGTGCAAATTAACAGCCTCGCTCTGTAGGTCAAACAGAACCCATCTGGAGGCCACGTTATGCTCACGATTGACATTTGCGACCCCAGGTATAGGGGGAGAAGAAGGGGAACTGAGGAATTCTAAGGAATTCTCACATGTTAAGAGGCTGCATATAAAAATGATAAGCATCGGGAGACCAAGGTGGGAGGATCACTTGAACCCAGGAACTGGAGGCTATAGTGAGCTATGGTTGTGCCACTGTACTCCAGCCTGTACAGCAGACTGAGACCCTGTCTCTAAAAAAAGGAAAAGTAAAGTGGTGAGTTGTCAGGGAGGTCAGACAAGAAACAGGGTCCTGCTTCACACTTTGATAAGTAAGGGTGGTGAACATTTCAGGAGGAAGAGAAGAGACAGCCAGGGGACCAAAACAGAATTCAGTTAAACAGGCATTTAATTGCGATCTTGGGAGAGGAATTTCAAGAGGATGGTGGAAGTCAGGCACAGATGCAGTGAGTTATAAGGAGCGTGTGGGTGATGAAAGTAGAAACAAGCAAATATAGCCTACTTCTAGAAGAAGGAAGTATGGCCACAATCACTTGAGGAGAAGTGAGTTGAGGGAAGATGTAGGTATATTTGTAGACACAGAACAAATTTCTGGAGAAAGTAGAAGATAGGACAAATACAGAGGTCTAGGGTTTGAAAGAATTAAGAATTACAGGGTAGCGGAACACGTAGATAAATATGAAAAGGGTTTCCTGTGGTTAATGACAAAGATTTTGAGTAGATTCCATTTTGGTTCCCATCAGTCTTGTTGGAGTAGAAATGAGATCCTTGGAAAATGAAGACGGCAACGTGAGAGAGGCAGAAGAAGGAAAAAGAGTCTGTTGTAAAATAATCATAAGCATTGCGGTGGGGTCAGGGTGAAACTGGATAAAGTGTTACGTATGGACATTCTCCAGTAATTTGAAGTAACCCCAGAGAAAATGTCTGACATGCTTTTCAGGGTTAGTAGCTAGGAGCCAAAGATAGTTAAGGAGTGAGGACTTCTGGGTTGCCAAAGAGGGAGCTGTTGAAGTTCTAGACCTTAGGAAGTCGGCCAGGGAGAAAAGCAGGTGATTCCAGGAGGTTAATGGACTGAAGATACTGCAGAGGGTTAGAGATCACGGGAAAAGCTAAGTGTAGGTGTATTTTAAAAGAAGTAGCAGATAGGGCGAAATGATAAAAGGTTGTGATCTGAGAAAAGTGTCTACATTTGAGGTCCTTGGGTTAAAAGAATATGCGGTAAAGGCAAGAGGCGGTAAGGATGATGCCAGTCAGTTCCTGGTCAGGAAGTGAAAGTTCCTCTAGAAGAGGAAAGCCAAGGTTCAAGGGTAAAGACAGGATTTTGTATTTCACACCCTAATGATGACAGAGAAAATGGTAGAGAGAGAAAAAAAAAAAAAAAAATGAGCCAGGTGAAATCGTGTTTGAAAAACCAGGGAAATACCTCAAAGGTTGGTAAATAAATGCTATACTTTTAGGGCCAGTCGCAGTGGCTTCTGCTTGTAATCCCAGCACTTTGAGAGGCCGAGGCAGGTGGATCATGAGGTCAGAAGTTTGAGACCAGCCTAGTCAACATAGTGAAACCCCATCTCTACTAAAAATACAAACATTAGCCGGGCTTGGTGGCACACGCCTGTAGTCCCAGCTACTAGGGAGGCTGTGGCAGGAGAATCGCTTGAACCTGGAAGGCAGAGGTTGTAGTGAGCCGAGATGGCACCACTGCACTCCAGCCTGGGCAACAGAGCAAGACTCTTCTCAATAAATAAATAAATAAATAAATGTGATACTTTTTCCTTCATGACAGTTATTATATGTAACAATTGTTTGTTTTTTAATCCCCGCTTCCCTACTAAATTGAAGGCAGACTATATTTCATCTATTTTGTTCATACCAAGTTCCCAGCACAGTGATGGCTTATACAGTAGACATGTCCAGTAAATATTTGTTGCATGAATTAAAAGACAGAACCAAGGATGGGAAAGTGAACATATCATTTGATGCCACAGACTTAAAAAGATGTGAGGTCACTGAATAAAATAAATGGGAAATGTTCTGGCAATGGAACAAAGGAGCTTGTCTCTTGATAAAAATAGAAAAACATAAAAATGTTCAAATCAATGATAATGAAAGAAATGTAATTAATTCAAACATTTGCTTACCCTGCAGAAGGCAAGAAAGAAGAAGGTGCTTTGATTTTTCTGCCAGTAGCATGTGTGTATTACACTGCTTCAGTCAGAGAAAACAAAAAGTAGGATTAACTTATGTCTAAAATAATATACACCAACTTTTTTATTTTTTTGAGACAGAGTCTTGTTCTGTCGCCCCGGGCTGGAGTGCAGTGATGCGATCTTGGCTCACTGCAACCTCCACCAATCAGGTTCAAGCGATTCTCCTGTCTCCGCCTCCTGAGCAGCTGCAATTACAGGCACCTGCCGCCATGCCAGGCTAATTTTCGTATTTTTGGTAGAGACCGGGTTGGCCAGGCTGGTCTTGAACCCCTGGGATTACAGGCGTGAGCCACCACGCCCAGCCTACGTCAACGTTTTCTTTTTAAAAACGTTCATGTTCAGGGGTACATGTGCAGGTTTGCTGTATAGGGAAGGATTGCTACCACAGGGATTCGATATACAGATTATGTCATTACCCAGGTAATAAGCATTTTATCCTATAGGCAATTTTTCCATTCTCGCTCTCCTCCCGCCCTCCACTCTCCGGTGGGCCCTGGTGTCTGTGTTCCCATCTTAGTGTCCTACACCAAAATTTTCTATTCCTCCCATTTCTTGAAAGATCATTGTAAAGTGACAAGTATGTTTTAAAATCGTAATGCTGTAAAAGCACTCACCGTGATTTCTTGGGTTACCACTCAGCTTCCCCACAAGGTCACTTTCATGAGAGCTGGCTCTTGGGGTCAGAATGAATTGCACGTTGGATACGCATCAGCCTGCCAAAAACAACCCCAAGTGTGCCAAGTATGGGAGCCAGCAACGTTACGGAAGGCATACGGTATGCCTGACACCTTTGGCTCTTGGCAAAATGAGCCAAGGGTATGACTTGACAACTTTTTTGGGTGAACAAGTTGTCCCTTTGGTATCAAATGTCATCAGCTCACTAATGTGTATTTGCTGATGTCAGCCAGAAAACGAAGCACTTGCAAAAAATGCAATTTTAAAGCAGTCACATTTGAATATTAACTTCCACGGATTCTCATTTGACTTTGGAAGCATTGCACAATTGCCCTTAAAAGAGAATAAAAAGCTTATTCCTCGGAAGTGATGCTGTCCTTCTCCCCTCATCATTACCACTTATTTCAGTAAAATGAATATTGTCAACAATGAAGTAAAAGTGAAGCTGTCATTTGATATGTTTCTGAAATTTTAAAATATTGAATGGTTACTTTCAAACTAAATATGTTATCTTATTTGTTATATGTTTAAAGGTAGCAGAAAAAATGACTCTTGTATTTGTGACGTAGGGAAAAAGAGGGGACGATTCAGAAACAGAGAGGGAGACCAGTAGAGTCAACACGTCTCCACCCGTTACATAACCACCAGACTGCCAAGAATTTTTACACTGAAGCCAGAGTTTGACTGGGAAGTAGATGTACACATCGCATGAGAACACAGGTGGTTGGGTCAGGGCCGCGTGGTGCAGTTCAGGTCTTCGACAGGGTAGACTCTTCAGAAAATGTGGACTTTTTTATTTTTTTTATTTTTTTTATGGAGTCTCGCTCTGTCGCCAGGCTGGAGTGCAATGGTGTGATCTCGGCTCACTGCAACCTCTGCCTCCCAGGTTCAAGAAATTCTCCTGTCTCAGCCTCCTGAGTAGCTGGGACTACAGGCCCACGCCACCACTCCCAGCTAATTTTTGTATTTTTAGTAGAGAGGGGGTTTCATCATGTTGGCCAGGCTGGTCTCAATCTCCTGACCTCATGATCCACCTGCCTCGGCCTCCCAAAGTGCTGGGATTACAGGTGTGAGCCACCGCGCCCAGCCCAGAAAACATGGGTTTTATTTGATCCGGTGTATTTTTGTTTGTTTCGGAATAGATGTCCCGATAAACAGTACCCTGAGAATAAGGAAGGTGTGTGTTTTCAAACATGCACATAACAAAAAGACTATTGATAAGTTTATTAGAATGGGGATAGAAAGCTAATTTTAAAATTAACATTAGATTTTGCCATTTGGAAATGAATAAAGTTATTTCTGATACCAGTTATTATATGAAGAAATATTATCAGAGGACTTAATTTATATATCCAACTAAAAATGATGGCAGTGCTGCTGTTTCTAAGCTGTGTATAAATACTCAGTTACAGTTTCTTAATTTAGTCTCAAATAAATGTTTTTTCAACTTGCGTAGTACACATTTATTTTTCTGTTGTATTTTCAGCAATGTTTTAAAGCTTATTCTTCGAAATTCTAAAATTTGTCAATATAGGTTGGGTTTTGTAGTTCTTAACATCTTTTATCCCCTCTAAAATTAAGTCTACTTTGATGGTAATAATTAGGTTTACTGTGTTGATTAAGGAAAGCACACAATTTTAAAAAGTGATTTTTTTTTTTTAGGCTGGGCATGGTGGCTCACGCCTGTAATCCCAACACTTTGGGGCGCCTAGGTGGGCAGATCACCTGAGGTCGGGAGTTCAAGACCAGCCTGACCAACATGGAGAAACCCCATGTCGACTAAAAATACAAAATTAGCCGGGCGTGGTGGCGAATGCCTGTAATCCCAGCTACTCAGGAGGCTGAGGCAGGAGAATCTGTTGAACCCAGGAGGCAGAGGTTGCGGTGAGCCAAGATTACGCCATTGCATTCCAGCCTGGGCAGTAAGAGCGAAAATCCATCTCAAAAATAAATAAATAAATAAATAAATAAATAAAAGAAGAAAATTATAAAGAAAAGAGAAACCTACCCACTGGGTTTGAGCAGTTCTCCTGCCTCAGCCTCTCTAGTAGCTGGGATTACAGGCATGCACCACCATGCCCGGCTAATTCTTTTTGTATTTTTAGTAGAGATGGGGTTTCACCACATTGGCCAGGCTGGTCTTGAACTCCTCACCTCAAGTGATCCACCCACCTTGGCCTCCCAAAGTGCTAATATTACAGACCTGAGCCACTGTGCCCACTATTTTCTTTCATTTTCTGTTTTGGTTTACAAACCTCCACTTTAGTCTTCAAATACATTCATTTTATTAATTATCCTGACCATTGGATTTTTTTTTATGCTGGCAAGTATATTTTAATTTCCAAGGACATTGCATTGCCTCATCAGTACTTTTTCCTAGGTTTTTGGTCTTGCTTTATAAATGCAATCATCTCTTGACTCTCTGAAGATACCAATTTGGATTTTCTGCTTGTTTGTTTACGTTTGCTGAAGTTCCTTGTATTTTTCTTTCCCTGAAACTGATTTTTCTGTTTATTTTGGACCTTCCCTTTTAGGCTCTTCTTTCTTTTTATTTTCCAAATATCTGCTTTTACTTATTTGTCCATCCGTATTTGTGAACTGATTGACTACTCTGGTTCATTATAGGCAGGTGGCATGGGTTCCTCTGGAATTAGAGTTTTGTTTTCTTAGTAGGCTTGTTATCTCTAAATGAGAGGGCAGCTGTGGCTCCATGTAGATAGGTAGAAGTATAGATAAACCTTGGGCAATGTGGTGGTTAGGGGCACTGACCCCTTGCACCGTTGGAAATCCATATACAACTTTTGACTCCCCAAAGCCTTGCTACTAATAGCCTGCTATTGACCAGAAGCCTTACCAATAACATCAACAGTCAGTTAGCACATATGTTAGGTTGTATGTACTATGTACTGTATTCTTACAAAAAAGTAAACTAGAGAAAAGATAATGTTATGAAAATTATAAGAAAAAAATATATTTACTATTCATGAAGGAGAAGTGGATCATCATAAAGTTCTTCATCCTCATCGTCTTCACATTGAGTGGACTGAGGAAGAGGAGGGGTTGGTCTTGCTGTCTCGGGTGGCAGAGGACGAAGGAAATCTTCATACATAAGTAGACCTACATGGTTCAAATCTGTGTTGTTCAAGGGTCAACTATAGATGGCAGTTAGACTTCCCTATAAGGTGTGTAGTCAGGGAACCACCTGGTAGCGACCCCTCCAGTCACCTGAGTTCGGAAGGCTGTTACTCTTGGGGATGGAGCACTTCATTTCTTTTACTCCTGGGCAGAGCTGCCTTTTGTTCAATGAGAGTCCCCCTCTACTTCTGGGTATGTCACTATTTACTTTAAACTACTCTGTTCCTCTTTCAATCCCACACCTTTGGAAATGCATTTATATATTTGATGCTTCTTATCTTTTTTAAATATGTAAGTTGTCTAACAGAACTTCGCAAGTAGGTAAATCTTAGGAAACAAAATGATAAATATGGTGAAATTTAAGACCTTCTGAATGATTAATAAAGTATATAAAATTCATAAGTTTGCAACTTAAAATCTCAAATCTAAACCAACTACTCAGTTACACATTTTAAATTGGTATTAAATGACTGATCTGTTTCTATTGGGCCGAACTCTCTTAAACACTAAAAATATGTAAAATGTGAAATATGCACAAGCTCCTTTACATAAAAAATATTAGTTATATTTGTTTAGTCATTGAAATAGCTCTGCTTTTAATTCTAAATTTTTCTGGACTTGCCCACAAAGGAATAATTTATATCATCCTAGCTCAGCCAGTTAAGATTATATAACAGCCAGAAATATTGGCCCAGATGCTGAATAAATCCTTGTCAATGACCATGAGGAGATACACAGAGCTCTGTTAGGTCACTGTATCAGTGTCCTTTAAGCGTGTATGTATGAGGGTGTGAGGTTGCAGGATGCAGGGAGGAAGAGCTCTTATAGCCCAGGTCGTTCAGATCCCTAATCTGCTCTTTTCTTTCTTTGTACACTGAATGCCTTTCTTTAGCTTTTAAGATTTATGTGCGCCTTTTCTGTCTAACTCTAAATACCTTTGATAAGTCCTGCCTCCTTTGCCTGTGTTTTGTAACACTTAGGACTACAGAACTTTTGGGGGCAGGGGCATTCAAATGACATTCAGAGTTTTAGTGCGTTCTCATGACATTGACTTTTTTTGTCACATTTCAAGGTCATGCTACTGACGATTACTGACCAAGAGAAGAGCAAGTGACTACTGACCTCTAGAGGATACTCAATGCAATAAATGATTGTTTTTCTCTGCTAATAATAGCACTGACATCATATGGTTGTAATAAATTTCAACAGGATGATCGAAGCAAATGTACAGCGCCTAGCATGCACTAAGAATATGGTGACTGTGATCATTTTTTATAGTTGCATTAGGTAAAGAACTGTCCCTAAAAATTATTTATAGTTAGATGAGAAAGAAACCCTGAAGAAGATATTTAGATAATGGGTGTTTTCTTTTACACCTCCGGTATTTTGCCATTAGCTCTGAGCAATGTTTTATGAATCTAGTATCACAAAAACAGTTTAGATTTATAGCAGGTTCTCAGCCTCAGCACTGTTGCCATTTGGGACTGGATATCTCGTTGCTGTGGAGCTGTTGTGTGCATTGTATGCTTAGCAGAATCCCTGGCCCCTACCTGCTAGACGCCAGTAACACTCCTCTCCAACTGTGACAACCCAAAATGTCTCCAGAACCTGCCAGATGTCTCCTGGGAAAGGCAAAATTACCACCATTTTATGACCATGCCAATTGCTGTATTTTTAAAAAATCTATTTTCCTTTTTGCTTCTCTGAAAGAGAGTTGTTATAAAACCATAATGTACTACGTTAAAACTTGGGATTCGGGGAAAAGGAAGAGCTGTATAATTAATTCACCTACCAAAAAATCATCCTAATTAATATTTTTATTGTTAGTGAATTTGAATTCTCTTTCAGAGAAGCAAATCTTCGGAGCTGTCTATCTTTTGACCTAAAAGTGGCATGGAATATCTCAACACTTCCTTTTTCTCCCCAGCTCGGGGTCTAAAGAGGAGAATGTAATTAGGATGAAATCCAAAGCTTTATTTAAATAAATAATCAATCTATTAGGGGGAAAAATATGCTCCACTAAAGCCATAAAGCCATCGGATATCTCTCCTTCTTGGGAGCCTGACTTGTTTCTTCGGTTTGTTGCGCGTTAAGAGGATTGCAGATGTATTCCATTGAGGAAAGTGGTATGTTCCCACACTAGCGAAAACCTTTGCATTCTTCTAGTTAATCATTTTCAAAGAGCTGTTTCTATTTGTGGTTACTACAAAAATAATGGCCTGCAGGTCATCTATTTATGATCAAGTAAATTCCGCTTCATTGAAATGTTGTAGACTTTAGAAGAAGGAAAGAAAACACACTAAAGGATTCTGGACAATCAGTAAATATTTTAACTTGAAGTGTGAAATGCTTCAAGTTAATTGAAACGCCAAATTAATTACACAGTAACTTGAGGCCATTATTAGCCTTTTATGGTCAATGAATATTGATTGTTGAGTGAATGAATGATTGGACACACGTGTACATGATTTTATCACTTGGAAACTCTATAATTATGATACTATGATCCCAATATTGTGGGATCATAGCTTTCTAGAAAACTTGGGATTTGGGGAACAGAAAGAGCTGTATAATTAATTCACCTACCAAAAAATCATCCTAATTAATATTTTTATTGTTAGTGAATTTGAATGTTAGTTGAATTGTTCATTTTGGATAAGGAGATTACAAAGATGCTTGACTATGTTCACCACATGGGGAAAATGATTGGACTGTCTGAGAATGAACTATCAATAGAGTATACATTTTGTTCATTACATCGGTAAATATGAGGGGTTTTTTTTCCTGTGTTTCCTCCTTTTTCAAGTCTGAAAAATCATTTGCCTAGAAGGGGAAACATATGCAAACAATTGAAATTCCACAGTTCATCTTCCCACATTTGTGAGCAAAAAAAAGTGAGCCACTGTAAAATAACCAAAACAGCCAAATCAGCCTATTACTGTTGCCATCAGTTACCACTCAAAAACTGTCTGCCATACAGCAAAGCATTTCTTCATACACATGAACCCTTCAGTACCCACTGTAACAAATAAAGCAAAAATGTTACATAATAAAAAGCTTTCCAAGGTCCAATAAAAGATGTTTGTTTGATACAGTAGCAATACCAGTGCATCTGAAGAGTATTACTTCATCCTGAAAACCTCTGGAAATCTGCACCGAAAGATTAAAAAACACTTACACTAAAAACTTACTAACTCAGAAAAACTCATGGGAAAGCAATTGGAATTCTAGTGGTGTTTTGTTTCTTTAAAAAAAAAAAAAATACTTGCCCTTAGAAATTCACATACTAACTCTAACCTAAGAGTTAAATAAACATGCATAAAGTAGTTTTAATTCAGACATAAAAACAGTGGGACCGGGCGCCATGGCTCATGCCTGTAATCTCAGCACTTTGGGAGGCCGAGGCCAGCAGATGACCTGAGGTCAGGAGTTTGAGACTAGCTTGGCCAACACGGTGAAACCCCATCTCTACTTAAAAAATACAAAAATTAGCAGGGCATGGTGGCACACACCTGTAATCCCAGCTACTTGGGAGGCTGAAACAGGAGAATTGTTTGAACTTGGGAGGCGGAGGTTGCAGTAAGCTGAGATCGCACCACTGCACTCCAGCGTGGGCGACAGAGCGAGGCTCCATCAAAACAAAACAAAAAAACAAAACAAAACAAAAACAGTGGGCCAGTTGCTGTAGCTCACGCCTGTAATTGCAGTGCTTTGGGAGGGAGGACAAGGCAGGAAGATTGCTTGAGCGCAGGAGTTTGAGATCAGCTTAGGCAGCAAAATGAGACCCTGTTTCTACAAAAAAAAAAAAAAAAAAAAAAAAATTTTTTTTTTCTTTTAATTAGCCAGATAGGGTGGTGCACACCTGTGGTCACAGTCACCCTGGAGGCTGAGGTAGGGGGATAACTTGAGCCCAGAAGTTCAAGGCTGCAGTAAGCTATGATGGCACCAGTGCACTCCAGCCTGTATGACAGAGTAGGATCATGTCCCAAAGAAACAAAACAAAATGAAACTAAAAAGAGCACTGTGTTGGTAAATGTTTAATATTCCACTATCCAAAAAATAAAGAAGAAAATAAGTTCTGATGTGTAGCACTTTCCAATTTCCATGGTATAAATACTTGCACCATGGACAACTTCAAGCTACAGTATCACCTCACTGAATGCTGAGCTGAAAAGTCATGCTGCTGACACCATTCTGCAGTTTCCATCTTAGACGTAATGACCTTCGGAGCATAGACAGTAGCAAAATCATTAGGACGTTATGAGTTTTGAGTATTGTCTTTGTTTTTAGCGTAATTTATTTAGTCACAGGTTTTAGTAACCTCTAGTAATGGTTGTGTTTGATAACTGAATCTCAGAATTCCCAAAATTTTAACAGTCAGCCACGCCAGCTCCAGGAGCACACCTCTGAGATATATTATATATGTGTGTGTGTAATTTACATTTACATTTACATATATATGTAAATTTTCTAAAGGTTAATAGGTACTTGAAACATCTATTTCCCAGGTGTTTTAAAGTCATTTTTCGCAGCATTAGCATCCACTTATTCCATTCCCTAGTTCTAGTATCTAAAACAGGAGCTGGTATAAACTAAGTTCTCAATAATGTTGGGTGACTACCTAATCCTAACAATGTGAAATAGACCTGATAAATCAAAGAAAAGTTCAGTTAGCCTTTATGATCCCAAATTATCTCTGAATTAAAAATCTGTACTGATAACTAGAAAAGATCTTTCTTTTTCTTTTTTTCCTCTCTTTTTTTTTTTTTAAGACAGGGTCCCACACTGTCACCCAGGCTAGACTGCAGTGGTATGGCAATAACTCATTGCAGCCTCAAACTTCCAGGCTCAGGCCATCTTCCCATCTCAGCTTCCGGTGTAGCTGGGACTACAGGTACATGCCACCGTGCCTGGTTAAATTTTGTGTTTGTTGTAGTGCCAGTTTCACCATGTTGCCTAGGCTGGTCTTGAACCCCTGGGTTAAAGCAATCCACCCACCTCAGCTTCCCAGGGTGCCGGAATCATAGGCATGAACCATCATACCCGGTCCCTAGGAAAGGTCTTCAACTACACAAGGAGCCTATAAGAAATAAGTGACTTTCCTCCAGGTTCTCTGTCCTTTTCTTTATTAGGATCCTGCAAACCCTAAGCACTGTCCTGGCCCCAGCAGACCTTCCTAATTTACTTTATCCTTGGGTATTCTTTTTATAATTACCCTCAAGGAAGCCACGCTTCTCAGGAGAGTGGAGAAGAGAAAAGGTAAGCTCCTTTTACAAGAACAAATTTTGCTTTTTACCTCTGCCACCTCCACAATCTAGCAAGAATGAAAGGAAACACATTCTTACCTCCCATGCACTCATAAACCTATAGCTATCTCCCCATTCCCCTACACCACCCCCTGCCTCCCACCACCCCCCCCACAACAATACCTACTTTACAAAAACTGGCCTCTCAAAGGTCTCCAGAAACCTTCTCCTTGCTTAAGCTAATGACTTCCTTTTGGCCTTCATCCTACCAAACTTTTCCCTAGCTTTTTTTCTTTTCTTCTTTGAAAATTTAGATTTAGGGGTTACTGGTACAGGTTTGTTACATGGGTATACTGTGATGCTGAGGTTTGGGCTTCTAATGATCCCATTGCCCAAGTAGTGAACAGAGGACCCAATAGATAGTTTTTCACCCTTTACTACCTCTCCCCTTTTGGGACCGCAGTGTTCATTGTTCTCTTCTTTGGGTCTAGGTGTACCCAATGTTTAACTCCCACTTGTAAGTGAGAACATGTGGAATTTGATTTTCTGTTGCTGTATTAATTTGCCTAGGTTCTTGGCCTCTAGCTGCATCCATGTTGCTGCAAAGGACATGATTTTATTCTTTTTTATGGCTGCATAGTATTCTGCGGGTGTATATGTATCACATTTTCTTTATCCAGAGCACCACCAACAGGTGCCTGGGTTGATTCCTCATCTTTGCTACTGTGAACAGTGCTGTGATGAACATGTGAGTGTAGGTGTCTTTTGGTAGACTGATATGACCCTAAGGAGCATCCGTTCTTTCCTGAAAATTTCTGATCTTTATTTATTCATTTATTCCATAATATTTATTGAGTGCTCCTCTGCAGCAGGCATTGCTCTGGACATCGGGAAATCAGCTATGAATAAAGAACATGCAGTCTTTACACTGTAAAAGAATCTATTTTAACCTAGGAATACAGCTTACAAGGGACATGAAGGACCTCTTCAAGGAGAACTACGAACCACTGCTCAAGAAAATAAGAGGGCACAAACAAATGGAAAAACATTCTATGCTCATGGATAGGAAGAATCAATATCATGAAAATGGTCAAACTGCTCAAAGTAATTTATAGATTCAATGCTATTCCCATCAAACTACCATTGACTTTCTTCACAGAATTAGAAAAAACTACTTCAAATTTCATATGGAACCCAAAAAGAGCCCACATAGCCAAGACAGTCCTAGGAAAAAAAAAAAAAGCTGGAGGCATCATGTTACCTGACTTCAAACTACACTACAAGGCTACAGTAACCAAAACAGCATGGTACTGGTACCAAAACAGACATATAGACCAATGGAATAGAATAGAGACCTCAGAAATAATACTGCCACCTACAACCATCTGATCTTCAACAAACCTGACAAAAGCAAGCAGTGGGGAAAGGATTCCCTATTTAATAAATGATGCTGGGAAAACTGGCTAAGCATATGCAAAAAACGGAAACAGGACCCCTTCCTTACACCTTATACAAAAATTAACTCAAGGTGGATTAAAGACTTAAATGTAAAACCCCAAATCATCAAAACCCTAGAAGAAAACCTAGGCAATATAATTCAGGACATAGGCATGGGCAAAGACTTTATGACAAAAACACCAAAAGCAATTGCAACAAAAGCCAAAACTGACAAATGGGATCTAATTAAACTAAAGAGCTTCTGTGCAGCAAAAGAAACTATCTTCAGAGTGAGCAGGCAACCTACAGAATGGGAGAAAATTTTTGCAATCTACCTATCTGACAAATGTCTAATGTCCAGAATCCACAAGGAACATGAACAAATTTACAAGAAAAAAAAAAAATCAATAAGTGGGCCAAGGATATAAACAGACACTTCTCAAAATAGAACATTTATGAGGCAAAACAAATATGAAAAAAGCTCATCATCACTGATAATCAAACAAATGCAAATAAAAACCACAATGAGATACCATCTCATGCCAGTCAGAATGGCAATTTTTAAAATGTCAGGAAACAATAGATGCTGGTGAGGCTGTGGAGATACAGGAATGCTTTTACACTGTTGGTGGAAATGTAAATTAGTTCAACCATTGTGGAAGATGATGTGGCAATTTCTCAAGGATCTAGAACCAGAAATACCATTTGACCCAGCAATCCCATTACTAGGTATATAACCAAAGGAATATAAATCGTTCTTCTATAAAGACACATGCACACATGTGTTTATTGCAGCACTATTTACAATAGCAAAGACATGGAGCCAACCCAAATACCTATTAATGACAGACTGGATAAAGAAAATGTGGTATATATACACCATGGAATACTATGCAGCCATAAAAAAGAATGAGATGATGTCCTTTTCAGGGACATGGATGAAGCTGGAAGCCATCATCCTCAGCAAACTAACACAGGAGCAGAAAACCAAACACTGCATGTTCTGACTCATAAAAGGAAGTTGAAAAATGAGAACGCATGGACACAGGGAGGGGACCAACCCACACCAGAGCCTCTCAGGGGTTGGGGTGGCAAGGGGAAGGAGAGCATTAGGACAAATACCTAATGCATGTGGGGCTTCAAACCTAGATGATGGGTTGATAGGTGCAACCAGCCACCATGGCACATGCATACCTATATAACAAACCTGCACATTCTGCACATGTATCCTGGAACGTAAAGTAAAATTTAAAAAAAAATAAATAATTAAAAAATAAAAAGGCACAACAAAGGGAAGGAATTTAATTTTTTAAAAAAAGAATCTATCATAACTGAGAAAGACAGTAACTAAACCAAATAAACTGACAAATTAAAGGGAAGTGTGGGTGTTTTGCAATAAAATGAAGGACTCTCTAACGAGGTGACCTTTGAGCTGAGACCTGTATGACAAGGACATGCCACAGGGTCAGCTAAGGTGGAGAGAGTTCTGCGCATAGGCAAGTGCAAAGGCCCTGAAGAAGAGTGAGTCTGGTGGCACCCAAGAACAGAGAGGCCAGGGCAGCTGAAGTGGAGGCCAGTGGTGAGGACAGCAGCAAGTGAGGCCAGATAGACAAGGAGGGGAAGAGTCACTGTCCTGCTCCTATAGCTGTGTTCTTTGGCCTCTTCCAAAGGCATCATTCCACTGAGTATCACTTTCCCCTCCACTCACTCCGTGATCCACTTTCATGCCGACCCTGCCACCCCAAGGACCTGTCAGTTCCTCCATAAACTGGTATCTCATCGGTTCGAATTCATTTCTCCCTCTTTGATTCATACGTCAAACTCTGTTGACCCTTTTATACCCAATCCTTATGTACTCTCCAATTTTTCTACCAGATTGGAAGCTGCTTGGGCACAGGGAGCTTTTGTCTTACTCATCGTCAGTGAGGGCAAAGTCTTCGTAGCTGCATTATGTTTGTTTCATTCGCGTTGCTTTGGTTTTGTGGTCTATGACATAGTTAAGTACAAAACAAAGTTTTTTCATTTAATGGAATGAGTGAACATATATCTAATGAATGTTGTTCTGGCAAAATTTTGAAAAACTAGTGTTCAAAACATAGCTTAGAATTAAGTCTTCACGTGAAAAAGGACACGATTATTAGAGGCAGTAGAATTGATGCTTGAGAGCACAAAGTCTGAATTTAGACTGTGGGGACATAATCCCAGCCCTGCCACTTACTGTGATCTTGGGCCAGTTACTTAACCTTTCATGCCATTGTCATCTCATCTGTAGAATGGCGATAGTTGTATGTAACCCACAGAGTTATTTTTTAGGTTGAATGAATTAATGCGTGGAAAACACTAGAAAAGAACATAGTTAGAACTGCGTAACTGTTGGCTATTCTTTACTTATTGATGGACTGAAGAATCTGTAGTGCACATTGGTAGTCATTTATAAAGAGTGTACTTGATTTTCACTTCCTGTCCAGCAACATTTGTCTGATTTTTTTGCACATTTTGGAAGGTTCTTAATAGTCATTTCATTGCAAGTAGAATAACCATATCCAAGAAACCAAGGATTTGAAAAAGAAATAATTGTCTTACTTAACTAACTTGATTTGCAGGTAGAACTACTGATGATAACATGCAAGGGGACAGAAAGGTCATATTTTTCCTTCTAAGGCAACTATTAGTAAACCCTTTATTTCACACACAACAAACTGAAGTATTTCCAAAGTGCAAGCCAGGAAGAATATGTGTCTCTTAGAAACAGAGAATTGGGAAAGCAGAAATAGACCTTCTAGGTGAAGCTGAGGACTTCTGGTGCATTCCTGCAGGCCATGAGACATTTTCTCAGATAAGTGGGGAGTTGATATTGAGCCTCTGATTACTCTGAACACCTTCCATCCACCTCCAACTGATTGCATTTATTGATTAGATCAACTTGGGGTATAAGTGCAGGGATGTAACTAGACTTTGAGAGATTGTCTTAGGATATGTTTTGACTATGCATGTATTTGAGAATACCACAGTACTTGGAATTTTGATTTATTCCACTCACTACCAGAAGTATGACAAATTAGTGATTGACAAGGCAGTTGCTAGTGGGAAAAAAATGAATAAGACCTACTGTTTGATAGCACAATAGGGTGACTATAGTCAATAATAACTTAGTTATACATCTTTAAATCACTTGAAGAGTATAATTGGACTGTTTGTAACTCACAGGATAAATGCTTGAGGGCATGGATACCCCGTTCTCCATGATGTGCTTATTTCATATTGCATGCCTGTATCAACACATCTCATGTACCCCACAAATAAATACACCTACTGTGTACTCACAAAATTTTTTTAAAAAGAGATAAGGCAATTGGTGTTTGGTATTTTACTCACCTCACTAGTGTGGTTATGTGACAATCATAGGAGCCATTACCTCATATTAGGTTCTGGCCTGTTGATGCATCTTTTGCTCTCTGCCCCTCTTTTTGAATTGTTTTTTGGGATTCATGGGTTGTCGATAGGGAGAAACCTTTATAAGCCAGGGGTGGTGCCTCACGCCTATAATCCCAGCATTTTGTGAGGCCGAGGTGGGAGGATCACAAGAGGCCAAGAGTTCAAGACCAGCCTGAACAACATGGCAAGACCCTGTCTCAACAAAAAATTATTAAAAAATGAGCCGGGCATGGTGGCGCATGCCTGTGGTCCCAGATACTAGAGTGGCTGAGGCAGGAGGAGCTCTTGAGCCCAGGAGTTGGAGGCTGTGGTGAGCTATGATCGCACCACTCTACTCCAGCCTGGGCAAGAGAGCAAGACCCTGTCCCCACGAAGAGAGAAACCTTTCTAGGATGTTAAAATCCCTCAAGCAGAAATCTTAGAAATCAGTATTAATTCTGATTTCCAAATTGGAAATCAGAGAACCTAGCTAATGACATGAGCTGAATAACATTCAAAAAATAATGCAAATCAACTTTCGTGGATGAAATCGCATGATTTGTAATAAGCAGGCAGTGAGCAGATATTTTACGGTTAATGTTTGTTGATCAAGGTTCTTTGCTGTTCACCAACTCAGTCAGTAATTTGTTTTTGTTGTTTTTATATGTAACAAGTTTGTTGTCCTACAAAACATCCCACATTTCCATAATTTTACAAAATTACCCTGAATGAGATGGAATAAGCCGATTAGAAACAAAGATCTGAGGGCAATGTCATATCTCTAATTACATGATTTTATTTCCTCAGGAAAATGGAGTAGCATTTAATGTTCTGTTAATCTCTGACTTCAAAGTGAATATGAAAGAAATAATGACTATATTTGTGAAACGAAGGTAGATGATTAATTGTCAAAACATAACATTAAAGGAATAAATTCTTAAAGCATCTTATTTTTACATTAGAGACCACAGCTGGCAAAGTCATTTACATTAATAGACTTACAATGCTTTTACATGTGCAGTAGTGACAGTGTATTAAATTTAAAAGTTTTACTTTCTGCCTAAAAACATCAAGAAATATTTTAATTTTCTTTTTTAAATTTTGGAAATGAGATGCCTATAGAAAATTGCAACAAAAACGATAGCCACTACCTTAACTTTTATGGTGATATTCTCCTTCCTTCCTTCCTTTCTTCCTTCCTTCCTTCCTTCCTTCCTTCCTTCCTTCCTTCCTTCCTTCCTTCTTTTTTTCTTTTCTTTTCTTTTCTTTCTTTCTTTTTCTTTTCCTTTTCTTTTCTTTTCTTTTCTTTTCTTTTCTTTTCTTTTCTTTTCTTTTCTTTTCTTTTCTTTTCTTTTCTTTTCTTTTCTTCTTTTCTTTTCTTTTCTTTTCTTTTCTTGGTCTTGCTCTGCTTCCCAGACTGGAGTACAGTGGCATGATCATGGCTCACCACTGGCTTCCCCTCCTGGGCTCAAACAGTCTCCAGCCTCAGTTTCTTGAGTAGCTGGGACTACAGGCACAAGTCACCACACCCAGCTAATTTTTTTTTCTTTTTGTACTGATGGAGTGTCACTATGTTGCCCAGGCTGGTCTTGAACTCCTGGGCTCATGCAATCCTCCCACCTCAGCCTCCCAGGGTGCTGTGATTATAGGCGTGAGCCGATGCTCCTGACCTCTCCTTGTTTTTCTCTATTATTTTTCCATATCTGTACACATCCCTAAGCAAACTAGAGTGATTTTGCCTATTTTTGTATTTTGTATGTACATGCAATCATATTCTATGTATATATTTTTGAGGGCTTGCTTTTTTTTTTTACTGAATATTACATTTCTGCAGTTGGTCTGTGGTATTTGTATAATATTCCATTTTAGAACCTATATCACGATTTATCCACTCTACTGTTGGTGGACATTTATTCTGTTTTTTGACTTTGGAACACTCATCAAATCATAGTATAGTAATATTCCTAATTATGAATCTGAATCATCAAAAAAAGATTGACTTGGATTCCACATTTCCAGTGTAAGATTGTATGGAATTAGAGATTATTCTCCCCAGAATGGATCCCAATGTGATATTTTTGAGCAGTTAAGAGTGAGTTTCAATACTGGAAAATTCACTTACTTGGAATGTCCTAATGAAAAGAGATAATCATATTCAATAACTCCACTGAACAGAAAGCAAAAAGTTGGAAAGCTAAATGTTGCTAATAGATTTTCCTATCTATTTTCTCCATCCAGAAAATAAGTAGTAAGTTTCTTTTAGGCATGTTTTAAATTGTTACAATATGATTACAGTTCTTTGAACACATCGAAATGAGACAACATAAATTCAGTTATCTCCATCTTAAAGTCGTTTGTAGAAAATGGCATGTTATATTCCATGAATAGCCTGCTGATGTACAACAGATAGAACATTATACAAAATGATAGGGGAAAATACCATTTTAAACATCTAACTGATCATATGAATGAGTGTAATGGCTAGGAAGGCAAATGGATCTTTGATGATACACTTGCAAGGAATTTAAAAAATCATTCATTCACTCGTCCCTCAACTATTAATTAGGTACCATCTATGTGTTTCTGTTCAGGAGGAGCTTCAGAGTTATAGGGAGGAGAATTATGTATTAGATGAGTCTTTGCATACCTGGGGTGGCTGGTGCTATTATAAACAATATGCAATGGATGATGAAGAGAAGCTTTCTCTCTAATAAGGTCAGGGAAGGCATCTGAAAGGAAGGGAAGCTTCCATTGAATTTAAAACACGGATTGGAGTTTGCCAGGGAGTCAAAGAGGGAGGCCATTTCAGAACGCAGAAGTTTTGCTAGCCTTGCTAGTTGCAAATACTTACAGAATGAATGGATGGTATTGGTAAAGGAATGTGCAAGGAGATATAAATAAGCCAATTGGGAAGTCCATAATATGGAATGCAAAGTAACAGAAATAGTATGTTTTAAATAGTTAATGTTTATTAAGAACTTACATGTGGGGTCAGGTGCAGTGGCTCACGCCTGTAATCCCAACATTTTGGGAGGCCGAAGTGGGTGGATCACTTAAAGTCCAGAGTTTGAGACCAGCCTGGCCAACATGGCGAAACCTCATCTCTACTAAAACTACAAAACTTAACTGGGCGTGGTGGCATGCACTTGTAGTCACATCTACTCAGGAGGCTGAGGCAGGAGAATTGCTTGAACCCAGAAGGCAGAGGTTGCCGTGAGCCGAGAGCGTGCCATTGCACTCCAGCCTGGATATCAGAGCAACAGAGCGTGACTCCACGTCAAAAAAAAAAACAAAAACTTACATGTGCCAGACACTATACTTAGCACTTTACATATGTTACTTGTTCCTCACTCTTATGCCATGAAAGATGTACTATTAGTATTCGCTTCATGGGCATGTCACCTGTGCTTAGAAGCGCTCCACACTTGGATTCATGCTCTGCTATGATTCTGCTATGATCCTTCATAATTTGGAACAAGAGACACCACATTTTCAGTGTGAACTGGACCCTCCAGTCATGTAGCCAGAGCCAGTCCAGAGTGTCTCCATATTTTAATTGCTGAAACTGACCTACAAAGCAAAGTCATTTGCCTCAAACCTGGTTGGTTTTTGTCTTTTTAGGGACAGGATCCCACTTTGTCTCCTAGGCTAGAGTACAGTGGCTCAGTCATAGCTCACTCTAACCTTGTCCTCCTGGGCTCAAGGGATCCTCGTGCCTCATCCTCTCAGGTAGCTGGGACTACAGGCATGTACCACCATGCCCAGCTAATTTTTAAAAAATTTTTTGTAGAGATAGTGTCTGTCTCGCTACATTGCGAGTCTTGAACTCCTGGTCTCAAGCGATCCTCCTGCCTTGGCCTCCCAAAGTTGCTGCTATTACAGGCTTGAGACACCATGCCTAGCTGAAACCTAGTCTTTCTCTCTCCCTCCCTCCCTCCTTCCCTCCCTCCCTTCCTTCCTTTCTTTTTCTTACTTTCCCTCCCTCCCTCCTTCCCTTCTTTCCTTCCTTCCTTCCTTCCTTCTCTCCTTCCTTCCTTCCTTCCTTCCTTCCTTCCTTCCTTCCTTCTCTCTCTCTCCCCCTTCCCTTCCCTTTCTTCCTTTTCCTTTCTTTCATCTGGCTCTATCATGCAGACTGGAGTATAGTGGCACAATCTCAGCTCACTGCAGCCTCCACCTCTCAGACTCAAGCCAGCCTCTCACCTCAGCCTCCCTAGTAGCTGGGACCAGAGGCACACACCACCATGCTCAGCTAATTTTGTATTTCTTGTAGAGATGGAGTTCCTCCATATTGCCCAGGCTGGTCCCAAACTCCTGGGCTCAAACAGTCCTCCCACTTTGGCCTCCCAAAGTTGCTGGGATTGTAGGCATGAGCCACTGTGCCTAGCTGAAACCTAGTTTTTCTTCATGTTGATTCCTACTGTGTTAATCCTGTGCTAATCTGACTCTGTTGTCTTCTATTTTCAAGATAAATGATTAACAGAATATAGGAACTACTACAGTTATTGAGAGTTAGTGGGCAGAGATAGAAAGAAAGAAAAAGCAGTTTAAAAAAGGAAAAAATTGGACTGAATGATTAGTAATAAATGAAACATGCAAATATTACCTTGAGTCAAAATTGGAAATCCAAAATGAATAATTAGTAGATGTAAAGCATTCCTCCAGTGTAGTTCATGGCTTGAATTCAAAATCATGTTCCAAGGTAAATCTGCTCCATCTTGGTTATCCAAAGGGCAGTTTGGTGTTGACTTAGTTCTGCTCTTTTTTGGTAATTTATTCAAGAAAAGCAAAGAGCAGAAAGTTCGTGGTGTTTTAATCCAGGGAGAAGGAGTGCTGGAAGTAAACAGAGTTCCGACTTCATCAGACTTCGTCAGAACTGGTATGCCCTCTGACTGCATTAGATGAAATACTGCAAATAAATTGGATCCCATTTGGTACTTAATAAGCACAGCTCACTTGGAAGAAGTTTTACTTTTAAGATATCTTTACTTTTCTTTGGAATATGACAGTTTACCCCTCTGACCACAGGAACCTCTTCAAAATTGTATTTATGCTCCTTCATGGTAATTCAGGAAGTAGAAAGTAACGTTTTTGTTTTTGGTTTTTTTGAGACAGGGTCTCACTGTGTTGCCCAGGTTGGAGTACAGTGGTGCAATCACGGCTCACTGCAGACTTGACCTTTTGGGCTCAAGCAATCCTCCCACTTCAGCCCTCTGAGTAGCTGCGACTATAGGCGTGTGCCACCATGCCCAGCAAATTTTTTGTATTTTTAGTAGAGACAGAGTTTTTTGCCGTCTTGCGCATGCTGGTCTTGAACTCCTGGACTCAAGTGATCTGCCCACCTTAGCCTCCCAAAGTGCTGGGATTACAGGCGTGAGCCACTGTGCCCAGTGAAAGTAATAATTTTTAAAAGCACTCTCATAGGCCATCCTTCCTTGAAGACTAATAAGTCAAATTTCCATGATAT
Source organism: Piliocolobus tephrosceles (assembly GCF_002776525.5). NCBI lineage: Eukaryota > Metazoa > Chordata > Mammalia > Primates > Cercopithecidae > Piliocolobus > Piliocolobus tephrosceles. The sequence goes on along the minus strand of NC_045442.1, from coordinate 113,013,084 downwards.
TAAAGAATGGTATCCTAGAACATTCCAGATTGGTTCCTTTTGTTTGAGTTTAAGATCTGAAATATGTTCTGATGTTATTCCAGAGCACCTGTGGATTTGAGGGTCCAAGTAAAGTGACCACAAAATAGCATACCTATTAATTATATAAAGAACATGTTTTTCATAAGTATATCCATTATATTTTCACAATAAAAATAACATGATTTTCTTTCTATTTATTTCTTCAGCCTCCAAAAATATCAGATATACCTAAATGCTCTCTTGTAGAAATATGCACATCTGGAAATCCTAAATTGCCCAGTCATGGTTTTTTTTTTTGTTTGTTTGTTTGTTTGTTTTGAGACGAAGTCTCCCTCTGCCACCTAGGCTGGAGGGCAGTGGCACAATCTCGGCTCACTGCACCCTCCACCTCCTGGGTTCAAGTCTTACTGCACCCTCCACCTCCTGGGTTCAAGTGAGTCTCTTGCATCAGCCTCCTGTTCAAGTGAGTCTCTTGCGTCAGCCTCCTGAGTAGGTGGGATTACGGGTGCATGCCACCGTGCCCAGCTAATTTTTGTATTTTTAGTAGAGACGGAGTTTCTCCATGAGACCAGGCTGGTCTCAAACTCCTGACCTCAAACAATCCGCCCACCTCAGCCTCCCAAAGTGCTGGGATTACAGGTGAGGCCTGAGCCTCTGCACCCAGCCCCAGTCATGTTTTCAATGACCACTTTTATGCCCTGTATTCTGCTGAAGACAGAAGTTTAAGGCAGTATCCGACTAACCTCTCCTTACAGATGAGCAGGGTTTGGCACACTAGGGCCTCTGGAACCAGGACTGAGGATGGCAGGGGAGGGGGTGGGTGTGTCCTGGCAGGGCTGGTTCAAGACTTTAGGGCAAGGGGAACTTTTGTCAAATATCTGAGGAAAGGCAGAGTGGAAGTTGAGGACAGATCAGTAGTGTCAAATTCTTGAAGCAGATAGGATATGAGAAGATGGGCTGCCTCAGAGGTAAGCGGCGAGCTTTTGCAGCCAGTTCTGGAAAGAGGACCTGAAAAGATCCAACCTCCATGTAGCGGTCTAAGAGTCTTAGAAGTCATCGAATGCTGGGTTTCACGGTAGAAGTTCAAGAGCTGCAAGAATTCAAGAGTCAAGACTGAACAATGATGAAACATGCAGAGAAAAGAGGAGAATTTACATGTCCCTAAAGCAATAATTTGCTACCTTGACCATACATTAGAATCATCTGGGGAACTTAAAAAAATCCACATGCTTAACCACGTTGCATCCCAGACCAATTAAGTTGGAATCTCATAGGGTGGGCTTCAATCGTTGGTATAACTCAAAACTCCCTGTGACTCCACTTTGCAGCAAGGCTGGGAAAGACTGGTTGAAAGCAAATGGGAGTGTTTACCTGGGTACTTTTGGCCTGGTTTATCCACTTATGTATCATACACATTATATTCAGAGTTAGAATAATTCACAGATTAACCACTATGATACTTAAGTATAAATATACTTAAATTGCACTTAGACTGTTTGTCTACACATGCTCTTAAAGCGTCCTGCTCACTAGGGTTCAGTTCCCATCATCAAAGACTGAAACCTCTGTAAAGTTTTAGTCCCCCTAATTTAACAGACCAGTGTAGCAAGACATTCATCCTAAAGAGACTTGTACGTTAAAGTCGATATAGATTTTTGACTCAATTCAATGAATTACTGTTTTATCAGGGGTTGGTTAAGCAAGCTTCAGGGCTCCCGAGCTATTTGTGTGAACCAAACAAACCCTAGGTCAGAGATTTGTAGAACTGTATATTATTTCATTGGATATGTAGAGAATAAGGAAACACAAAACCTCCACATCTCCCAAAGACTGTGTTTATGTTGGGGGTATATCCGGTTTTTCATTTGATACTCAGAGAATAGTTTTGACTTCACAGACCTTCCTATTGCTCTCAGGGGTCTCAGACCACACTTGGAGAACCCCTCACAAGAGGAATATGCATAGTGAAAGAAGTGAGGGCTGCAAGTTCACAGATGCATTATTTTCTCATTTTCATTTGTAGGGAAATATATGCTGTGTCATTCACTTGCAAGGATTTTATTTTTATTCTTAATTGCCTCCCTAATCCTTTCTCCATTCAGCTGTGGTACTCAATGCATTCAGATTAAATGTGTGTGTTCCTCTGGGCCAGGAAGGAATAGGTACCATTGATGTGGGCCCTCAACTGTATTACAGAATAGGGTGCTAAACACTCAGGAAAAACATTCTCCCTGGTAAAGTGCTAAGCAATTGTTAATCAGCATTGTAAAACATGAATGAACATCTTGCTTGTACATTCCAAAGTTCCACACATAAAAGAAAAGTTCTTATTCTCAAAGGAGCAAAAGATGAATCCTGCCTACAATGTTTTTATAATGTGGCTGTGAATATTTTTTCCGAGTTGGTAGTCCCAAGTCACCTTACAATTAAGAAAAAAGCAGGATAAGAAGAAAGATATAAGCTTAAGTAATGGGTCACTGTAGTCAAAATCAGGGAGTAGCCAATTATGTTTGTGATTTACACTCAGTGTGCATTTAGAAAGCAGGATTAATCTCACTACTTCACTGCAGAAATTAATGAGATGAAATCACATTGTAAAATCCATTGCTTTGTACCTCATGATCTCATTTTTAACAATCTTGTATGTCCTTGTTTTGTAGTACATTTATCCCAAATTCATTGTTTCCAACAAAATATTTTATGTTTATTTTATTATATTATATTGAATTTATAGATTTATGTTTTTTTTGTTGTTGTTGTTTGTTTGAGACGGACTCTCGCTCTGTCACCCACGATAGAGTGAAGTAGTGTGATCTCGGCTCACTGCAACCTCCTCCACCTCCTGGTTTCAAGCGATTCTCCTGCCTTAGCCTACCAAGGAGCTGGGATTACAGACTCATGCCACCATGCCCAGCTAATTTTTATATTTTCAGTAGAGACGGGGGTTTTGCCATGTTGGCCAGGCTGGTCTTGAACTCCTGACCTCAAATGATCCACCTGCCTCGGCCTCCCAAAGTGTTGGGATTACAGGCGTGAACCACTGCACCCGGCCAGATTTATGTTTTAAAAATTCAGTTATTTATAAAGATAACACAAAGAAGTCCTAAAAATCACATTCATTATTTAATACTCAAAATATTTGACAGACTTCATATAGATAATTACACATTAGTCACATATCATGCATATGCTTATGTAATGTCGTGTGAATACAGTTATCAGATCTATTCCTTCCAAAACTCACAACATCAACAAGCTTTCGTTTAAATAAAAGTTAGATGGCCAGGTGAAGTGGTTCATGACTGTAATTCCAGCACTTTGGGAAGCTAAGGTGGGAGGGACACTGGAGCCTAGGAGTTCAAGACCATCCTGAGCAACATAGCAAGACTCCATCTCTACAAAACATTGAAAGATTAGCCAGGTGTAGTGGTGTGCTCCTGTGATCCCAGTTACCTGGGAGGCTGAGGTGGGAGGATCATTTGAGCCCAAGAGGTTGAAGCTACAGTGAGACATGATTGTGCCACTGCCCTGGGTGACAGAGCAAGACCCTGTCTCCAAAATGACTAAATTAAATTTAATTTTTTTTTGAGATGGAGTCTGGCTCTGTTGCCCAGGCTGGAGTGCAGTGGCACACTCTCAGCTCACTGCAACCTCTGCCTCCCTGGTTCAAGCAATTCTCCTGCCTCAGCCTCCCCCGAGTAGCTGGGATTACAGGCGCCCGCCACCATGCCTGGCTAATTTTTGTATTTTTAGTGGTGATGGGGTTTCACCATGTTGGCCAGGCTGGTCTCGAACTCCTGACCTCATGATCTGCCCGCCTCAGCGCCCCCCCCCCCTTTTTTTTTTTTTGAGACTGAGTCTCTCCAGGCTGGAGTGCAATGGGGTGATCTCGCCCCACTGCAACCTCCGCCTCCCAGGTTCAGGTGTTTTTCCTGCCTCAGCTTTGTGAGTAGCTGGGACTACAAGTGTGTGCCACCATGCCTAGCTAATTTTTGTATTGTTAGTAGAGACGGGGTTTCACCATGTCTGTCAGATGGTCTTGATCTCTTGACCTTGTGATCTACCCTCCTCAGCCTCCCGAAGTGCTGGAATTACAGGGGTGAGCCACCACACCCAGCCATAATTTTTTTTTTTTTTTTTGATTAGGTGATGCTGGGCACAATGGCACACACCCATTGTCCTAGATACTTGGGAGGCTGAGGCAGGAGGATCACTTGAGCCCAGGGGTTCGAGGCTGCAGTGAGCTATGTTTGCGTCATTGCAATCTAGCCTGGAGAACATAGCTAGATGCCATCTCATTAAAAAAAAAAAAAAAAAAAAAAAAAGGCGGGGTGGGGGAGGTGAAAATTGCACCATTTCTTCTGACTTTTATTTAACTTAAATTAACTGAGAAGCCCTAGAGATTATAACTATTACCGCTAACTGCTTGAGATTCTTGCATAAAGTCTTGTTCCTCCAACATGTTTAGTAGAATAACAGCTCTGGAACTGTTGATTTGAAGACTAAGTCACTAGCCTCTCTCTAGGTGATGAGTTGAACATCCTCTCTTAACAGCAGAATACTCAGAGCCTCAGGCCTATCAAGTAACTTAGCCAGTTAGTTAATGGCAACAGAGCTGGGCCTAGCTCAGATCTCCAAATCTAAATCTGGTGTACTCTTCACTGTACTGAATGAACTTCAAGTTCTCCCTGGATTGTGGGCCAAATCATATCACTCTAAAAGTACCAAGTGCGTGGCATGGCGGCAGCCATGCAGGAGTTGACTGGGGATGGGGGGTGGGGAGCAGTGAGGGGAAGCACTCTAAGCAGGTAGAAGAGACAGGGCAGAGGCCCCAACACAGGAATGCTCTTGGCTTAGTCCAAGGACAGCAGGACACCAATATGGCTGCAGTGTGGGGATGAAGGAGCAGAGAGACGGGAGAGGAAGTCTGAGACGTGAGTGGAAGCCATATCTCCCCAGGCCCTGCAGGCCACGGTTATCTCAGCTGCGGCAAGAAATGAGTAGAGGACTTTATGTTTAAGCAGCAGGATGATGCAAGCAGTCCGTGCCTTACGAAAGACCTCTTTAGCTGCTCTATGGAGATTGGACAGCATCCAAAGATGAGCTGGGGATATTGCGAAAGGGAGTGGTGGTGAGAGGTGGCAAGGCAAGGGTTGGATCTGAGAAATACTTTGGAGTTAGCATGGACAGGACCTGGTAAGTGTTTAGCTGGGAGGATGGGGGAGCATGGGGGTGCTGTTTGCTGTAGTATGAGGAATTAGTAGCTCTTTTGATCACAGAAAGATCAAGAAGTCTATTGGAAATCCATGCAGAGTCATCAAATCGGCATTAAATGCAACAATCTGGAACTCAAAGACCTTAAATATTTAGGAAAACCTGACCTTGCAGAAAGAAGAGTATTTCAGGACTACAGAATAAGTATTCCTTCACCACAGGTGAGAAATGAACATTTCAGGAGGAAAGCTCTTTGGACGGCAGGCCAGAGAAAGGCTGGGAGAAGAGGATTAGGAAACAGGACGAGAGGGGGTATCTAAAAAACACAGTGGGACAAAAACAGCACTTCATGTAACCTCCCTAGTCCCCAGCACATCTTGTATTATTCCGTGGAAATTGTATCAAGGAGAAATATTGAAACATTATACATAATACATTGAATTAGTTAGATTCATTTAACTACTATAGAACATAATCTGCAATTCATTTACAGTTAACTCTGAAACGATGTTTAATTCATTTTAATGGTATGAAAAAGGGACTCACCATGTTAAATGCAGGTTACAAGTACCAAAAAATTACAAGCTATGATTTTCAGTGTCAAATTTACAATACAACAGATCTATTGGGCTGGGGAGTAAAGGAGTCAGAGAAGGCACCGAAACACCCTCTGCTCCCATTATTTCTAGAATTGTTTGAAGTGGCAGCTTTCATGAAGATAAAATCACTATGCCTCTTCATTAATAACAGTAGGTTCTCATTTTCAAGTGTATCTCATTCAGCAGTAGGGATGGGGGGATGGGAAAAAGTCCTTTTCAGTTTTTGCCGTTGGTTGTAATATGCTTGAAACCAACATGCTGTCTCAAAAAGGCTCACTTATTTGAGTGGCTCTGATTTGAATAAAGAGTCTCATCTTATCTGAAGCTGCTGAATTGGAGGCAGGATTGATCATGGCTTCTTAGAGGGATAAAATCTGAGGAAGAGATCTCCACAGTACAACTACTTGCCTTAAATAGTACAGCTTTGGGACGAAAGCGCTTTGCTCTTCTCAGTCAATAGCAATAGCTCAGTTGGAAATTTTGTTAATGTTAAAAAAAAAACTGTTAGCAACAACATAGATTGCTATGTTGAAAGAAAATTCTATTATGTCTGTGACTGTTTCCGTCTTGTTTTTTTACTATGGCATGTGAAATTGTTTCCTACTTTATTTTTTTTGAGAAAAGGATGTGTTCGCTGTTGTTTACCAAAAACACATGTGAGTCTTAGTGTGTACACACACTAGAGTTTTGTTTTGCTATGATGATTCACTGTCTGGCTCACGCATACCATAATTATCCATATTTGTACACATAGCATGGCCTTGTATAATCAAAGATGACACTGTTGAGGCATAAACTCTAAACTGGGGTGTGATCAAGGGAATTTTTTCACAATCCTGTATGGTTGGATAAATAGTCTGGACTTTGAAGTCTGCACTGACCACTTGAAGTATGTGACCTCCAAAATTCTGCATTTTTTTTGTCGTCTCCTGGCAACATAACATATTTATACTTTGGCCACCACCTCCCCTTCCAGAAAGGTCTGCTGCTGTTTTAAAGTTTAAAACAACAAATGAGAAAGTCGTCTCTATTGAAAGTTCAGAATTCCTGAAGCTCTCCTCTCTGTTTTCTGTTAATGTCGACGGATAACAGCAATGCTGGGTACAAATAAATCAACAGAAAGAACCCTTCCCTTTTCAGATTAGTGAGCATGCATCTTTAGTTATTAAAACAGCACTCCAGGAGTTTTCTAGTTATAGTGTCATTTTCATTAAGCCCTTTTCACCGTTTAGCAAAGACAACTTGGGGGCAAGTGACGGGAGCAGGGGATGGAAGGAAATTGGAAACAAGCTAAGGACAAATGTTCCAAGGTGTGAATATAAGCTGGGACTGCAGAAACCTCAGGTCCTTCTGTCTGAAATCTGACACCCAGCTACTCCACTGGCCTCTGTGGGCTTCTCCCAGAATCACAGAATAACTGGGCACTTTACTGAGATCCCAGGAGCTGCTTTTGAGACCCATGGTGGTCTGGTTTTTCTCCTCCTGCATTTTGCCTCTCCAGTCTTCTGTCCTACTTTCAAGCAACCTCAACAAGATGGAGAAAGAATTTGGATTCCACATTCTGGGATCTTAGGTTATACTTGAAAGCACTTCACATTGACAGCTTTGACGTGAAGGGCACCTTCAGTTCTGACTGGTTTCTCGTTCTCAGCACTATGGGCATACTGGGCCGGGTTGCTCTTTGTGATGAGAGGCTCTCCTGTGCGTTGTAGGATGCTGAGCAGGAACCCTGGCCTCTGCCCACTAGATGCCAGTAAACTCCTCACCCGTCCCCATTGTGGCAAGCAACAACGGCTCTAGAAATTGCCCAATGTCCCCTGAGGGGTCAGAATCACCCCCAGTCCAGAACCACTGAGTTACAACCAAGGAAATTAACGTTTATTTGGCAATTCTGGTGTGCCAGATGTATACTAGATGTTTTATGTAATTCTGGCAATTATCCTTTGAGGTCTTACCCTCTTTTTATGGATTAGGAACCTGGGAGATGACAAGGAGAACTGCTGTTTTGTTTCGTGCTTTCCTTTTACTGATTTTCTGGTACTCAACAATGAAAATATAACCAGAAACATTATTTTATACCTAGGAAAAAAACCCTGAAAAATGCTATTTTAATATATTTATCCCATAATATGACTGCATTTCAGACATTCATTACCTAAGTTACAGACATCTAATGTGAAAATTTGTCAGAAGTATGAAAAGTAAAAAAAAAAAAAAAAAAAAAAATACTGTTGGACATGGACTTAACCACTTAAATTAAGGTTGCCGTTCTTTTTCTATTCTCTTAAACTGGCAAGTGACCAAATTGTCTTGGATTTCTTATTTCTTCTGGTATCAGCCATGACAAATTATCTCACATCTAAACCATCATTTTCACAGGGTGTGATGGCTCACACTTATAATCCGAGCACTTTGGGAGGCCAAGGTGGGCAGACCACTTGAGGCCAGGAGTTCAAGATCAGCCTGGCCAACATGTTGAAACCCCATCTCTAGTAAAAACAAGCAAACAACAACACAAAAGTAATTAGCCAGGCATGGCGGCACACGCCTGTAATCCCAGCTACCTCAGGAGGCTGAGGCATGAGGATTGTTTGAACCCAGGAGGCAGAGGTTGCAGTGAGCCAAGATGCTCTGCAGCCTGGGCAACAGAGCAATACTTCATCTCAAAAAAAAAAAAAAAAAAAAATTAAGTCCATCACTTCCTGTCTCACCTGAACCTCAATTATTCTCTTTTCTGAGTTTCAATCTCAAGTCTATTTCTCATTGACACGTACATTTTTTCCTCAGTTTTTCCTCATTAGTTTTTCTCTTTATGCTCTTCCCAAGGACCTCAACAAAATATCTCTCAGTCTCATTTGAGAGCAAGAACATACACACACACACACACACACACACACACACACAGAGTTATTTAGTAGTAGAGAATTTATAGAAGCTTGGAAAGGCTTTGAAAGTCCTATATGTTCCATTTAGAATTTACATCCTCATCCTTCTCTTCAAACCTCAGTTGCTTTTGGTTACCCGAAATCATTATTAGTTAACATTTTTCTGTTGTAAATATATTTTAATGGCATTATAAATTAAAGTGGGCTGGGTTTGGAAAGCTAATACTCAAATATGCCATTGTCAGAAGAGAAAGGCACTATGGTTTCAAATTTAAAACTGGCGTCCAAATATAATGTTTCCAAACTTTCAGAACATTTCTTTCAAACAAATATAGATTGAATACAGGCCAAAGAATTTTTTTTTTAATTCATCAAAGGAGCCAGCATGGTTAAGCTAGTTTGAAAGATTATGGGAAAGGTTTAAGTATTTTCAGTCATTGAAAGAAAGAACGGTGGGCTGTGATTGTTCAATTAGATACAAGAACTGGTTAGTACTCCTCAGAACAATAAAATGACGACTTAGGATGGGCCAGACGTGGCGGCTGATGCTGTAATCCCAGCACTTTGGGAGGCCAAGGTGGGCAGATCACCTGAGGTCAGGAGTTTGAGACCAGTCTGGCCAATATGGCAAAACCTTATCTCTACCAAAAGTACAAAAGTTAGACAGGTATAATGGCAAGTGCCTGTAATTCCAGCTATTCAAGAGGCTGAGGCATGAGAATTGCTTGAACCCAGGATGCGGAGGCTGTAATGAGCCAAGATCGTGCCACTGCACCCCAGCCTGGGTAACAGAGCGAGACTCCATCTCAAAAACAGAAAAAAAAAAGATGACTTAGGGAATAGTCTTTCCTACAAGACAGCAATCATTTGCATTTCTTCTAGACCAATTTATTTATATTGGACGAATTCATTTGCATGTCTGTCAGTTTTTGACAAGTTAAAGTCTATCCTCACAGAGATAAAAAATATCCTAACCCATAATAAATGCTGAGTTAAACAAAGGGTTCTAATTTCCCTAGAAAATTAGATAATCCTTGGTTACATGTTAGACACTGAAACTTTATTTGAGGTTGAAAAGTAATACCAACCCATTGTAGAAAGTTTGAAAAGTACTAAATTTTTTAAAAGGAAAGAAAAAACAAATACCCTCAAACCACTACTCAGTAACTCACAACAACTGTTAATATAATTCATATGCTTTCTTACAAGTTTCTTCTAAATATTTTTAACAGTGGAATATTTATTGTAAAAACAAATTGGTAGTCCACTTTTTTCTTTTGCTTTTCTTTTCTCTTCTTTCTTCTTCTTCTTTTTTCTTTTTTTAGACAGGTCTCACTCCCATTTCCCAGACCGGTATGCAGTAGCATAATCTTGGCTCACTGCCCCCTCGACTTCCTGGAGTCAGGCAATCCTCCCGTCTCAGCCTCCTGAGTAGCTGGGACTACAGGCATGCACCACTATGCCTGAGGTCTTTCTTTATTGCCCAGGCTGGTCTCGAACTCTTGAGCTCATGTGATCTGTTCATCTCGACCTCCCAAAGTGCTGACATTACAGGTGTGAGCCACCATGCCCAGCCTACTTTTTTCTTTTATTTACTCTTATCTATTGTAGCATTTGTTATATAACGGAAGTGTCTCATAAGCATTTTAATGGCCACAATGGTCTAGCACTTTTTGTATCAAAAATTTTTAACAGTTTTTCCTAACTTTAAACACTTATTTCTTATAAATAATTTCAGAATATAAAGAAGCATAGAAAATATTATAATGACCAGTGATGTAGGTATGACCTAGTTTTGAAAACATATTACTGATAAAACTGCCCCTTCCCCTCACTAACCCTTCCAAATATACTCCTGACATAACCACCATCCTGGATTTGGTATTCATTATTTTCATATTTATTTTTTACATGTTTTACCACCTACATAAAATATATAGTATTCCTGCTTATTTTCAGATTTGCTGCAAATCATGTCATAGGTTCTTTTTTAAAAATGTCTCTATATGTTAAGGTGTACAACATGATGTTTTGATACTCATATACACAGTGAAATGAAACTGGATCATTATCTTGTACCATGAACAAAATCAACTCAAAGTGGATTAAAGACCTGAAACCATCAGATTCCTAGAAGAAAACATTATGGAAAGGCTGCTGAATACTGACCTTGGCAATAATTGTTTTAAAACATTACACCAAAATCTCAGGCAACAAAAACAAAAATAAACAAGTGAGATGACACCAAACCAAAAAGCTTTCCCATAGCAGAGGAAATAGTCATCCAAATGAAAAGGCAGCCTGTGGGTTGGGAAAAAATACTTTTCAAATTACATATCTGATGAGGAGCTAATACCCCAAATATATAAAGAACTCACAGAATGGAAAAAAGACATAACCTGGTTTTAAAATGTACAAAGGACCTGAATGGACATTTCTCCAAAGAAGACATAAAACTCTGGCCAACAAATATATGTAAATGTGTCAACATCACTAATCATCAGGAAAATGCAAGTCAAAATCACAATGAAACACTAGTTTATTCTTGTTAGGATGGCTGTGATCCAAAGGACAAGAGATAACAAGTGTTGGTGAGGGTGTGGAGAAAAGGGAACCCTTGTACACACAGGTTCTTAAGGTACCTTACAGTTCCCAAACTTGCTTTTTCTATCAACATTGTGTTTGTAGGGATTTACTCAAGTAGGTAACTTCTGGACCATTCACTTTCACTACTGAATAGTATCCAAAATTTTATCCACTTTTCTGTTGATATGCATCTAGGTTTTTTCTTCCTCTCTTCCTCTCTTTCTTTCTCTCTCTCCTTCCTTTCTTCCTGCCTTCCTTTCTTCCTTCTTTCCTTCTTTCCCTTTCCTTCTTTCCTTCTTTTTTTTTTGTTTTGAAACAGGGTCTCACTCCACCCAGACTGGAGTGCAGTGGTATGATCATAGCTCATTGCAGCCTCTACCTCCCAGGTTCAAACGATCCTCCCAACTCAGCATCCTGAGTAGCTGGGACCACAGGCACATGCCACCATGCCTAGCTAATTTTTAAATTTTTTTGCAGAGATGGGGTCTTCCTTTGTTGTCCAGGCTGGTTTCAAACTCCTGGGCTCAAATGATCCTCCCACCTTGGCTTCCCAAAGTGCGGGAATTATTGGCGTGAGTCACCACGCCCAGCCTGTTTCCTGTTTTTCACTACAGCCCCTCAGTGTAGCTAGGGACATTTCGTTCCTGTACCTCCCTATGTACTCATGTGAGGGTATCCCTGGGTCTAAGTATTTGGGCATCAACAGTTTCATTATATCCTGCTAAATATCTAATGTGACTGTACCAGTTTATACTCCCACCAACAGGCTGGGCACAGTGGCTCATGCCTGTAATCCCAGCACTTTGGGAGGCCAAGGCGGGCAGATCACTTGAGGTCAGGAATTCGAGACAGTCTGGCCAACATGCTGAACCCCCATATCCACTAAAAAGACAAAAATTAGCCAGGCTTGGTGGCACTCGCCTGTAATCCCAGCTACTCAAGAGACTGAGGCAGGAGAATCGCTGGAACCTGACAGGCAGAGGTTGCACTGAGCCGAGATCATGCCACTGCACTCCAGCCTGGGCAACAGAGCAAGACTCCGTCTCTAAATAAATAAATAAGATATACTCCCACCAACAGAATGTGAAAGTCTAGTTGCTCTGCATCACAGGCTTACGAACCTTTTCTGTAAAGGGCCACGAAGGAAATATTTAAGGCTTTGTGAGTTACATGGTCTCTGTTGCAACGACTGCTCTTGTAGCACAAAAACAGCCATGGAGCATACATAAACCAACAAGCCCATATGTTCCAATAAACCTTTATTTAAGAACATTGATTTGAATTTCATGTAATTGTCATGCGCCACAAAATACCATTCTGTTTTTTTATTTTTTCCCCGGTAATTTAAAAATGTAAAACACATTCTTAGCTTGCAGGTTATACAAAACAGGTGGCTGGCTGAGTTTGACTGTGGGCCATAGCTTGCCATCCCCTTCTTGACATTTTCACCAAGATCTGAGATTTTCAGGTTTGTAAAAAATACTTCCACCATGACGGATGCAAAATGGTAAACTGTGATTTCAGTTTGTATTTCCTGATTAGAAAGGAAGTCCCATTTATTGACCACTAGAATTTTATCTCCTACGATTTATCTATTTATGTCTTCTTTTCCATGTTCTTTTAGTTGTGAGTCTTTTGATTTATAGGAGTTCTATTTCCTGGATAGTAATACCCGTGTGTGTGTGTGTGTGTGTGTGTGTGTGTGTGTGTGTTTGTGTGTGTGTTGCAAGCATGTTCTCAGAATATTGTGTTTATTATTTCAATTTTTAATGCTGTCTTTTAATATAAATAAGCTTTTAATTTAAAAAAGTAAATATCTCCAAGTGATACTCATTTGACTGTGAAAAAAATTAGATTTTCCATACACACTGAGAACTTGAAAGGCAATAAAAAAATAAAGATCACTTTCTTGTGTGCAAAAGAGAAAATATTTCTTCAGTGGGTGGGAGTAGAAAAATAGTTTTACTATTATTCCAGACTTTTTCAGGGCAGTAGTTTCTTTGAATGCCAACAGCTTATCCAGTTATGCAACCTATTGTTCTGTTCTGAAGAAAGGATTCTCAAGCAGCGCTGGAGTCCTGGCTGCCCCAGGGACCTGTCGCATCTGATACTAATGAAGTGTTACTCTACTTTGACAAGTTTGCAGGCGTCCGTCTGTCTTCCAAGCCAGCTGACGTAATTCAGAGGAGAATAAGACCCTCCCACTTGCGTTTGTTAATTGACTTTGGTGAGCTCTTCTGCTCTAACTAAGTGGTTCTGGAACAGAGAGCTGTCGTGGTCTGACGAACTTTAGAAAGTCACACTAACTAATACTACACACCCCAAGCCAGCAAGAAAAAGGAAAGCAGTTGCTATGCTGTTCAGCAAAGCAAGACTTGGCTGCCTTTAGCTAGTCCTGAATTTTTGCTCCTGTGAAGAAAATTCCTGCTGGAGTGCTGGGCGCACTTGGAATTGGTCTAGCATGCTTGACAGACGCCTTATAGCTCCTCAAACTAAATACATTATTCCTGGGGTAAGCATACGGGAGAGAAGCCGGCCAGATGCACGGTGTGGTTTAAAGAAAACAGGAATGCATAGAACCGTTGCTGAGCTTGAGCTAAAATCATATTAGTTACTTAACTTTTTAGACTTTCTTATCTTGCCAGAAATGTTGCCATTCACAGTGTTATTACTTGAATGCTGTGGTGATTTAAGCAAGTGGAACTGGAACTCTGGTTTTAAACTGTATCTTACTGAGCTTCATTTAGTAGCTTGGAGAGAGAGTCCAGGTGCAGACAAATTTAGTGGAAAATGAAAATGCTTTTTCCAGCTATAGACCAGCACTTGTCTTGAGTATCATTCTGACAGCCTAGCCACTGAACCGTTTGTGTGTCTGAGACTTTACTGTGTAAATCACATTGGTCTGACTTGCTGTGTTGCTGCAAATTAAGATTTTTTTATTCTTCGTCACTTTAGAAATTTTGAATTTAATAAAATACAAACATGAGAGTCTAAAGTTTAAAATACTTAAACATAAAGCCTTGCCACACGAGGACTGACTGAGTCTTCGGATTTGGTTTAGAACTTTTAAAGAAAAGACCATATTATTATTTATTGGTGCCTTTTTAGGAAAGGATGAAAATGCTCACAGAAGAATCCTGAACCTAAAACTAAACCAGAGCCTGTAAAAATAAAAATCATGAAGTTAGAAATATTTGTGCTAATAGGACATGAAAATACCATTTTAATTTGTCTAAAAATTATTTTAAGTACTTCTTTTGTTTCTCATTGTTCCAACCTATACTAAATTTAGTATAATAGAGAAAAAAAATACTTGCTAGGAAATATCTCTGTGGTCATTTCTTCTGTGTTGTATCGTATAAAACTGGAAACTGAGATACTTTGCTTAATCTATGTGATTTTGATGATTCTTTTATTAGATTTCACTTTAAGTTTTATAAAGATACAGAATTTGACTTTCTGAGTTGGCCCTCATTAAGTATTATATGCAACAATTCTATTTATTTAGATTCTGACATGGCTGGCAATGTATACACTAATTATCAATGATTTCTGGGCATTAGATACATCCCACCCACTTATCAAATGCTATTCACATCCAATTTATAAATTATTCAATACCTGTTTGAGAACACCTGGAATTACTTCCTGTAAACTTGCTTGCTTTTTAAGAATAGTATCAAACATGAAATAACTGCTATATTTTTCCTGCAGAGGAATTCTATGAATTACAAAAACATGTATAACCTAAAATGCAAATGGCCAAATACATTCCATTGGCCATTTTGAATATTTTCAGCAACAAAACTGATCACAATTATGTCACAGTTATTTAATAAGAATGGCAATGCATATGATTTTAAATAGTCACAAGTCCAGGTATGGTGGCTCACACCTGTAATCGCAAAATTTTGGGAGGCCGAGATGGGAGGATGGCTTGAGGCCAGAAGCTAGAGACCAGCCTGGGCAGCATAGCAAGATCCGTGTCTACAAAAATAATAATAATCACATGAATAATTTATCCTACAATTAATTTTAGTCCTGTCTTTAAGTATTATGGGGAATCTGCACAGGGATGTTTATTCTTTTAAATTACTTCTTTCCTAAAAATAGACTTTTTGTTTCCCATGGCCTGGCCACTTCTCATTTTAACTAATAACTATGCTTGAATAGGGCTTATAAATACATGGATTTTTAGATTTTTGAATGGTTAAAGTTTAAAATAACTCTTTATAAAGTTTTTATTCTGTAACCATTCAACACTTTAAATTCAGTCCTTCTCAAAGTTCTCCAATAATGACAGAAATGCTTCTTTCAAGTTTGGACAAGAATACACATGGAGAGAATTTTTAAAATTATACATATGTATATTTATATATGTATATTTATGTATGCCTGTATATGTATTATGGGATAGGTTTTTAGAATGCTGAATAAACTGTGTGGTCTTTATTTTTGTTCTAATCCCAAGTATGATTTCAGTTTTTATATCAGTTTCAGTTTATTTCAGTACCTTCTAATGCCATTCCAAACCCCAAACGCAGAAAACACATTTAGAAATTACCTATTTAATTCTCATTGTGCATTAAAATGAAATCAATAAACCAGTGCAATTTGGTGTAATTACTTTCTACTGCCAAAGGCGAATATATATAGATCAGTCTTACTAGCTTTAAGTGCGCAATTTATTTATGAATCCTGGTATTGTTGCATTGTAAATTTCTTGAACATAGTATCTTGAACAATTGAATGCCATTATTCTTAGACCCAGATGGTCGCTTCTTCTCTATTCTTTCTTCCCTTCCTCCAGATAACAATGATCTCTCTGATTTGGACAGGTTATTATTATTATTATTATTACCCATCATTTTTGTTTTTTCTGACTGTGGGTAAGAGCCAAGTGTTTGGATCTAGTCAGACTTGACATTGAATACTAAACCATCTCCTAAATAATGGTGTGATCTGGCAGATTTTGTCTTCTCTGAGCCTCAGTTTCATCATCTGTAAAATTAGGAATAATAATAGCTGTGTTTCAAGATATTTGTGAGATTTGTTTTAAAGATCAGAGTACATCCATAGAATATAAGTAGATAGATGGCTTAACATAGTTCCTAGAGTTATTAAGGGAAGGTGTATGCCTTCCTATATTTTCTGCAGTGGCTAGGAATGAAAGAACTTAGCTCTGAAATCCCAAACTATGATATTTCTGATAGGCAGCAAAGGAAAGTGATTTTTTATTTGCATATTGGAGGACGGGGAGGGATTAAATGTCACCCTTGTGAAGTGTGACTCTTAATTGGAGACCTGTGGGTCAGCTATCAGAGGGCTGGGAGGAGAAAGCAAATATAGATGCTCTAAAACTGTGTGCAAATATTTCAGTCTCTGCATATGTGAACATTTTCTAGCTTCTGTCAGTTCTCAAAGTGGTCCTCAACTCCTAAGTGGTAATCAGTCAATCAATCAATCAATCCTGAATGGATGTAAGCCTGAGAGAACAAGTAAGATGATGGTGATTAAGTATTCTAAGAAGGCTAGTAATTTTGGGTTGATTATTTTTTCTTCCTCTTTACTTTTATATTGCTCAAGCATTTATCAAAAAAAAAAAAAGAGAGAGAGAAAGTTAGCATGTGACAAATAATGATCTAAGGCTGCAGGCTTCTACATCACTCTTCAGATAATTTGTATTTAAATGCAAGTATAGTGTTCATAAGGCCTGGTGGTTGATGTATGTACATGGAGATGCTGGCTTCAGCATCAAGAGGTGCCATCCTGTTTGATTATACGTTGCCCCATAAAATGATCAGTTTGTGGAAGCAGTCATTTTGTGCAGTCGCAATCGAGATTTCCAGTTATTTTCATTATTAAAATTGACAAAACCTTTTTTTTTTTTTTAATGGAGCCTCACTCTGTCGCCCAGGTTGAAGTGCAGTGGCGCGATCTCAGCTCACTGCAACCTCCACCTCCTGGGTTCAAGTGTTTCTCCTGCCTCAGCCTCCCAAGTAGCTGGGATTACAGGCGTGTGGCACCACCCCCGGCTAATTTTTTTGGATTTTTAGTAGACACGGGGTTTCAGCATGTTGGTCAGGCTGGTCTTGAACTCCTGACCTCAGGTGACCCACCCACCTCGGCCTCCCAAAGTGCTGGGATTACAGGCATGAAAGAGAGCTTTATCCTTCAAAGTAATTAAAGTTTTTTTACTACTAAAAATAGAAGAAATAGGCCGGGCGCAGTGGCTCATGCCTGTAACAACACCAACCTGGGCAAAAACTGCATCTCAAAATAAAATGAAAGAGAAGAAATGTTAAAAGAGTGTGGGTGTAGGAATACCCCACAGTCTCACCATGCTGTGGTCACATATTGTTATGCTGGCATATTGGACTGCAGTTCTTTTCTACAAGCATACGTGTTTTTATAGTTGTAACTGTAGTGTTCAGACAACTGTGGGTTCTGCCTTTTTTCCTTCAACCTTATTTTGAGATCACTGTTTAATCAGCATAATATAACAATGTGCAGATCTGCCATTGATTGTCCAATAAAATGGCCATTTATTGTTGGACTTTTGAATTGATTTTATAGTTTTGTTTTTATAGATAAGTCTATAATAACAAATTTGAACATATGGTTTTCGGCTCCATTAAATAACTTATTTGAGATAAATCATCAGATATGGAATTATTTGTACAGTGAGTGGGTTTGAATGTTCTTATAAGTCTCTGGCTATGCCTTTGATATCTTTTTTCCAAATTCTACCAGTGGACAATGCCAACATTATTCATATACTAATTTTATCACAATGTACGCAGCATTAGGTATTAATGATTCTTCTCATGTAAATACTTATACAGCATTGTTTTAATTTCTGTTTAATGGATTATTACTGAAGGTGAATATTTACATATTCTTTGTATTTCTTTGCAAATTGTTTCATTAGGCTTCCTGTATTTAGATTAAAATGTTACTTTTATTTGTTAGACATTAACAGGCTTTCCCTCTCTCGCCTTGGAACTCCCCTCCCTCTGTTTCTGCATGGAGGAGCTTCTTCCTTCTTTCTTCCCTATTAAACATGCTCTGCTCCCTAAAACAAACAAAACATGAGTAGCTCCTTACAGAAATAACTGTGGAATAGTTTTTCCCCTATCCAATACTATGCTATCAAAATACTATCTTTCATATAAATTTATCTTAAATTTATATTGTAATACCCTACTGATACCTCTAGAGGCTAGCTTGAGGAAATAGAGTATTCGTGTAGTTAGAAATCAACAGATAGACTCGACACAAGTTTAAACCTCAGTTTCGGAATATGGAGCAAAAACCTTTTGACTTTATTCAGATAGCTCACTTCTTTTTGACAGAGAGCTAACAACCGTTGCGTAGAGTAAGGAAAAGGGCACATCTGACCGAAGCACGCTTCATATGAAAAGTGAATTCTGTCTCACATTTCTGTTCATAGATTTTACATTGTCAGGGACAGCACAAGCCAACATACCATCACGTTTCTGTTGATTCAGGGCTGGCAGGGCCTGGCAGGGACACTGTGCCTTTGTAGCTTCCTGCAGGGCTCCCCCTCCAGTGGCCATTCAGAGATCTTCTGCTCTCCTCTTAAGAGTTGGAGAACTGGAACTTTCTTTTATTTTTTTGAGATGGAGTCTTACTCTGTCACCCAGGCTGGAATGCAGTGGCATGATCTTGGCTCACTGCAACCTCCGCCTCCCGGGTTGGAGCAATTCTCCTGCCTCAGCCTCCTGAGTAGCTGGGACTATGGGCGTGTGCCACCACGCCTGGCTAATTTTTGTATTTTTAGTAGAGATGGGGGGTTTCACCATGTTGGCCAGGCTGGTCTCAAACTCCTGATCTCAAGTTCCGCCTGCCTCAGCTTCCCAAAGTACCGGGATTATAGGTGTAAGTACCGAGTACTTACTTACTTCCCAAAGTACTGAGACCAGCCAGAACTGGAACTTTGTATATGGTTTTTTGCTAAGGGATCTGCTAGCAGTTTGATCTTAATGTAATATCATGTCATTTGTTAACTCACAAATAGTCATCACTTTTCCTTAAACCTTTGTTCAGTTACCTAGCTTTGTTAATGTTAGTGGCTTTTTTGGGGGAGTCGGGGGGGGAGCTGGGGGAGGGACAGGGTCTCACTCTGTTGCCCAGGCTGGAGTGCAGTGATACAATCTCAGCACACTGCAACCTCCGCTTCCCAGGCTCAAGCCATCATGCCACCTCAGCCTCCCAAGTAGCTGGGACTACAGGCGTGTGCCACCACGCCTGGCTAATTTTTGTATTCTTTGTAGAGACAAGGTTTCACTTTGTTACCCAGGCTGGTCTCAAACTCCTGAGCTCAAGTGATCCACCTGCCTTGGTCTTCCAAAGTGCTGGGATTACAGGCATGAGTCACTGCACCTGGCTTGTTAGTGGCTTTTTGGACATCAGAGAAGAGAAAAACCTGACCCATGAAATCACATGTAAGATCTTTAACTGTGCTACCAACACACAAAACAGACCTGCCCTCTCTACAAAGTCAGTTTCATACCATTCTGTGCCTCCTAATCTTCTTAATAGAAGAAAAAGGCTTTGATTTGAAAACATGATAGAATGGACATATCTGACTGCACTGAAAGGACAAGAACAAGATTTTATTCTTTTTTTTTTTTTTTTTTTTTTTTTGTGAGATGGAGTTTCACTGTGTCGCCCAGGCTGGCAGGTTGGAGTGCAATGGTGAGATCTTGGCTTACTGCAACCTCTGTGCCTGGGTGCAAGCAATTCTCCTGCCTCAGTCTCCTGAGTAGCTGGGACTACAGGCACCTGCCGCCACACCCAGCTAATTATTTTTTTTTTTCAGTAGAGACTGTGTTGGCCAGGCTGGTCATGAACTCCTGAGCTCAGGCAATCCGCCTGCCTCGGCCTCCCAAAATGCTGGAATTATAGGCTTGAGCCACTTCACCCAGCCAAGATTTTATTCTTAATTCTAGTACTGGTTCCTTAGTTTTTGAGCAAGTTGATTAACATCTCTAGGCTTTTTTTTTTTTTTCTCCTATACAATGAAGGCAATAATTCTTCTCTGTCCACTGCTCTGGGAGGCTGTAAAAGCCTATAACAGTAATGCAGTATCCTTAAAGCATCTGAGAATAGCTGTTCCTAGTTTCATCTTGACTTCGAAGGCCAAGTAATTACTTAAGGAATGTACCTTCAATCTTGAGACCAGGTTTCTAACAACACAGGTATTTCTGCAAGGCGAAACCTGAGGAGCCGGAGCTCCTTTCTGTTGGATCCGGGTTGATGGCTTTTTGTGACTTGACTTAATCAGATTTAATGGTCAATGTAAACACTTGAAAGGAATTTTTCAAGGCTATCCACATCAGAAGGTTTTGAACATCATGCACAGCTCAGCTTCCAAGTCTTTCACAGTGGACTGTGAATAATTAATGCTGATTTGTTATCTGGGCATTCTTTAAAAAAATGCGTATATCCACCCAAATATAACAATATAGAAAAAAGAAGAGCCTCATGATATTGCCCAAAATGTTAATGACTTGCATGTGATACGTGTTGAGTACTATCTAGGTGAAGTTAAATGTAGCCTCTGTTGAGGAAATTGCCACTTACTTGGATAACACAGCAAGATAAAAATACATTTGCAACCATGTACATTTTGAGGAATCATGAATTTCTGTATTATAGACATAAATATTTAAAGAACTCTCAGGGTAAAAGATTAGTTGAATATTTGGAAATTGTGGAATTCAGTTCAATTTAGTATACTTATTGAATGACAACAATTAGAGAATAATTTTGTCAACTGTCTCTTTAAAATGATTTAATTACGATATATACGTTTGGCACTGTAGCTAGAATACAGAGGCCCAAGGTGGTTAGATGGGCTAAATTTGAACTCAGAAAAAAGATGGATGGATGGATGGATGGATGGATGGATGGATGGATGGATGGATAGATAGATAGATAGATAGATAGATAGATAGATAGATAGATGATCGATCGTTTGTTTGAGACAGAGTCTTGCTCTGTCACCCAGGCTGGAGTGCAGTGGCTGATCTCAGCTCCCTGCAATCTCCACCTCCTGATTCTCCTGCCTCAGTCTCCCGAGTAGCTGGGACTACAGGTGTGCACCACCATGCCCAGCTATTTTTGTATTTTTAGTAGAGATGGTGTTTCGCCAGGTTGGCCAGGCTGGTCTGGAATTCCTGACCTCAGGTGTTCCACCCACCTTGGCCTCCCAAAGTGCTGAGATTACAGGCGTGAGCCACGGAGCCCAGATAAAAAGTTTGTATTTTAAAGAGACCTCAGAACTAGGCCAGGCAAGATGGCTGACGCCTGTAATCCTAGCACTTTGGGAGGCCAAGCCGGGAAGATTGTTTGACCTCAAGAGTTTGAGAACAGCCTGGGCAACGTACGAGACCCTGTCTCTATAAATGTTTTTTAAAATTAGCCACATGTGGTGGTGTGTGCCTGTGATCCCAGCTCTTTGGGAGGCTGAGGTGAGAGATCACTTGAGCCCCGGACGTTGACGCTACAGTGAGCTGTGGTCGTGCTTCTGCACTTCAGCCTGAGTGACAGAATGAGACCCAGCAAACAGAACAAAGAGACCTCAGCCTTTCTTGACTTCTTTGTATTTTATATGGAGGGTGGGCATTCACAGGACATTGCAGGAGATGTATAAGATTCACAGTTCCCCATACAGCCTCCACTTGACCGCTTCTGTATGACTTTTGAAGGATGTGATGCTGTGGCTGGAACAGCTAATTGGTGAAAATGTTGTTGAAACTCGTTTGTTTAAAGAGACCTAAAAAGAACCATTTCCCCAGAGCTCCAGCATACTACAGTGACCAACGTTAATAGACCACAGCGTGTGTGAAGAATAATGGGTCCAACTGTTGATGTGGTATCTGCTTTTAGGCTACGAAAATATATATTGATTTACTTTCCACAACTGAGTTTGCCTGACTTCTCTGGGACCACTTGCCATTCCAGCAGCATAAACCTGGCATTCAAAATGCCTTTAAAATTGACGACAATCTGCTAGGTTAGACGAGCCAGACACAAGGGGACAAATACGGAATGACCCCACCTATATGAGGGACCTAGAATAGACTCACAGAGACAAAGTCTAGAACGGTGGTTGCCAGGGGCTGGGAGAAGAGGAGAGTGGGGAGTCAGTGTCTAAAGGGGATAGACTTTCAGCTGGGGATGATTTAAAAAATAAAAAATAAAAGGTCCTGGAGATAGAAGATGGTGATGGCTACCCAATAATGTGAATGTATTCAATGCCGTTGAACTGTATGCTTAAAATTGGCTCAAATGGTAAATTGTATGGTATGCATATTTTGTCACAATGCTTAAAATGCAATTTAATAAAAACCCACCTGTATTGCGCGTGTATGTTGCATGAGGTCAAATGCTTTCTATCTATTATTATTTTTTAAATTCTATAACAGCTGGGTGCAATGGCTCATGCCTGTAATCCCAGCATTTTGGGAGGCCGAGGTGGGTGGATCACAGAGGTCAGGAGTTTGAGACCAGCCTGGCCAACATGGTGAAACCCTGTCTCTACTAAAAATACAAAAAATTAGCCAGGCGTGGTGGCGGGTGCCTGTTAATCCCAGCTACTCAGGAGGCTGAGGCAGGAGAATCACTTGAACCTGGGAGATGGAGGTTGCAGTGAGCCGAGATCGCACCATTGCACTCCAGCCTGGGCAACAAGAGCAAAACTCAGTCTCCAAAAAAAATTTTTAAATAGTAAAATAATAATAATAATTCTCATAACAACCCAGTGAAGTAGACACATGATCATCTCTAGTTGGCAGATGAGGAATCACGGCACAGTCAAGTTTGTCACTAGCATGGGGACCACAAGTGTCAGTGACAAAAGCAGGAATTGGAAGCAAAAGGGCAGCCTCTTTCATGCACGTAGCACACGCAGCACTGCCTGTGCTTCCTTGTTATTTTTGTTTGTTTTGTCTCTGGTGACTGCTCTTTCTTATGGCCCCAGCTGCTAGAGCAGCCGGCGTTCCTTTAGGAGTAGGGCTCTAGGTTCCCTGAATCTTCACCCAGGGGCACCTCCTTCACCTTGAGCCCTGCGGGTCCTGTAGCAGGAGGTGAGATTACCCGTCAGCCCTCCAGGAGTCCACCAGGCCTGGCAAGCCTTTATGCAGCAGAACAAAAAGCCAGCTGTTTATTTCCTAGGCAGGGTTAATGAAAATCACCCCATGGGTCTGATTCCAAGATCATCTTAAAATTAACTTGTGTTTTAAAAACCATTTTTTGTTTGGTCGTTTGGTGGTGGTGGTTGTTTTTGAGACAGAGTCTCGCTCTGTCATCCATGCTGGAGTGCAATGGAGTACAATCATAGTTCACTGTAGCCTGGTACTCCTGAGCTCAAGCCATCCTCCCGTCACAGTTAAAAACCATTTTTAATCTTCTCTAAACAAGTAACTTTTGTTAACAGAGTTTTCAGTCTTCTAGAAGGATCAGTTAGAATTTTTTTTAATGAGCTGCTTTTTTCTTATTATATGCCAGCTAGTTTTTCAGAAAAGCAATAGCCTAGAGTCATTCCCACAAGGGAATGTATATAAAAACAAAGTAAATATATTTTTATGAAGACCACCTTTTTTTTTTTTTTTTTTTTTTTTTTTTTTGCTAAAATGTGTGTTTATAACCAGATTTCTCATCAGGCTTTCTTGGGATCTTTAAAATATGTTTCTTTTGCAAATATAGGTTTAGGACTAAATATATTCTGTATCCCGTCATCATGTTGTATTACAGATGAGAAGACAATTCATTCTGTGATAAAGTATCATAAGACAAGAAAGAAGGTGCTTGGGGAAATTGGACTGTGCTGGAGATCTTTTCTGATTCTGCTATATACTATATATTCAGTGATCTGCAATATACAATGATTACTGTCTCTTTACATTCCTCTACCTATATTTTTTAATTGGGTGAGATGATGAACTGGAAAACGACTTGCTATATCCAGAAATTTCAAAGCATTCTTCAGGATTTTGTTGGGAACACATGTTATTCTATTGTTACCATTTTCTGCCTTTTTCACTCTACCATGGAAAACCAGATGGTCTGTACAAGCTGAGAGAAATAATTTCCAACCCAGTGTATTTGCATAATTTCCTCTCTGCCCTTAATCTGGAACGAAAGGAAACAGTGAATTGAGTTCAACATAATAAACCAGATCAGTTCTTAATTACAGAATTAGGAAAGTTTTTCACATAATTTAAGATTCTTTGGTTGTATTGCTTTCAAAGTTAGAGAAAGTCTCTTTTAAAGTGTGATTTCTATTAGAGGCTTTTTTTCCTGATGAATTCATTGATTCAACAAGTCAAAATGGATGACAGTTTTTGCAAACCAAAGAAAGAGAGTGATGACATTTAAAATACATATATAGACATAGAGAATTTCAAATGTTCTACACTCCTGCTGCTCTCTCAGGGCCTGTTCATAGTCTCCTAAAAAGGATGTTTGACCTGTTTGCAGAGCTCTGACAGATGATATTTTGACAGTCTCTTTCTTCTGTGAGTTCAATGCTATGCCCAAGATGAATAGGCATTCAACTTCTAAAAGTACAATTTAAAAGTGCATTTTTGCATACAAGCCAGCCTCTGCTGCATACTTCATTCTTAGCCTTATATAAGAGTAAGATATTTGGTATTCTGATATTCATGTTACCTTTCTGATTGCATGAGTTGAGCGGACTTCTATGCATCACGTCCCATGACACAGGGCTCCTCTGTGAAGCAGGGAAACAGCACGGCATCTGATCCCCTTAATTCTTACAACACCGAGAGCACATAATTGCTTTATCATACAGAGCTACGAAGATAGCACATGTCACCACTGTATGAAAGCTCTTAGGTTGTGGAATTTGGTCTAATGTTATCATGGAAGACTACTGAAATAGGGAACAGTAGAATTGATAAATCGAGAAAGAAAAGAGAAACCAGGAATAATCAGTGAATGATAAGCAAGTAACATGGTTTAAAAGCATTCCAGGAGTTCCATTTTGAAGCACTCTTGTTTACTTAGTTTTGCTACCCACTTGTTGCTTTGGAAGTGTTTCTATTAATTAGACATCATTTTTCAAACATCCGTACTCAATGGTTATATGAATTACAATGGACTGCATAGGTTTCGTTGCAGAAATGTTTTTCAAGTAATACTTAGAAGAAACATGCTTCATAGCATTTCATAGTATATGACAATTTTAAGGGAGAATGCTTTTTACATGTAATATTTAGCACAATTTGGAATTATTAGTATATTGGATTTTTTCATGTTCTGGACAGATGAAGGAACGTATTATATGTTTGTATCAATAAAAGCTGTGAATACAATATGTGAGCATATTTTGAATCCATCAGATATATCATCTCTAGTAAAGCTATAAGTTATAGAATACTTTAATAAAGTTATTTTTCTTATTCATGAAATATTATCTCTAGTAGCGGGAAAATGTGATCTGTTCAGAAAAAGGATAATGAAAGAAATCTTATTTTTTATTAGAGAAATATGATTGCTATACAATAATGTGGCCTACATTTAATTCTACATTTTTTTTTTTTTTGAGACGGAGTCTCGCTCTGTCACTGGGGCTGGAGTGCAGTGGCAGGATCTCAGCTCACTGCAAGCTCCGCCTCCCGGGTTCATGCTATTCTCCTGCCTCAGCCTCCCAAGTAGCTGGGACTACAGGCACCCGCCACCTCACCTGCCTAGAGTTTTGTATTTTTTAGTAGAGACGGGGTTTCGCCGTGTTAGCCAGGATGGTCTCCATCTCCTGACCTCATGATCCACCCACCTCGGCCTCTCAAAGTGCTGGGATTACAGGCTTGAGCCACCGCGCCTGGCAAATTCTACATGTTTTAAAATTAGAACTGAGCTTTAAAAATTTATGATTCTATGCTGGGCGTGGTGGCTCACGCCTGTAATCCCAGCACTTTGGGAGGCCGAGGGAGGTGGATCATGAGGTCAGGAGTTTGAGACCAGCCTGGTCAAGATAGTGAAACCCCATCTCTACTAAAAATACAAAAATTAGCCGGGCATGGTGGTGGGCACCTGTAATCCCAGCTACTCCGGAGGCTGAGGCAGGAGAATCACTTGAACCTGGGAGGCGGAGGTTGCAGTGAGCTGAGATTATGCTGCTGCACTCTAGCCTGGGCAACAGAGCAAGACTCCTTCTCCAAAAAAAAAAAAAAAAAAAAAAATTATGATTCTGTATGAAACGTATGTTTGTATGGACTTGGACAAATCTTAGTTAAGGCCTTCTCAACTGTTTTCAACTCTAACTTTATGATATAAACGAACTATGTAAGCAGTTCTTTTCTTTACAGTTTACCAATGTACGTTGATTCAGTATAAGGTACAATTAACCACAAAATACTTTAATTTGAGGGAAAAATAAAGCTAATGCTTGATAAGAGAGAATACAATATTCCAGGGGTTATGAACTATTAACATTTCTGATTAATGGCAATCCAGTTTGAGAGTATAAATTTGGATTACCAGCTTAGTTCTGAAAAACTTTCTTTATACTGCTGTATGGCAGCTGAGGGCTTCCAGTTCATTCCTTGTATCTGTTTAGTCTGTTAACTCTGACCAAAACCATTATCTATTTTTTTTTTTTTTGCCCAAAGGCATTAGAAGGACACACTACAAGTAAAGTTTTCTTTCTAGTATAAACAGTAAATCTTACTAGGCATTGAGCAAACTCATATTCTGGTAAATATTTTGAAAATGCTTGGCACTCATTAATACCAGCAAGTGTCTAGCAGTTTGATGAGTACTTGGTGGCATTTAAATGGAAAGTATAGTCCATCAAAAAACTATAGCAGGCCTTAATTAGCTGAGTGACATTGGACCAATCACCCAGAGTCAAATCCCTAAGAGTCAATTTGCTTATCTTTGCATTTGGAGTAATACTGATGTATGACCCCTATAGACCTCAAGGCTCAAATATAATTTGAAAGTCTTAAAAATAGTAAAGCACTGTACGATAATGAAGTATTAATCATTTAACAAACGCTTGTTAAGTGTTAGCTCGTTTTTTTTCCTCCTGACTTGGGCCCTCAAACTGCTTGCCTGTCTTGGGAAGAGTGTCCTTGGTGAGGTCCTATGAGAATTTTCCATTGTGCCTGGTCCCAAGCACCACCCAGCTCTCCACCCTTCCACCAACTTGTGCTGGCCTTGAAAAGGTCAGAAGGCTGTTGGAAGAGTCCTGGGGAGAGAAACATGGCAGCCGAACCCAAGACAGTTATGGTGGGACCTGGAGAGGAACCAGATGTTGCCCCGGTGTGGCTGATTATGTTGGATGAAGCTGAGATCACAGAAGATGAAGGCTGAAAGGGACGCTAGGGTTATTTTGTTTGTGTTTTGTTGTTCTTGCTTGTGTGTTTGTTTTTCAGTTACAGCTGTAGGGGTGGGGGAACTATCTTTAGAGGAGTCTCAGGACCCAGCATGCTCAACAACAGAGGAGTGGGGACTTACGAGAAGTCCGGCAGAGCAAGCAGTGGGCAGTGGCTTTTCTGGTTCTGAAAATATCTGCATAACCTACACAGGGGTCATCAGGGTTCAGAGAATTAAACTAAAGCACAACCACAAAACCATGTGTGGTTTCTTTCTTCAAAGTCACATCTGAAGCTCAATATTACAGGTTGAGCGTACCAAATCCAAAAATCTGAAATCCAAAACTTTTTGAGTACTTCCATAGGCTAGAGACATCTTTGCTTCCTGATGGTTCAACGTACACAAACTTTGTTTCATGCACAAAATTATTTAAAATATCGTGTAAAATTACCTTGAGGCTATATGTATAAAGTATACATGAAACATTAATGAATGTTGTATTTAGACTTGAGTTCCATCCCCAATATAGCTCATTATCTACATACAAATATTCCAAAATCCCAATAAAATTTTAAATCCAAAACACTTTGGTCCCAGGCATTACAGATAAGGGATACTCAGCATGTACACTCTTCAGTGTTTCAGGGTGCGTGACATAGTGCTTCTATCACTTCTTGTTATTTGAGCTTTCTAGATTTTAGAGTTCTGGATAAGAGGCTTATCTTTTACAGACATTACTTGTAGTTGTTCTTTTCCAGGTATAAACCTAGGTAGAAAAAAGTTGTTATAAACAAAAAGAAAAATCTATTGTCCTTTTTTTAAAAATGGGGCCTCCATATGTAACTAACGATTTGGTGTTAGTGTTAGCTATGATTTGTTCTCGGGATGATGAATGATAGCACACAAATGCTTACAACACTTGAATAGATGGTAGCCTTTATTTAGTTTTTTGATGGGATGGCAGAGCTGCTGCTAACACTCAGTCCTAGTTATAATCACAGTAGTATCTGCCATAAGCTCAGCTGATTAGGCTCTGCAAGTTTGATCTGATTTTTTTGTTGTTGTTGTTGAGAGGGAGTCTTGCTCTGTTGCCCAGGCTGGAGTGCAGTGGCACAATCTCGGCTTATTGCAACCTTCGCCTCTGGGGTTCAAGCAGTTCTCTGCCTCAGTCTCCCAAGTAGCTGGGATTACAGGCGCCCACCATGCCTGCCTAATTTTTTTGTATTTTTAGTGGAGATAGGAATTCACCGTCTTGGTCAGGCTGGTCTTGAACTCCTAGCCTCATGATCCACCTGCCTTGGCCTCCCAACGGGGGTTACAGGCATGAGCCACCACGCCCGGCCTCTGATTTTTCTTTCTCCTCTGTAATGTCTGAGTCAACTAACATGCAGGTAAAATATGCAAAAAAACCCACAATTTTCTGAAAGGTTTCTGTAAGGGTTGCTCCACGGAGACTCTGGCACCCCAAGGCTGCAGCCCCCTGGAGGTCCCAGGAGACCTGGATCTCTACCCACTGCCCTGTGCATTGACACAGCCCTCCCTTCTTGCCTTCCCCACTGTAATACTGCTTACACATCTTGATTC
Organism: Piliocolobus tephrosceles; assembly: GCF_002776525.5. Taxonomy (NCBI): domain Eukaryota; kingdom Metazoa; phylum Chordata; class Mammalia; order Primates; family Cercopithecidae; genus Piliocolobus; species Piliocolobus tephrosceles. Next base: position 112,983,824 of record NC_045442.1, on the reverse strand, counting down.
CTTCAAGGAGGAAGCTGCCATACGCTGGGCCTCTGCTCCTGCATTTTTTTCTGATGCTTCATTCATGCAACTGTCCCAACTGCCCAGCACCCACTTTGCATCATGCTAATTCTGGGCATCATCAGGAAGCCCACTGCCTGTACCCTGTCCTCTGTCTCACTCACTTCACCTCATCATCACTGCTCATTTTCCTCACTTTCTCCAACAAGCCAACTTCTTTCCACCTGTCTGGTCTTGCTGGATGATGATGATGATGATGATGATGATGAAGAACCTGGAATGTTCTTCCCTGCCCTTTACTTTGAGCCGAAATGTCTCAAACTGTGGTTCTGCAGAAAAGTTTTCCCTGACTACATTGCACAAAGGAACTTCTCCCATTATTCTCCTCACCCAGTTTGCTTCATATAAATGTAATTATTTGACCAGCAGTTCACATTTTGAACCTCTCCTCCCCTCCCATCCCCTGCCCTCCCCTTTCTTTTTTGTCCTTCCTTCCTTCCTCCCTCCCTCCTTCCTTGTTTTCTCTTTTCTTTTCTTCTTCTTCTTTCTTTTTATTTTTTTTACAACAGCATCTCACTCTGTTGCCCAGGCTAGAGTGCACTGACATGATTGTAGCCTTGTCCTCCAGGGCTCAAGCGATCCTCCTGCCTCAGCTTCCCAAAGTGCTGGGATTACAGACGTGAGCCACTGTGCCTGGTCCAAACTCAATTTCTTTTATGTGTATTTCAGCACTCCCCCTTTGTCATCCTGAAGTGAAATTTATAGTTAATGCAAACAACCAACACACAAATTTCAAAAACCATTTGGGTAAAAATACTGACCCAATGAATAAAAATATTTAATTTATTCTCAGGTAGTGTGTATTTCAATGGGTTATTATGCTGGCATAACCACACTAGAAAACGTGAGGAAGCAGTCCCATGGATGGGGCCACTGCACTTGCAGATTAATAGTGATGTACACCTATAGGTGTGTGGCTATTAATAGTTAACAATTCCTGGTAAATTTCCAAACAAAGTACAGTCTTTCATTGATTGTCAAAGTACTTTCATTTCTGGAAAATTCAGTATATTTTACAACTATGCCAAAAAAGAAAAGTCCTCATATCCCAAAAACACTTAGATTCTAGGTTCAGATAATTTTATATTTTTCACCTACATGAATTCCAGCAGGATAGTCAAAGATCGTGAGAGGAGGTGCATATCCATCTTATAATCATATAGGATTGTTGTGTAAAATGGAGTACATGTATATTCCTAGCCACTGTGTACAAGCATCTGTAATGCCTCTCAATTGTTGAAACAACCAAAAATCCAGCAATACCTTTCTGGAACACTCCTTTTGGGGATCCACTGGTTTAGACGATAAGCTCCGTAAGCTCCTCCTGCATGGAGGGCACGAATCATGTTTGCCTCATCTATTATAGAAGCCTCAACATCCAGCACATTGTCGCAGTGCATGGCAAATATTTAAGGAAGGAATAAAAGAATGAGCGAATGGAAGGGAATGTGCAGAAACAGGAAAACACATTCATCCATTCAACTGATTGATTGATTGGAGACTCACTCTGTCACCCAAGCTGGAGGGCAGTGGCATGATCTTGGCTCACTGCAATGTCTGTTTCCCAGGTTCAAGTGATTCTCCTGCCTCAAGCTTCTGAGTAGCTGGTACCACAGATGCACGCCACCAAGCCCAGCTATTTTCAGTATTTTTAGTAGAGACAGGATTTCACCATGTTGGCCAGGCTGTTCTCAAACTCCCGGCCTCAAGTGATCCACCCACCTCAGACTCCCAGAGTGCTGGGATTACAGGTGTAAGCCACCATGCCTGGCCCATTTATTCAATTTATAAATGTTTACTGAGCAACTAGTATGTGCCACCTGCTGTTCTAGAACCTAGGAATACAACAATGAATGAGAGAAAATCCTTCTCTAATGAGCTCTCTCTCTCTCTCTCTGTCTCTCTCTCTATGGGACTACTTTGTGATTGCAGTATGACATTTGGTTTTCCTATACTGGTACAAGGTGGCTGTACTTGTGACATGCCAAGTTTTTTTTTTTTTTTTTTTTTTTTTTTTAAACTCGGAATACTTACCATATAAATAGAACAATAGAGTATGATAGAGAAAGCTGGCTAGGAAATAAAAAGAAAAGCAGTGGAAGGAATTCAGGTTGATGACAAAGAAGTGTGAATTGTGCTTAAGAAACAAACAATAGAATAAAATGAAAGCCCGAGAATAAATAACTTGGTTATTTATAGATTCCTTGTATCTGTCAATACAGCATCACAGACCAAAACATTTAAATTCAGGGTTTTTTGTTGTTGTTGTTGTTGTTCTTTTCATAAATAGGTCCATATTAGAAAAACTTCACATGGCGTTTTTCTCCTATGCAATCTTTTTTACGTCGCAGTTTCCTGGGAAATCTTATGTCAGTTTAATACAGGCCTGAATTTAACTGGAAAACAGTGACACAAATTGTCATGATGGAAAAGTACATTTTGGGGGTCTTAATAACCATTGAAATACTGATAGCTATTTTCTTTTTTTTTTAACTTCTATGTTATTTAGGGACCTATTTTGCAGGCACAACCTTAAACTAAAATAGCTCGTGTCCTTTGAGAAGCCTACCCCCAGAAAATAAATAGATGTGGGAATGATATTTGGAGTTTGTGAGTAACGTTCTTTTTTTTTTTTTTTTTTTGGCACAAGGTCTCCTTCTGTCACCCAGGCTAGAGTGCAGTGGCACCATCTCGGCTCACTGCAATCTCTGCCTCCCAGGTTCAGGTGATTCTCCCACCTCAGCCTCCAGAGTAGCTGGGATTACAGGTGTGTGCCACCATGCCTGGCTAATTTTTTTTATTTTTAGTAGGGATGGGATTTTACCATGTTGACCGGGCTGGTCTTGAATTCCTGACCTCAAGTGATCCACCCACCTTGGCCTCCCAAAGTGATAGGATTTTGGGAGCTACCGCACCCAGCCTGGAGTTTATAAGTAATATTCTTTTTTTCTTCTTCTTTTTCATAGTTTAAGTTCTGGAGTACATGGGCAGAACATGTGGTTACATAGGTATACATGTGCCATGGTGGCTTGCTGCACCCATCAGCCTGTGATCTACATTAGGTATTTCTCCTAATGCTCTCCCTCCCCTCGCCCCCTACCCCCTAACAGTCCCTGCTGTGTGATGTTCTTAAACTGGAATGTTTCTTGGCCACAGCTCTTGAATTATAATTATTGTACTTTGAATTATTTTGATGTTAAGATTAACTTTTATGCTTATGCTTATTGCTGTCGTGAGCGGTACTAAAGAGTCCTGGGTTGTAAATTGAGCCACGAGTGCAACGAGGAAATTAAACCGTTCTACATTCAAATTAAGCCATAAACAGAGGAACTTGACTGTATACTGGGGAGGGCGGGTAAGAACAGTGCAGGAGCATAGGGTGATCCAGTGTTACACAGGGCGCATGCTCAGGAAAGACATCAATAAACTGCCGATGAATCAACATTGTAAGAACAGGGAAATGAACTTTGAAGTTTCTTTGACATCAGTTATTCCAACAACCTCAGAAATAGGTGCTGCTTCCTCTCTTATATAGAGGAGGAAACTGAGGCACAAAGAGTTCAGTTTAGCTTTATTTTAAGAGACAGAGTCTCACTCTGTTGCCTAGACTGGAGTGCAGTGGAGCAATAATTACAGCTTACTGCAGCCTCAAACTCCTGGGCTGAAGCGATCCTCTTGCCTCATCCTCCTGAGTAGCTGGGATTACAGGTGTGCACCACCATACCTGGCTAATTTTATTTTTTGTAGGGATGGAATCTCACTTTGTTGCCTGGGCTGATCTTAAAGTCCTGGCTTCAAGGGATCCTCATGGCTCATCCTCAAATAGTGCTGGGATTACAGGCATGCGCCGCTGAGCCCAGCCCTATTTTGTTTTTAAGGCAATATTTATGCTATGTTTCTAATAACTCATCATTCACAAGAGTCCTGTGAGGCAGACCTATTGTTTTCATTTCACAGAGAAGGAAACTGAGGCACAGAACTTTAAGTGGCAGCTTTGATCACGGGGCTGAGATATGGTGGCCACAGGTAGTAATGAGTGAAGACAGCAGGCTCTGCAGCTTGTCCTCTTAGATGACTTACTGGCTGTGTATTCCCCTGCATCTGGGGTGTCAGATTAGGCACCTGCTGAATACACAGCCAGCAAGGAGCAGAACAGGACTGTCTGATTCCAAAATCCATGTCCTTTCCCCTATCCTCAGCTGCAAAACCAGTGATATTCCCTACTCACTGTGGGAAGAAGCATGAATGCCTTCCTAATCATCAAAGCCAAGAGATTTTGTCCACATTTCGAATTCCTGCTGACCTTTCTTTTCTGTTCATTGTTCATCCCTCTTTCATCTCATTGTGGTTTTTATTCCTGCCTCCTCCTCCTCTGAGCATGACCTGTCATTTTTGTCTGACTTTTCCCCCATCTACTAAATGTGTGGGTTCCCTGAAGTTTTATCTTAAACTCTCCTTATTGTTCTATCTGCTTGGAGCACCTGTGTGTTAGCATTCCCCTCTACTTCCTGGACTCATCCATTACCTTTATGTAGCCATCCTAAAATAGACTTTTCAAAAATTCCACCTGTAATCCCAGCAACTGGGGAGGCTGAGGTGGGAGGATCACTTGAGCCCAGGAGTTCAAGACCAGCTGCCAACTTAATGAGACCCTGTCTCTACAAAAAAATAAAAAATAAAAAAATAGCTGGGCATGATGGTGCATGCCTGAAGTCCCAGCAACTCAGAAAGCTGAGGCTGGAGAATTGCTTGAACCCAGGAGGTGGAGGTTGCAGTGAGCCGAGATGGTGCCACCACAGAACTCCAGCCTGGGCGACAGAGCAAGACTCTGTCTCAAAAAAACAAACAAACAAACAAACAAACAACAATTCCAGTCATATAAGTCCAACTGCTTATTATACATTTCTCCATGATTGTTTTATTACTGTTATCTTGTCTAAGATAAAATTCTTCTTCTTCTTTTTTTTTTTTTGAAACAGTCTTGCTCTGTTGCCCAGGCTGGAGTGCAAGTGGCATGATCTTAGCTCACTGAAACTTCTGCCTTCCGGGTCGAGTGATTCTCCCATCTCAGCCTCCCAGATAGCTGGGATTACAGGTGCATGCCACCACGCCTGGCAAATTTTCATATTTTTAGTAGAGATGGGGTTTCACCACCTAGGCCAGGCTGGTCTTGAACTCCTGACCTCAAGCAATCTGCCTGCCTCTGCCTCCCAAAGTGCTGGGATTACAAGCGTGAGCCAACACACCCAGCCTAAGGTAAAATTCCTAATTGCTGTTTCCCAAAACCAACCTCTGTTTCTAACTTCCATATTATTACTGGTACACATTTACCCAGATATAGGACAATTTGTTTAACAATTAACACTCAGTTTATCTAGCAGTGGTTCACCTAATGATTGAAGCCTCTTTCGAGTGTTCTTGTATACATGCATGCATCCTGTTCTTTTTAGCCATATTGTTTTTCTTGTTAAGGACTTCTTAAACATGCTTATGAAAACATTTTCAACTTAATTTGTATTTCTAAAAAGTCATGATGAATTTTGTTTCAGTTACAGCTATTAAGGGTTATCTAAAGACCCTTTCTTCAAAATGTTTTGTTAGGAGCAATAGATACTTGTAAAATTTATGAAAATTTGACTAGTTTTTTTCTAATTACTTCTTTACATTGTGTGATTACTGTTTCCTCCTTGTTTTTTCCCTATAAGTGATTATATTAGTATTCTATGTTTGTCATTTTAGAGAATGGACACAGAAGTCACCTTAGGTGAATTGACTTAAAATCTTTTAAGTATAAGAAAAATAGCAAAAATGATAACCTGGGAAGCGGGTGATCAATTTTTTAAGTCCATAGAATGTTAAAAGTTCATAACAAATATTGCTATAGAAAATGCATGTAGAGGCCAGGCGCTGTGGCTCATGCCTGTAATCCAGCACTTCAGGAGGTCAGAAATTTGAGACCAGCCTGGCCAACATGTTGAAAACCTGTCTCTACCAAAAATGTACAAAAGTGGTGGCACACACCTGTAGTCCCAGCTACTCGGGAGGCTGAGGCAGGAGAATCACTTGACCCCGGGAGGCAGAGGTTGCAGTGAGCTGAGATCGCAGACACTGCACTCCAGCACGAGCAACAGAGTGAGACTCCGTTTCAAAAAAAAAAACAAACAAACGAAAGAAAAGAAAATGCATGTAGAATGTTAGGCCAGGCCTTCATTAAGTGAGTTTATTAACTCTGGGCTAATTGGCTCTACCTGTGAACAAAAACTGACTGTGTCGAAGACCGTTTATGCACCTGTCTCTCCTCTTGGTCGCATTGACACGTTACCTCTCCCCCATCTTTTCTGCTCAGACATCTCAGAAGCTCCTAACTGGTTTTTCCCATGAACAGCACAATAGGTTTCCTAAAAAAAGATTTTAACATCCCAGGCCCCTGGGTTAAAATCTGGGATGGCTCATCATTTACAAGATCAATTTCAAAAGTATTAGCCTGGCGTTCCAGGCTCTCAACAGGATGGATGGCTCAGGCTTGGCTTTTCAGACATAACGCCTATGGTTTCTGTACAAGCACCAAGCAGCAGGTCTACTCACCTGAGGATGTCTTGTACCCAGTCACCTCTGCTTTCTTCCTGGTTCAAATCCCGTCACCCCGTGGGGACTTCTCTGATCCCCACGGAAGCTTCATCCTCTGATCCTCAGTGCCACATGGCATTTGTTGTGCTGGTTATTTCTTGACACGTCTGTCTTATGCTTTCAAAGAGCGTACACTCTCTGAAGGTTCAGCATGACACTACCAGTACCTTGCATTTCCTTCGGTCTTCTATTCTAGTAAGTTCAAAGCTAGCAGTTCAAAGCTAGTATTTAATAGCATCTTTTAAAAATATGTATGACTGGACAGTGTGGCCAAAGTGTTTGAGCCAGAGGGTCTGAATTCAGGTCTTTGCCTAACATACTTATTATAGCTGTGTGATACTGGGTGTGGCACCTAACATCTCTGGACATCGGTTCTTTTTTTCTTTCTTTAGTAAGGATAATAATACCAATCAAATAGGTTTGGTTTAAGAACAAATCGTTTTGGAGAAGTGCATTCTATATCATAAACTGCTTTAATAATGTTAATACTGGCAGTATTTTTATTACTGCTGTTGTGAATAGTAGAGCATTGAAGGCAGTTTAATTTTTTTATTTTTTATTTTTTTGAGATGGTGTTTTGCTCGTTGCCTAGGCTGGAGTGCAATGGCACAATCTAAGCTCAAGAAACCTCCATCTCCTGGGTTCAAGTGATTCTTCAGCCTTGCCTCCTGAGTAGTTGGGATTATAGGCACCTGCCACCACACCCAGTTAATTTTGTATTTTTAGTAGAGACGGGGATCTCACCATGTTGGCCAGGCTGGTCTTGAATTCCTGACCTCAGGTGATCCACTCACCTCAGCCTCTGAAAGTACTGGGATCATAGGCGTGAGCCACGGTGCCTGGCGTCTACGTGCGTTTTCTATAGCAATATTTGTTACGGAATTTTAACTTTTTTTTTTTTGAGATAGAGTCTGGCTCTGTCACCCAGGCTGGAGTGCAGTGGCAATATCTTGGCTCACTGTAACTTCTGTCTCCTGGGTTCCAGCGATTCTGCAGCCTCAGCCTCCTGAGTAGCTGTTATTACAAGCATGCATCACCACGCCTGGCTGATTTCTGTGGTTTCAGTAGAGAAGGGGTTTTACCATGTTAACCCGGCTGGTCTCGAACTCCTGATCTCAAGTGATCCACCCGCCTTGGCCTCCCAAAGTGCTGAGATTACAGGTGTGAGCCACTGCACCCATCCAAGGCAGTTTAATTTTTCTTCTGGTCTGGTCTTCTCTTTCTCCATTTCTCAGCCTCTTCTTTCATTACCTGCCTGTTCTACATCTGTTACCTCTGACGTGCATTTGTTGCCACCATTTCTTTTGTGTGTATCAATTTACTTTCCTCTCCTTGCTTTAGATATCTTTCATCTTCATTCCCAATCTTCCTCTTTCTGCCAAAATGTCATTTTCCGTGCGATATTTCTTTCTTCATTATTCTTTAGCTTACTTTCTTGTTAGTATGCATAATAAGATTTAAAAGTGATAGGAGATTAAATAATTATCATAAAATCCAGAAGTCTATGCAATTTCTCTTGCACTTAGGATAGCATGTTTTGCAAGTGCTGTTTTATTCGTAGGCACAGAATTTTGGAATGTTAGTAGTAGAAAGAGGTGTATAAATTAATCTAATCCAATCTACTTGGGTTAAGGATGAAAGTGGATGTCTAGAGAAGTTAAGGCACTTGTCCTGGACCTCAAAGTTAATTACTGATTGAGTTGATAGTTAAGACGTTTCCTGGGTTCAACTTACTCTTGTCTAATTTTCTGCTAACCACTGTATTGTGTTTCCTGCCCCAGGGTTCGGTTAAGGGCACCATCTGGGAATTAGTTTGTTTTCAGCATGCAGTCAAGCTGATTGGCTTTGGACAAGTTATTTACTTACCCCTCTGGCCTTGATATTCTCATCAGAATATGAGAGGACCAGATAGATATTCTTTAAGGCCTCTTTTTAATTTTCAACCTTTCTTCATCCATATTTGATAATTATTTGATGACAGCCAATTATTGACATATAAAAGCGATTTGGACTGTTATACTCTGTTTGCCTTCACGGTTTATTCCAAATGCCACCCAAGGTTGGCCTTCTTTTGCACATTACTGTATTTTAATCTATACAACCTCTTAAGCTTCTCCAGTATTTGTTTAAATTATTTCTAATTAAAACATGATGACTTTCTTGGCAGAAATCCTGTCCTTGTACTACAAGGATGTTTGGCAAGGTTTTTGTTATTCTTTTAAGAGGCTGAAGGAAGATTAAATATTTTGCTGAAATATTTTCTCTGGAGTATAATGTTGGGACAGAACAGTGCAACATTGTTAGTGTATATTGCCTGAATGTTGATAAAGAGAGCCTCCATTTTTCCTTATTTGGAGAACAGTATAGTATTAACCATTCATTGCTTTCTTTGAATACTTTCTCACACAAATTATTCACAATGTGAAAAACTCAGATCAAGAAGGCAAATAAATGTATAGAAGTATCTTTGTTGAGGATGTAAGAATCTGTCAATTTGACCTGTGAAGGGTAGGAATTCCAGAAAGTTTCTAAGCCCTCTAACCTCACAAATACTCACATTCCTTTCAAATTCATAGAAAATCAATCTACCCGTTTAAATAAATGAGAAATAAGTCTTGCTTACTTCATTCTGGTTCATTAGGGTTCTTTCCCCAGCTACCTGGGTTACTGGAATGTTGGCTGGTTCAACCATTCAAATGTAGGAGCCTTTCCACATCTAGATCTGGGTCATGTGAATAAACCACTGAACAGAAACTTGAATGGAATTCTCCTGGCCCAGCACTTTCTTTGGTTTATTTTGCTTTTAGTAATCAATTAATATAGTCCATCAAAGACTGATTTAGGGCTGGGCAAAGTGGCTCACGCCTATAATCCCAGCATTTTGGGAGGCTGAGGTGGACGGATCAATTAAGGTCAGGAGTTCAAGACCAGCCTGGCCAACATGGTGAAACCCCGTCTCTAACTAAAAATATAAAAATTAACCAGAAATCACTTGAACTCGGGAGGCAGAGGTTGCAGCGAGCAGAGATTGTGCCACCCACTGCACACTCCAACCTGGGCAACAAAGCAAGACTGTCTAAAAAAAAAAAAAGCTGATTTTGGCTATTTATGGAATTTTCAGTCAGTTTGCCAGAGCATCATTTCCTGAAGTGCTTACAAATAGTCATTTTTTGTCTTTTGGTGTCTGAGAGCCTATTTTAAGAGCATTGCCAAGCGTGGGAAACTAGTATCACTATATTCCAGCTGTGGAAAGTATATCACTGTCATAATGCACTTTAACTTCCTATGAAAGGATTTCTTAGTGGACATGCTAAGAATTTACTTCGAGGTGCGTACGAAACATGTACTACGATGACGATGAGCCTTCTGAAGTGGTAAGAAACATACACCCATTGACATCTGACATTTTTCATCATTTTTTTTAACCATTTCCAAGTTTGTTTTTAAACTTTCCACTCAAGTGCTTGCTTTCACTAACAGTAATATAAAACAAATAATGTTTTTTTTTCCCCTTAGGGACTAGCACAAATGTTGAAATACTTTGGGACAAAGTTTGAAATGAACACATTTTATAATTATTTGTTACATGTGGAATTATTTTTTGTACTTGAACTTGGATTTTAAATAGTTTTCAGTATCTTCAAACGTCTTCTGAAAAGGTATTTTTAAGAGATTTTATAAGTGTAACTATAGACAATTTAGATTCTTTTTTAAAAAAACTTGATTTCCTAGTGAAATTATATCTGTTAAAGATAGTTAAAAGTAATTGAATTGAGAATTGTATATGTTATAAAACTTTGGATCATTTGTGAATACTTAGTAAACTGTTAGTGAAACCTCACTTTAAGAAATGTTTCTCCTAAATATTAAAAAAAAAAGTATTTAAATTAAGATTATATAACTAGGATTGTGCATTGTTCTCAAGCCATAAAATTATGTAAAAGTCTATATTTATCAATACATATAGCAAAACTGACAGTAAATGTCAGCTGTTCCTTATATGCAAATAAAAGATGAAGCTAAATTTTAAGAGTTATGGACACATTTTTGAAATTGTAGAAAGCTATATTAAACCATATATTTCATTGAAATAGTATATAATTCAATTCAAATTTAATAATTATGTTTGTGCTTCCTTAATATCTTATTGAATTGTGATGGTAATTTGATCTGATTTTAGAAAGACTTAAGAACTCTAAGTTTGACTGTTAAGAAACAAACCTGTATTAAATAATATATTTTGGCTGTTTGGTTATATTCCACTAAAAACGAAATTCCCTTTTTAGGTGCGTTTGGGGGTACAATAGAATGAGATTATTTCACTTTTTGTCATATGACCAGGAGGAAAGAAATTTCTTGAAAAGCAACTGAGCTCTCTCCTGTAAACATAGCAAGTTGAAATCCCACAGTCCCTAATTTGGTGTCTTTATTTCAGTCATTGGGGTAAGATTATAAACAATAGCGCTATAATTACATTCTGAGAGTTAAAAGTTCTCGTTATAAATTTTGAAATGGTCATTTCTACTAATGTGGCCTTTATTTTTCTAAAGACCCACTTCTGTCTCTTGTTTTTCATCCTTGGGTCACTGTCAATATGGAAAAAAACTTTTAAAAGAGTAGGATATGACTCCATTCAAGTGTTCCCAGGAACTGAAAGTGATTGCAAAATTATAAGTTTTCAGAATAACACAGAGAAAACTTCTACAAAACAAATAATGCAGAAATGCATCCAATATTTAGGTCTTGCTCTCTATTTTTGTCTCTATCTGCATGTGGCTTATACAGAATTTTCAAACTATTTAAGAGTTGCATTTAAGCATATGCTACCAAAAAGGAAAAAAGTATTTTGAAGAATGGTGTTAACATTTTAGAGAAAGCATTCCTGAAAATGAGTTCCAGGTTTTGTTATTTTTTTAATAGAGAATGTAAATGTATACAGAAATTATTTCCTAGAATATACTCGAAGAAATATTTTAGGAATACAAACATTCATTAATTACCCCTCATGTGTTTAAAATATACACCTGTTATATATGATTATGCACTAAAGCCAGTTTTTCATGAATAATTTGTGTCTTTTTTACATAATTTCAGAAACCATATGCTCTATAATGAAGAAAAAATATTTAAAGTATGTAATCATGTTAAACAGTTACAGCATGAGTCACTATTTAAAAAAAAAAAAAAAAAGAACCAGTCTGCACGTGACAACAAGAACTTAAAGGATCTGGTGTTCATTTGAAATGTGCTGGTGATTTAACATCACTGTAAATTCATTAACTTAGGTCATTCTGGTTATTGAGATCAAATTTGAAATTTTTCTTTTGTTAACTATTCAAATGTTTAAAAACCCTGTAAGCCGAATCAGAGTATTAGGACATAAATTTGAGTGTGTTTATTCTATTAAATGAGGTCCACATAGCTATTTTTAAAATTGACTCTGGTAATTCTTCTAAGTCTTATAGTAAAATTTGCCAGAGGTATACTATTTAAATTACAATTAAGCTGTCAAATTTAAAAATTAATTTTTGATTTCTTCTGTTTTTCTCCCCGTGAATCAAAAATTGTTTTGGTATATAATATTTTTTGTGGATTTGTCATTATTTTTGAATATTTAAGATATCCTGTACTTTGCTGTAGTATAGGTGGCAGTAGTCTAAACCTTGATCTTTTTAATGCATTCACATCAGGATTTTTATTTTTGTGGGAAGATAAGAATCATTATTTTCCCCTGAGGTCACTGATGTGGTCTTATATTTAAGAAGAAACATGCATCAATAAGAAATATAAAAATAGGATAAAAATAGCCTGCCTTTGAAAGGACTACTTTGTTTAAGAAGGTGTATTTCCTTATTGTGTCTTGTTAGAGGGTGGAACTGGGCCAGTAGTGGACAAAAGGGACAAGAGGGCCGAGCATGGTCGTCCATGTCTGTAATCCCAGCACTTTGGGAAGCCCAGGCGGGCAGATCACCTGAAGTCAGGAGTTCAAGACCAGTCTGGCCAACATGGGGAAACCCTGTCTCTACTAAAAATACAAAAATTAGCCAGGCGTCCTAGCACACACCTGTAGTCCCAGCTCCTCGGGAGGCTGAGGCAGAAGAATCGCTTGAACCTGGGAGGCAGAGGTTGCAGTGAGCCGAGCTTGTGCCATTGCACTCCACCCTTGGCAACAGAGCGAGACTCTGTCTCAGAAAATAAAAATAAAATAAAAAGGGGTAAGGTGTGTCTCTTTTCTGTTTAGAAAATAATAAGTAAGCCCACTAATAAATGAGGTGCCAGCCTCCCAGTTCTGGAAGGCTTCTATCTTGCTTTTGGCATGCACTAGTCAACAGTGTCCAATGGAAGTTTCTCTGATAATGGCAGTGTTTATATCTGCACTGTCCAATATGGTCGCCACTAGCCCTGCCTGGTTATTGAGCACTTGAAATGTGGCAACTAAACAATTGAATATTAATCACATTTAAATAGAGCCACACATGGGGCTTCTGCTAGACTCCTTTCTATCCAAAATGTGCTCCCTGCACCAGGGGTGCCTGCGTTACTGTGGAGCTTGTTAGGAATGCAGACTCTCAGAACCCACATCTTTTCTTGTTTGTTTTTTTAAGGTGGAGTCTTGCTCTGTCACCCAGGCTAGAATACAGGGGCACTATCTGGGCTCACTGCAGCCTCCGCCTCCTGGATACAAGTGGTTCTCTTGCCTCAGCCTCCACAGTAGCTGGGACCACAGACATGCAGCACCACACCCTGCTAATTGTTTTGTATTTTTAGTAGAGACAGGGTTTTGCCATGTTGGCCAGGCTGGTCTTGAACTCCTACAATTAAGTGATCCTCCCACTTCGGCCTCTCAAACTGCTCGGATTACTGGCATGAGCCACTGTGCCCAGCCATAACCCACAGCTTAACAGGACCTCCAGCTGAATTCATAAGCTCATTACCATTTAGGAGTCCTCACAGGGCGGAGGAGCAGCCTTGTAGAGCTCATGCTTCCTTAAAATTTCCATCATTCTTTAGGCATTAAAAGAGTAATCCAAGCTTACATATTATACTTTTTAAAGTACTCTTTATAATTAAACTTTCTCCCACTGTTGGGCATTTAGGTTGTTTTACACATACAGGCACATATTTTTACAGATACACACATATATGTGTATATATTTCAATGTACACATGTATATATCACATGGGGAACATTCTCTTACCTAAATATTTTTCATGCAACTTTTTCTTTCACAAAGATTCCAAAAAAAAAAAAAAAAAACGAGAATTACTGAGTATTTACTTTTAAAAGAGTAATATATACTCATACACTGCTTTTCAGAAAGGTTGTACTAAACTTAGACTTCCAACAGCCAGCAATGTTTGAGTTCCACCGTATTACTATCATTTAAAAATGGTTATTTGATAGATAAAAATATTATCTCATTCTTAAACATCTGCATATTTCTGATTACTGTTAAGTTTACTGTTTTTACTTTTATTTTGAGATGGAGTTTCGCTCTTATCACCCAGGCTAGAGTGCAATGGCGTGATCTCAGCTCACTGCAATCTCTGCCTCCCAGGTTCAAGTGATTCTCCTGCCTCAGCCTACCAAGTAGCTGGGATTAGAGATGCGTGCCACCATGCCTGGCTAATTTTTGTATTTTTATTAGAGACAGGGTTTCACCATGTTGACCAGGCTGGTCTTGAACTTCTGACCTCAGGTCATCCACCTGCTTTTGCCTCCCAAAGTGCTGGGATTACAGACATGAGCCACTGTGCCCAACCCTGTTTTCATATTTTTAAGCTATGTTTCCTTCCTCCTCATTTATGTGTCCTTAGGTAAGTTATTTAAACTATCTGCACTTTACTGTCTTCATCTTAAGTTGCTTTGTAAGGTCACTGAAGACCAAATGAGTTAGTATATTTCACAGGCTGGGAGTTAGTATATTTCACATGCAGGTGCTGTATAAATTCTTAGCTACTATTACTCTTACTCCTTGGTGAATTCTGAATGTATGACTTTTGTCCACTTTCTCAGTTGAGTAGCTGAGACTACAAGTGTGAATCACCACACCCAGCTGATTTTTTATTTTTATTTTTTGTAGGAATGAGGTCTCATTATATTGCCCAGGCAGGTCTGAAATTTGTGGCCTCAAGCGATTCTCCTGCCATGGCCTCCCAAAGTGCTAGGATTACAGGTGTGAGCCCCAGCACCCAGTCCCACATTTCCCTAAAAACTAGCAGGCCTCACCTTAGGCTACACTGTCAGGAGGTTATACAGAAGCCTCGTTTTGAGGGTTCCTATTATCTGTGATAGAGGCAGAAACATACCCCTCTCCTTTCATTCATTTATTCAGCAGGGATTTAGTAAACCTTTATGTAATCCAGGCACTGCTTTCTGCTGCTCCGAACTCAGTGTTTATTTGTTATTGATTCTACTGCTATATTTTGGTCTCCCAAACAAGGTAGGACAGCCTTCCTTAAGGGCTTTCAACCCACCATGATGATAGCAGCTATTATTTATTGAATATTTATGGTAAGGCATTATATTAAGTGATGTACATATATTATTCCAAGCAATTTTTTTATATCCAAAATTTACAGATGTGGAATTTGAGGCTTAATGAGTTTGAACAATGTACTCAAGACACATAGTTAATAAGAGGTAGAACCAGAATTCAAACTTGGGCCAACCAACTGCAAAATCCCAGCCTCTTCAGTGCTTTACTTTGTTCCTCCCGTGAAGTCACCCTCCCAATTTCTGATTTGTTCTCTCAAGCCTCCGAGGTTAGCCTAGATGTTCCTTCAGATTTTCATTAGTATTTTTTGATTTATATTTAGTGAATGCATAAGATGTTAGAATTGTTAATGCAGTTGGTATGTGATTTGCTTTGGGGGAATTATTTATCTAGTAAATCTCTACTGAAGTCTACATATCATTGGTACTTATACTGGTTCTCTCTCCAAGACAATACTGATTTCCACATTTCCAAAACAAAGTTAAGATGTAAAGACAGAGACTACAGTGTGGGAGGAAATCTTGAAAACTTGTATAGAGGAATAGAAGCAAATGTAAACAAAATAAATAAATTAGCCTCCCTCCTTCACACTCCCATATTGCATTGTAACACTGTATTGATTTAGAGAAAAAAAAAATTATACTTACCAGCATATCACGGATAGATAGACTGGTAGAGGAAGAAGAAGCTATATAGTGATTAAAGACATAAAGTACTGTTTTGATTGAGGTGGAAAAGCCTGCAGAGATGATTCACAAAGCTATAACCAGAGCAGTGGATGAGCAAGAAAAGATTTGAACATGAGGTGTTGCCTCTGAGGTTTCCAGAATAGAGAAGGCTTAGGAGAAAGTCAGTGGATGAAGAGATGCCAAGTAGACCAGACGGAAACAGGGAATCACAAGATCACTTTTCAAAGGCTGAAGAGAGAGGGGTTGATCCTAAATTAATAAGAAAGAGAGGTGTCCCTTGTGATGAGTATAAAGGAGAACAGGTGACCTGAGAGCTGAACCAGGGGCAATATCAAATTAGTCAAGGCAGCAAGGCCAGGTGCAGTGGCTCATGCCTATAATCCCAGCACTTTGGGAGGCTGAGGCAGGAGGATAGCTTGAGCCCAGAAGTTCAAGACCAAACTGGGCAACATAGTGAGACCCTGTCTTTATTTTTTAAAAAATAGAAAATTTAAAAGAAATTAGTCAAGGCTAAGGAGGTGTAGTCTGAATAATCTTGTGAAGTCCTTTGTCACCTAGACAGGCTTTTCGTATTCTCTAAAGTAGTTCAGCACTCTACATGATGTACTTGCATTTCATGTCCTGTGCAACAGCAGAATCACAATGTAGCACTAAATGCCACTTTCCTTATGCACACCCACTATCCTTTTTCTTTTTTTTTTTTGGGGGGGGGGGGGGGGGGGGGGGTGGCGCTGTGTTTGCTTTTATTCAGGAAATAAGTATATTTAATGTACTTTAATTTTGAAATTAAATAAGTATATTTAATTTCAAAAAAGGAATGAAAATATTGATTAAGCTGATAGAGATCATCAACTGTTTCTTTTTTATCATTTTTTTATTAATATTTTGTTATACTTTAAATTCTAGGGTACAGGTGCACAACGTGCAGGTTTGTTACATATGTATACATGTACCATGTTGGTGTGCTGCACCTGTTAACTTGCCATTCACATTAGATATATCTTCTAATGCTATCCCTACCCCCTACCCCCACCTCTGGACAGGCCCTGGTGTGTGATATTCCCCACCCTGTGTCCAAATGTTCTCCTTGTTCAGTTCCCACCTATGAGTGAGAACATGCGGTGTTTGGTTTTCTGTCCCTGTGATAGTCTGTTCAGAATAATGGTTTCCAGCTTCATCCGTGTCCCTACAACGGACATGAACTCATCCTTTTTTATGGCTGCATAATATTCCATGGTGTATATATGCCACATTTTCTTAATCCAGTCTATCATTGATGGACATTTGGGTTGGTTCCAAGTCTTTGCTATTGTGAACAGTGCCACAGTAAATATACATGTGCATGTGTCTTTATAGCAGCATGATTTATAATCCTTTCAGTATATACCCAGTAATGGGATGACTGAGTCAAATGGTATTTCTAGTTCTAGATCCTTGAGGAATCGCCACCCTGCCTTCCACAATGGTTGGACTAGTTTACAGTCCCACCAACAGTGTCAAAGTGTTCCTATTTCTCCACATCCTCTCCAGCACCTGTTGTTTCCTGACTTTTTAATGATCGCCATTCTAACTGGTGTGAGATGGTATCTCATTGTGGTTTTGATTTGCATTTCTCTGATGGCTAGTGATGATGAGCATTTTTTCATGTGTCTGTTGGCTGCATAAATGTCTTCTTTTGAGAAGTGTCTGTTCGTATTCTTCACCCACTTTTTGATGGGGTTATATGATTTTTTTCTTGTAAATTTGTTTAAGTTCTTTGTAGATTCTGGATATTAGCCCTTTGTCAGATGGGTAGATTGTAAAAATTGTCTCCCATTCTGTAGGTTGCCTCTTCACTCTGATGGTAGTTTCTTTTGCTGTGCAGAAGCTCTTTAGTTTAATTAGATCCCATTTGTCAATTTTGGCTTTTGTTGCCATTGCTTTTGGTGTTTTAGTCATGAAGTCCTTGCCCATGCCTATGTCCTGAATGGTATTGCCTAGTTTTTCTTCTAGGGTTTATATGGTTTTAGGTATAGCATTTAAGTCTTTAATCCATCTTGAATTAATGTTCATATAAGGTGTAAGGAAGGGATCCAGTTTTAGCTTTCTACATATGGCTAGCCAGTTTACCCAGCACCATTTATTAAAATAAATAGGGAATCCTTTCCCCATTTCTTGTTTTTGTCAGGTTTGTCAAAGATCAGATGGTTGTACATGTGTGGTATTATTTCTGAGGGCTCTGTTCTGTTCCATTGGTCTATATGTCTGTTTTGTTACCAGTACCATGCTGTTTTGGTTACTGTAGCCTTGTAGTATAGTTTGAAGTCAGGTAGCATGATGCTTCCAGCTTTGTTCTTTTTGCTTAGGATTGTCTTGGCAGTGTGGGCTCTTTTTTGGTTCCATATGAACTTTAAAGTAGTTTTTTCCCATTATGTGAAGACACTCATTGGTAGTTTGGTGGGAATAGCATTGAATCTGTACATTACCTTGGGCAGTATGGCCATTTTCACAATATTGATTCTTCCTATCCATGAGCATGGAATGTTCTTCCATTTATTTGTGTCCTCTTTTATTTCGTTGAGCAATGGTTTGTAATTCTCCTTGAAGAGGTCCTTCACATCCCTTGTAAGTTGGATTCCTAGGTATTTTATTCTCTTTGAAGCAGTTATGAATGGGAGTTCACTCATGATTTGGCTCTCTGTTTGTCTGTTATTGGTGTATAGGAATGCTTGTGATTTTTGCACATTGATTTTATATCCTGAGATTTTGCTGAAGTTGCTTATCAGCTTAAGGAGATTTGGGGCTGAGACGATGGAATTTTCTAAATATACAATCATGTCATCTGCAAACAGGGACAATTTGACTTCCTCTTTTCCTAACTGAATACCCTTTATTTCTTTCTCCTGCCTGATTGCCCTAGCCAGAACTTCCAACACTATGTTGAATAGGAGTGGTGAGAGAGGGCATCCCTGTCTTGTGCCAGTTTTCAAAGGGAATGCTTCCAGTTTTTGCCCATTCAGGATGATATTGGCTGTGGGTTTGTCATAAATAGCTCTTATTATTTTGAGATACATCCCATCAATACCAAATTTATTGAGAGTTTTTAGCATGAAGGACTGTTGAATTTTGTTGAAGGCCTTTTCTGCATCTATTGAGATAATCATGTGGTTTTTGTCTTTGGTTCTGTTTATATGATGGATTATGTTTATTGATTTGCATGTGTTGAACCAGTCTTGCGTCCCAGGGATGAAGCCCACTTGATCGTGCGGGATAAGCTTTTTGATGTGCTGCTGGATTCGGTTTGCCAGTATTTTACTGAGGATTTTTGCATAGATGTTCATCAGGGATATAGGTCTAAAATGCTCTTTTTTTGTTGTGTCTCTGCCAGGCTTTGGTATCAGGATGATGTTGGCCTTATAAAATGAGTTAGGGAGGATTCCCTCTTTTTCTATTGATTGGAATAGTTTCAGAAGGAATGGTACCAGCTCCTCTTTGTACCTCTGGTAGAATTCGGCTGTGAATCCGTCTGGTCCTGGACTTGTTTTGGCTGGTAAGCTATTAATTATTGCCTCAATTTCAGAGCCTGTTATTGGTCTATTCAGGGATTCAACTTCTTCCTGGTTTAGTCTTGGGAGGGTGTTTGTGTCCAGGAATTTATCCATTTCTTCTAGATTTTCTAGTTTATTTGCTTAGAGGTGTTTATAGTATTCTCTGATGGTAGTTTGTATTTCTGTGGAGTCAGTGGTGATATCTCCTTTATCATTTTTTTATTGCGTCTATTTGATTCTTCTCTCTTTTCTTCTTTATTAGTCTTCCTAGGAATCTATCAGTTTGGTTGATCTTTTCAAAAAACCAGCTCCTGAATTCATTGATTTTTTGAAGGAT
>NC_045442.1:112929142-112954086 GCF_002776525.5 Piliocolobus tephrosceles | reverse complement strand
TGATATATGGTAATTTGAGTGCATCATTTAGAGCATATTATATGGTGACATACACAAGGCTACTACTTACATGTTCATTAATTCTTTTTTTTTATTATTATTATACTTTAAGTTCTAGGGTACATGTGCTTTTTATAATATCGTCATCTTAAGCAAAATTAAATATGTTATAAATGGTACACGGTGGACCACTGATGTTCGTGTGTGTTTTTCAAGTCACCAAAGAATGCTAAAAATTAATCTTAAACATAGCAAAATTACAGCAACAATAATAATAAAATATACTTGCTCAGTCTGGATATTGTGTCCTCTAGCATTGTCTGAAATTTTCCAGAGTTTTTAGGAGGGCTGTCTCTTCTGATAATCTCTATGAATGTATATCATTCCAGAACTGCATTTTTCTCTGCTTTGACAGTTGTGTCTTTCTCTGTATTCAGTATCCTTTGGTGAGTTTGCTCAGTGCCTCTTTTTAAAAAAATTTTTAGTTTCATTTCAAGTTCCTGGGTACATGTGCAGGTTGTGCAGGTTTGTTATGTAAGTAATTGTACCATGGTGGTTTGCTGCACCTATCTACCCATCACCTAGGTATTAAGCCCAGCATACATTAGCTATTTTTCCTAATCCTCTCCCTCTCCCTTCCCCACCCACCAACAGGCCCCAGTGTGTGTTGTTCCCCTTCCTGTATCCGTGTGTTCTCATTGTTTGGCTCCCACTTACGAGTGAGAATATGTGGTGTTTGGTTTTCTGTTCCTGTGTTAGTTTGCTGAGGATGATGGTTTCCAGCTCCATCCATGTCCCTGCAAAGGACATGATGTCATTCCTTTTTATGGCTGCATAGCGTTCCATGGTGGGTATGTACCACCTTTTCTTTATCCAATCCATCATTAGTGGACATTTGGGTTGATTCCATGGATTTCCTATTGTGAATAGTGTTGCAATGAACATATGTGTGCATGTGTCTTTGTAATAGAATGATTTATATTCCTTTGGGTATATACCCAGTAACGGGATTACTGGGTTAAATGGTATTTCTGGTTCTAGATCTTTAAGAAATTGCCACAAGCTTGGTGTCTTTTCTGCATTTTCCTAGCCCACAGGATGGCATGGGTGCTGTTTCACTCATGATGGCATTCCCCGTTGGTAGGAAATATGCATGTTATATTATATGCTACAAAATCCATAGAACACTCACCAAAGCCACGAAATTTGTCTTTTTACCTGCTTAAGAGCTGGTATCATCCAAGGTTTGATATGACAGACACATACTTTATTCTGTTAGCTACAAATATTTATTCTGGTACAAGACATGTTTAAAGGCATAGACAAAGGCCACATTATACAGGTAAGGAGCTTGGATTTTATTTTAAGTGGGATAGAAAGAAAATGAAGTCTTTTAGACAGAGGAATGAAATGATCTGCTGTATGTTTGAAGATGAACCTGGCCACTGGAATATAGAGGAGCTAGAAGAAGCGGGTATAAGCAGAGAGACTAATTACAAAGGCACTGTAAGAATCTTCACAGTAGAGGTGAGTGACGTGACTGGGGTTGTGGTTAGTGGAGTGGAAAGAGTGAGCCTTGACATTTTCGTAGAGATGAATAACAGAGCAACATCGTCTTCATGTGCCAGGCCCTGTGCTAGGTCTTGGGGATTCAACAGTGACAGAAGCAACACAAATCCCTGCCTTCATGAAACTTTCATGTTAGCGGCAAGAATTAAACCATAAATAAATACGTAAGTACATATATGGTGCACCAGAAGGTTGGGAAGATATTAAGCAGAGAAGACGAATACAGAGTAGCTGATAGAGTGCCATTTTGTTGTTGTTGTTTTTTTTTGGTTTTCTTTGAAACAGAGTCTTGCTCTGTTGCCCAGGCTGGAGTGCACTGGTGCAATCTCGACTCACTACAACCTTCGCCTCCCGGGTTCAAGCAATTCTCCCACCTCAACCTCCCAAGTGGCTGGGATTACAGGCGTGCGCCACCATGCCCGGCTAATTTTTGTATTTTTAGTAGAGACGGCGTTTCCCCATGTTGGTCAGGCTGGTCTCGAACTCCTGACCTCAGGTGATCCACCCACCTTGGCCTCCCAGAGTGCTGGAATTACAGGCGTGAGCCACCACGCCCAGCCATAGAGTGCTGTTTAAAGTGCCACAGTTATTTATGTAAAATCTATAGTCTTTCACATTGTTAGGAGAAAGTGAAAAGTGAGTCCAGAAGCAAGGTTGTCAGGGCCAAAAAGGCACCATGTTCCCAAGGAACCTATAGTCACAGGTAGAGTCAGTACCGGGACTCCTGAAGCTCAATGGGACCTGCATCCGGCATCTAGGCCATATCGTCAGGATCTATGGCCATGTTTTAAGAGCAACTTGAATATTTTTCATGATAAAAATACAGTGTACCTCTTTTTCTCTAATGAAACAATTTCCAGGTAGTGGCTGTGTATATTACATGAAAAATTACCACAGAAATCGAGAGTGGAGAAAGGTATCACAAGTCTCTCATAGAAAAGGACCTAGAAATTTTCCTTTTAAATGTCTCTTTTTAAAGTAATATGAATATGGTTGGCCAGGCACAGTGGCTCGTGCCTATAATGGTAGCAGTTTGGGAAGCCAAGGGGGGCAGATCGCTTGAGCTCGGGAGTTCAAGACTAGCCTGGGCAACACGGTGAAACCCTGTTTCTACCAAAAAAAAACAAAAAAATTAGTTGAGCATGATGGTGCACACTTGTACTCCCAGCTGCTTGGAAGGGTGAGGTGGGAGGATCACTTGAGCCTGGAAGGTAGAGGTTGCAGCGAGCTGAGATTGTGCCACTGTACTCCAGCCTGGGTGACAGAGTGAGACCCTGTCTCAAAACAACAGCAACAAACAAAAAACAAAAAAAACCCCACAAAACCAAATTTAAAGTAATATGAATATGGTAAAAAAAAAAAAAAAAAAAAAAAAAAATCAAGCATTACAAGAGGTCACCCAGTGCAAAGTTAAGTCCCTCCCATCTCTGGCTGCAGGTTCCTCAGTTTTCTTCCCCAAAAGCAACCACGGTGACCAGATTCTTGGTGTCACTCTGGCATTGTGGTTCTCAACCTTGGCTGAACAGTAGAATCACATGCAGAGCTTTGAAAAGAACAGTTGCCGGCTGGGTGCAGTGGCTCACGCCTGTAATGCCAGCATTTTGGGAGGCCAAGGTGGGTGGATCATCTGAGGTCAGGAGTTCGAGACCAGCCTGGCCAACCTGGTAAACCCTCATCTCTACTAAAAATACAAAAAAAAAAAAAAATTAGCTGGGCCTGGTGACGGGCACATGTAATCCCAGGTACTTGGGAGGCTGAGGCAGGAGAATCATTTCAACCCGGGAGGCAGAGGTTGCAGTGAGCTGAAATTACGCCACTGCTCTCCAGCATGGGCAACAGAGGGAGACTCTGTATAAGAAAAAAAAGAAAAAAAAATGAATGATTGCCTTATCCCACTTCCAGAGGCTCTAATTAAATTGCTTTTGAATATGCCATAGAGATTTGTAATACCCCTCGCCCCTCTCCGCAGGTTTTAAAAATGTGCAGCTACTTAAATGTTCTAGAGCTAGCCTATGTACTTATAAATGTATGCATTCTTTAAAAGGCACTTTTCAAAAAATTAGCTGGGTGTGGTGGCAGGCGCCTCTAATCCCAGCTACTAGGGAGGCTGAGGCAGGAGAATCGCTTGAACTCAGGAAGCAGAGCTTGCAGTGAGCCGAGATCGTGACACTGCACTCCAGCCTGGGTGACAAGAGTGAAACTCCATCTCAAAAAAAAAAAAAAAGTATTTATTCAAATGACAGCACGACAGTATATTTCTACAAATGATGACAAAAACCTCTTGGATTTTTTTTTCTTTTTCTGATGCTTTTTTCTTTTTCACCTGTAAAATATATCTTGGAGATTATTTCACATTCGCATGTATAGCTAGAGATAACTTATTTTTTTAAATGTCTGAATGATATGCCATCATATGGATGCAACATAATTTTATCAGTCCCCTACTGATAAGCAGTTATGTTATTCAAAGTAATCTGTTAACACAAATAATGCCATAACAAATAAGCATTCTTATATATACATCCTTATGTACATATTTGTGTATATGTATAAAAGTCCCCGAATCAGAATTAGAATTATGGATCAAAGGTAAGTTTTCAGTTTTGATAAATTCTACCAAATTTTATCCATAAGGGGCACTGTGTGAGAGGACCACACTAACTGTGCATTCACTTTGTTTGTAATCTTGCCAATAAAAATTAAAGCTAGTGTTGTCTTTGATTTTGGGCCATTTTAACATCAGGACTAAACTTAGGCATTTTCCATTAGCTTAAAACCATTTCTTTTTCTATGACTATCTCTCCCTCCCCTGCTTTTTTGGCCAATTTTTCTAGTGGGTTGTTGGTGTTTTTCTTATTGATTATAAGACGTATTAATATATGAAGGCACCAAACTTTTGTCAACAGCATATGATGACATATTCCGTATATATCATCAGTGTATGAGCAACTTTACTGTTGCTCTTTTATTTATGATTTTTAATCTGATGTAAAATGGATAGCTTTTATGTTTTGGAGTGTTTCAAGCATCAGTTGGTAAGAGAGCTAGGTACTGGAAGCTATTGGAGAACAGAGAATATGTCATCTATATTCTTAGATCCTCAGTGTCCAGCACATGGTAGATATTTGTTGACAGAATGGTTGGATGTAAATGTGATGATGATGAAGGATCATGAAAGTTGATCCCAGGTATTCATCCAGAAGAAATTAAGGCAGCAACAATATTATCGTCATTTAATTCCCTTCATAATTAAATGTTCTAGTGTATGATAACAGTGTATAATACTTCTGATACAAACTGGAAGTACTGAGTTTCAGAAGGCAGATCTGGCTGAGTCATCTCAGATTCGTCTCAGAGCCGTCTTCTTGGTCACTAAGCTCTTGCTCCTTAGAAACTCGAAGATCCTCCACTTCTTCCCATTGGTCCTTCTGCCTCAGAATGTTGTTTCCTTACCTGTTTCTATGACTGTTTCCTGCCAGCTGCAAAACACAGCCTAAATATCTATTTCCTTTTAGAAGCTTCTTCTGAGTCCCATCTCCATCTCCCTGCCATCTTCCCTCGTAGTGCCCCATACCTTTCCTTTATAGTAGTTATCAAAACTGTCATAAAATAATGTTTTGTGTTACGGCCTCTGTGATGTGTCTCCCTCACTTGACTGGGAACCCCAGTCACTTCTTCTTCCCTCATGTCCACTGGGAATGCTCTGGGATTGGGGAGCAGAGGTAAACAAAACAAGCTCCCTACCCTCCTATGAGTATTACATTCTACTGTATATATGTGCTGGGAAAAGGAGATAATAATAATAATGAGTTGTGCATCATATCCAATGATTGTCATTTAAATGAAGCAGAAAAGCCAGTAGATGCATTTGTGGTTTGGAGTATCTGAGTCTGGTGTGTGAATAGTAGAAGGATCTAGCACATAACATATGCATACACTACCAGGCTGTGAGACTGTGGTCACCCTCGTGCAAGTCAACAGGCAGCTGTCAGCATAGTCACCAAACCATTTCTTTCTCTCTTTTTTTTTTTTTAGAGACAGGCTCTCATTCTGTCACTCAGGCTGGGGTGCAGTGGCACAATCAAAGCTCACTGCAGCCTTCACCTCCCAGACTCAAGTGATGCTCCCACGTCAGCGCTGGGACTATGGTGTGTGCTACCATGCCCAGCTAATTTTTCAAGTTTTGGTACAGACGGGATCTCGTTATGTTGTCCATGTTGGTCTCAAACTGCTGAGCTCAAGCAATCTTACTGCCTTGGCCCCCCAATGTCCTGGAATTATAGGCACGAACCACTGTACCTGGCCCAAGCCATTTCTCATCCTTACCCAAACTGTCTTCTTAGCGAACTGTCAGACCATTTTTGCCCTGCTTGATGGAAGTTTTGCTATCATTAAAGTCCATTACACCTTCAAATGCAAAATAGAGCAGTTAGTTTCATGCAACAAAAGATGCTTTTTCATTTGCAAGACAAAAAATAGGATATAAACTACTTTTGACCAATGGTATATGTCCAGTATTTTATTAAATGTTCTGAACATAGTTTAGATTTTCTAACATTAATATTATATATCAGTGGCATATTTGCAGCTAAATAATCTTAAATTTTGCAGCCATTTTAAAACACAGAGGTGAATGAACCAGATTGTCTCTAGTTCTGAAATCACCTCCTGAAGGCGGGTTTGCTGCTTAAGGGATGTATTAACTGTATTAGGTCCCTAGGGTACTTTCCAGTGCTTTATTTCTGAGTACTCCACACCACTGGCATTTTTCCAGACAAATCCCTGATGGTGTAGCCTGTTTTTTTAATATTAAGTCTGTCTGAACCAAAGTCATATCTTTCTGGAAGGTTAGACTTTTGGAACAGTATATTAATATTTTACTACCAAATTACTGAGTCATTTTGGCCTGCTTAAGTACCTAACCTAGTACCAACAAATTATTTAAGCAATCATAGGAGAAAAATCCAGTATTTCAAGTGGACAGTTAAATAATTATTCCTATACATTATACACAGAGAAATTTACTTCATCATCGTAAAATTTTATTTCTAAGTACTTTTCTTTTAATTCTTTTCTTACCTGTCATAATTTCCATAGCACCCTTTACTTTGTTCTGTTGTTTTTAATGTGCATAAAGAGGCTTTCAGGAGACGTGGTCCTTGCCTCCCTTCCCCATATGTAAACAACTATGAAGGTCAAATCAATCAATTACAGAAAATATGTATGTATAAATCATCTCTTTTGCAACATCAAAAATATTTTCAGAGTACTTTGTAATAAATTTCAGTTGCAATAGGGAGGGCCTTTTATTCACAAACATAGGAACATTACAGAAAAAGAATTTAACTGAACTCCCAACATTTTTTTGAGAACATGGAATCCAACCCTATCTCTTCTGTTACTGTTTTTTGTTTTTTTGAGATGGGAGTCTCACTCTGTCACCTAGGCTGGATTGCAGTGGCATGATGAGTTCACTATAGCCTCGAACTCCTGAGCTCAGGCAATCCTCCTGCCTCAGCTTCCCAAGTAGCTAGGACTACAGATGTGTGCCACCGTGCCTGGCTCATTTTTTTACTTTTTTTGTAGAGACAGGGTCTCCCTATGTTGCACAGGCAGGTCTTGAACACCTGGGCTCATGCGATCCTCCACCTGGGCCTCCCAAAGTGCTGGGATTACAGGCATGAGTCACTGTGCCGTGCCTCTGTTATTTGTTTTACATACCTGAATGTATGTGTATATAGAAATGATTCCATTTTGTTTTTGTTGTTGTTTTCTGGTTTTATCAAATATAGTCATCATAAATATTTGCCTGTAATCATCTTTAGTCTTTGTAACTATTTTTAAGGTTATCTAATAGTCTACTAAATATGTGAACCGTACTTTTAAAATTTTCTTAAACTAGTTCCCAGAAGTGAAATTATTAGCCTACGTACATCTAAATGCATGTCTAGATACACACAGAAAGTAAATTGTCTTCCCAAAGGGTTGCATGAAAGCCAAAAACTATCAACAAGGTGTGAAAGTATCAATTTAAGTGCGTCCCCCTGACATTGTGAATTGGGACTTTGCAAAGAGCATTGGTTTAATGAGGGAAAATGGTATTGTGTTTAATTTAATGAGGCTGAACACCTTTTCCAGATGCTTATGGCTAACTGATTTTTTGGTGAATTTTCTATTCATATCCTTTATTTATATCAATTCATCTCTTACTATTTTACTTACTATCAATTAGTGTGCCTTTTATATATGCAAAGAAACTGTTAAACAGTGAAATATTTAAGGACTGAAGCCATATCCCTTTTCACAGGTGTGTAGTTCCCTGGAGAACACATAAGTTAGCTATTCATTCATGTCTGTAGATTAATTGTTCATTGCCACCTGCGAGAACTCACCTTGGAAGGAAAGAGCCCAGATTCACTTGTTTGATTGTTTTGCTGCTCAAGAAAAGGCCTGGCACTTGAACGTACCATCTTTTGACGTGGCGTTTCTTTTTTTGAGACAGGATCTCGCTCCTTCACCCAGGCTGGAGTACGGTGGCACGATCTTGGCTCACTGCAACCTCCACCTCCTGATTTCTAGTGATTCTTCCGCCTCAGCCTCCTGAATAGCTGGGACTACAGGCACCCACCACCATGCCCAGCTAATTGTTGTATTTTTAGTAGAGACGGGGTTTCACCATATTGACCAGGCTGGTCTTGAACTCCTGACCTCGTGATCCGCCCGCCTCAGCTTCCCAAAGTGCTGGGATTACAGGCGTGAGACACGGCGCATGGCCAACATGGTCTTTCTTTGGTAGTAGAGAGCCTATGAAGATATTCCAGAGTTTTATATGTATTTGCCCAGTTATTCAGTTGCATTCCTTTAAATGATATTACCCAACATTGCTTGAAGACGTATCTTCTCCCTGTACTGGCTTGATTTTTTAAAACATTCTGAATTATTATAAGGTATATGTGTAGTCACATTTTCTGCTGTAAATTTGAACTCCATCTCTATAGGAATGTCAGGGGTAGTGCATAAGAAGTAAATCAACAATCACTCACACAATATGTTATATTTACAATATATTTGCAACCATCTGTAAGAAAATTTGCAAGAGCATTCTTTCTAGTAGCTTCAATTTAGTATATTCATTTTACAAATGGGAGAATTAGCCAGGGAATTATTTACATGCCTTGCCTTTGGCTATGCAATGAGTCACTGGTACTTTTAGGATTGGAACTTTAAGTTCCTAGAATGAAGAAGTAGAATTAATGGGAAAAGAAGCTTCACAGAAAATAAGTTGTAATCATATTTTCGAATAAAGTCTCTCTGAGATTCATTGGAAAAAGGATGCTAAAGAAATTTCAAGTATAATGACTGTTTTTGGAGTGGCTTTCTTGTTATGGAACATGGTTATTTAATCAACTGGCCTATAGTTGACATTTGCACAAAGTTAATGAAGTTGGCATTTGTGGAGGTTTGTGATAAAACACTGGGGATAGCTTCAAGCTGAAGCCTTTGTTTTATTCTTTATTCATTATAAATATTTATCATCCATTCATCATGGAAAGTCACATTTCTGTTTGTGTTTTTTAATTAAGGAAGAGACATGAGCACATTTAGGAATGTTTAAGAATGTTTAGGAATGCTAAAAGGGAGTGGGGGAGCTCTCCTGTCGACTGGGGAAGCTTTACAATATAGGATATAAGAAAGAAGAGGTTTTTCTCTCTGTCCCTATTCATTCATTCAACAAATGTTTGCTGAGCGTGCATTCCATGTCTGGCACTATTCCAGGCACTTGGGATATACGAGTAAGTGAAACATTTAAAAAAATCTGCCCTCAGGCCGGGCGCGGTGGCGCAAGCCTGTAATCCCAGCACTTTGGGAGGCCGAGACGGGCGGATCACGAGGTCAGGAGATCGAGACCATCCTGGCTAACACGGTGAAACCTCGTCTCTACTAAAAAATACAAAAAAAAAAAAACTAGCTGGGCATGGTGGCGGGCGCCTGTAGTCCCAGCTACTCGGGAGGCTGAGGCAGGAGAATGGCGTAAACCCGGGAGGCAGAGCTTGCAGTGAGCTGAGATCCGGCTACTGCACTCCAGCCTGGGCGACAGAGCGAGACTCCGTCTCAAAAGAAAAAAAAAAAATCTGCCCTCATGGGTGTTATATCCTAATCAAGGGAGACATATACTAAACAATATTGTAAGTAAATTATATGTTAGAAGGTAAAAACACTAACAGACTGGGCATGGTGGGTCACACCTGTAATCCCAGCACTTTGGGAGGCCGAGGCACGTGGATCTCTTGAGTCCAGGAGTTCGAGACCAGCCTGGGCAACATGACAAAACTCCATCTCTACAGAAAATATGAAAAATTAGCTGGATATGGTGGTGTGCACCTATAGTCCCAGCTACTCAGGAGGCTGAAGTGGGTGGATCCCTTGAGCTCGGGAGGCAGAAGTTGCAGTGAGCCAAGATTGTGCCACTGCAATCCAGCCTGAGTGACAGAGTAAGACCCTGTCAAAGAAGAAGAAGAAAGTAAAAGCACTATTTTTAAAAAAGTAGAAGAGGGTAAGTGTGACTGGAAATACCGCAAGGCAGTGGGGATCATAATTTGAAATAGGATGGTTGCAGAAGACCTCATTGAGAAAGAGACTTTTGAGCAAAGATTTAGAGGAGGTGATAGAGTTAGCAGGGTAGAAATCTAGGGGAGGAGAGTGTCTGGTGCCTCTGAGGAACATCAAGGGGCCCAACAAGGTTACAGCAGAAAGAAGGGAGGGCTAGGTGGCAGGGAGAGGGTGTAGAAATCAGTGGAACAGGAAGTTACTAACAAAGGAGACTTGGAAGGAACAGCCAATGGGAAAAGAGGAAGACCAAGAGGGAGTGGTTTCTTGGAAGTCAAGTTGAGAAAACGAAGAGAGGACAGGGGAAGATCAGTGATATTAAAGGCTACTGATTGCTAGAGTAAGATGAACACTGAGAGTCAGCCATCGATGTAGCCTTAGAGACATCGTTGATAACCTTGAGCAGTTTTAGTGGAGTGGTAAGAGGAACAGGAGGAAGTATATTTAAGAGAGAACAGGAAGAGAAGAATTGGAGTAGAGCCAAGTTTTTCTATGCATTTTTTGTTTTTCTGCAAAGGAGAGGGGAAATATGGACAAGAACTGGCAGAGAAAATGGAGTCAAGGAAAGGTTTTCTTAGGAAAAGAGAAATAATCACGTGTGCTGATTCGAATTATTCAATAGAAAAAGCCTAAGTGTAGTGACGTCCGTGCAGTTTCTGGAGTACCTGTAGCCAGCATGAATTTCTATACCCAAAATTCCCTACATACAATTTATTCACTCCTTTTCTCCCATTTAATTGAATTTTCTGCAGCGATATATTGAGACAGTTCAACTCTCCGAAGCCACTATTTTTTCTGCTCCCTGCCTACTTATTTTCAATTTCATAACTGATAAGGTAGTTTTTATATAAAAAATTATATTAGCATGAAAAAATTCTTGTCATTGGCTGGACGCGGTGGCTCACGCCTGTAATCCCAGCACTTTGGGAGGCCGAGGCGGGTAGATCACCTGAGGTCAGGAGTTCAAGACCAGCCTGACCAACGTGGTGAAACCCCGTCTCTACTAAAAATACAAAACTTAGCCAGGCATGGTGGTGGGCACCAGTAATCCCAACTACTCAGGAGGCTGAGGCAGGAGAATCGCTTGAATCCGGGAAGCGGAGGTTGCAGTGAGCCGAGCATCCAATGTACTCCAGCCTGGGCGACAGAGTGAGACTCCATCTCAAAAAAAAAAAAAAAAAAAAAAAAAAAAAATTTGTGTCATCTATCATCATCAGTAGATATATATTAAAGGCCTAGAAAATTTTTCCAACACACACGTATACATACATAACGTTCTAATTTTTAAAAAAATTATTTAGCCTGTGACTGAAATCCAAAACTCAGTATCAAAATTGCTCCTCTAATTTTAACTTTTTCAAAATGGTGTTTTTGGACAATGTCAAATTTTGCAAATATTGACCAGAGGCTCTTCTATAAACTGTAAACAGCCATCATACCCTCACATTAAGGAATAATTTGGTGGTGACAGTGTTTTGATGTGTTCATTTAAAAAAAAAAAAATGAAAGTCACATCTCTGAACTTTTTACCTACTATTAGCACTTTATAATGACTTCAGCTTCAGTACTGAAAACCAGCAACTGTTCCTTTTGAACTGAAAGAAGACGCTTGAATCCTAGCCAGTTTCAGGCAGGATGAGCTGCCGACCAGGCTACTGAAGGCCAGCTTGCCAAAGTTCTATTCATTTTCAGCAAAGAGAGAAAAACTTAAATAGCTGGTATCTTGGCCTCTATTGTTTTCCGATGCTAATCTACTTTCCCTTGTAGATAAGTAATGAAAAGAATGCTTCATGATGCTGAGATAGTCTGAAGTGAGGAAAATTTCAGAGGAGCAGCCAAGTCTTTCCACCAAACAGCATTCTATTAATGAATGTGAAACGAACCCTCAGTGTACTTTCATTGTGCCTTTTTGGAAAGATCAAATTTGAATTTTTTTTTTTTTCCAAGTAGGAGTCTCACTCTGTCACCAGGCTGAAGTGCAATGGCAAGATCTTCGGCTTACTGCAACCTCTGCCTTCCAGGTTCAGGCAATTCTTTTGCCTCAGCCTCCCAAGTAGCTGAGATTACAAGCGCGCACCACCACACCTGGCTAATTTTGTATTTTTAGTAGAGACAGGGTTTCACCCTTTTGGCCAGGCTGGTCTCTTGGCCAGGCTGGTCTCGAACTCCTGACCTGGTGATCGGCCTGCCTCGGCCTCCCAAAGTGCTGGGATTACAGCCATGAGCCACCACGCCTGGCCCAATTTTGAGAATTTATAAAGATGTGTGTGAGAGAGCGAGCGAGTGAGCATGCCTAAAGCTTAGCAAAGCCATAACTAAGCATTAGGAAATCATCACGATGCCTTTATGATTGTTAGAAATGGCTATATCTATGACCAACAAACAGAAAAAATATACGCTTTTCATTAACAAAAACATCAGATGCATGTAGGAATTTGTCCTAGCTTTTCTTTTTATGAGCTGATGCATGCATGACACTTGAATTTTGACTGCTAAAGGTTTACTCCTAACTCTATGGATCCAATTTGTTATATTCATTTTACAAAGGGAGGAATTAGCCAGGGAGTTATTTATATGATTTGCATTTGGCTACGCAATGAGTCCCCTGCTTCGCAGCCTTGCTCAGGTAGCTTCTCTCTGTCTCTCAGTTTTCTCATCAGTAAAAATGAAGATAATTGAAATTACATTAGGTAATACTGGTGAGTCAGCACACTGCCTGACACAGTGCAAGCATTTATGCAGTATTTGCAATTATTATCATTAATAAGATGTATTAATATGTGCATAGCCTGATCTTAATTGATTACCCTAATTATAAGCATAATATAGAACAATCTTCAAAACACACTCTTTTAGCCTACAAGTAATTGTGCTGGACTGAGAAGGAAGAAAATATAAGACCTCTGTTTACCTTCTCAGGAGACATCATGTTTCCAGTAACGTGGAGTTCGCTAACAATAACTTAAATGTAACTCCAAATTAAGGAACTCAAACACACTGAAGGAGTTTTTCTGGGAGGGAATCCATGTCAGTGGAGTCTCACATGTGTATTCCAGGAGTACCTGAGTATATATCACACGTAGAGTGAGAGAAAAGAGAGAGAGAGAGACTGAGCAAGTTTAAATAAACCTTCCTAAAAATTAATGTTAGCATGTTAGATACACTGACCTCTTTTCACTTCCTCAGACATGCAAGCATTTCTTGTACACAAGGCCTTCGCATATGCTGTTCTTTCTGCCTGGACATCCCCCTTCTCAGTGCGTTGCAGGGCTGACTTTTTTCTTTCATCATTTAGATTT
This sequence comes from Piliocolobus tephrosceles, assembly GCF_002776525.5. Taxonomy (NCBI): domain Eukaryota; kingdom Metazoa; phylum Chordata; class Mammalia; order Primates; family Cercopithecidae; genus Piliocolobus; species Piliocolobus tephrosceles. Next base: position 112,940,611 of record NC_045442.1, on the reverse strand, counting down.
CAGCTTAGTGTCATCTCAGATTGTCATCTCATTACTCTAACTAAAATACCATCCCGCCCACCATCATTTTATTATCTCAGCTTTTTTTCTTGTCTCTCATAGCCATTATTTTTCTGCTGCCTTTTTTAAAAAATCAGTCTCCTTCACTGAGATATTAAGTTTCATGACAGAAAGCTTTAGTCTTTTTTACAGTCCTGTTTTCAGTATTTAGCTTACAGTTACAGCAGAGTTTCCAAGTAATAAGTACTCAATAATCGCATGTGGTTTGGGGAGTTGTTAAATAAAATTTAATCTCTTCATTAGTACATCCTGCAGCTATATGTTTATAAATTTTCATAGTGTCTTGAGAAAATTGAAACTGACCTTTTGGTTTTTACAGGATCATAAAAGTACCACACAGAGATGACCCTGCAGCCAGGTATTGCTATCACCTCTGTTACTGTTTTGACACTCAGCTAAATGATAGGTCAATCCCATTTGATATTCTCATCATCATATGAATTTGAGTAATAATCACGTGACAATTTGCAAACTAAGGTATACAATGTTTGTGCAACTGTACCTCATCTTGGATTTTTCAATGTTTAGAGTCAGGATCTCTCCTCAGCACATAGTTGATGATTGTATTGTTACTATTTGGAGACAGGGTCTCCCTCTGTCCCCCATGCTGGAGTACGGTGTTGCAATCTCTGCTCACTACAGCCTCTGCCTCCTAGGTTCAAACCATTCTCCTGCCTCAGCCTCCCAAGTAGCTGGGACCGCAGGCGCCTGCCACCATGCCTGGCTAATTTTTGTATTTTTAGTAGAGATGGGGTTTCACCATATTGCCCATCTGGTCTTGAACTCCTGGCCTCAAGTGATCTGCCCGCCTCTGCCTCCCAAAGTGCTGAGATTACAGGCACGAGCCAGCATGCAGCCCATAGTTTATTATTTTATTTATGAAGAAACCAGTAAAGCAGAGAATAGCAATTTAGATTTCTTACATCTAAATTGTACCAGAGAACAGAAGTTGATTCTAAACTGTGAAAAGAGATGACAACACCATGAAAAATGAAAGAATTATCTCCCTCCCCCCAAAGACAATACAAGATAGAACTCTTTTCCCTTCATCCTGGCCCTCTGAAGTCTATCCCATTTTGATTGATTGATTGAGATGGAGTCTCGCTCTGTCGCCGGGCGGGAGTGCAGTGGCACAGTCGACTCACTGCAACCTCTACCTCCCGGGTTCAAGCGATTCTCCTGCCTCAGCCTCCTGAGTAGCTGGGATTACAGGCATGTGACACCACGCCTCGCTAATTTTTGTATTTTTGGTAGAGACAGGGTTTCACCATGTTGGTCAGGCTGGTCTCGAACTCCTGACCTCAGGTTATCCACCCACCTCGGCTTTCCAAAGTGCTGGGATCACAGGCGTGAGCCACCATGCCTGGCCCCATTTTGCTTTATTTTAAAAGATGTGGGCCTGACCAGTAGGCAATGAATTTGCCATTGGGTCAGCATCATCCTATGCATGAGGAGGGGGTCTAAAATCTTGAGGATTTTGATGAGTTACAGCTTTGTCTAGAATCAGACTGGCTTTTGGATACATAAAAAGTTGATTTTGCTCAAGAACGTGGCTTTAAGGTTTCATATAAAGATTTCCTACAGCAGGAGAAGACACAGACACAATTTAGGATCCAAGATGCCGCTGTGAAATAGGCTTACAACTCTTATCTTTGGGCTTTAAAAGAGAAAAATACAAGAATACTCCAAAATACTGATGCTGAAAATATAGATGACTGTGAAACAGCAGAGTACAGCATCAAAACAGCAAACTATATAAATTTTTTAAAGTATTAAAGAAAAAGGGTGGCCAGGCGTAGTGGCTCAAGCCAGTAATCCCAGCACTTTGAGAGGCCGAGGTGGGCAGATCACCAAATTGGCTGGGAGTGGTGTCACACGCCTGTAATTTCAGCTACTCGGGAGGCCGAGGCAGGAGAATCACATGAACCCAGGAGGCAGAGGTTACAGTGAGCCGAGATTGAGCCACTGCACTCCAGCCTGGGCAACAAAGTGAGACTATCTCAAAAAAAAAAAAAAAAAAAAAAAAAAACACAAGAAGAAAAAAAGGGTGACACTTTCTTGTGTGAACATTAGACATAAAAGTGGAAAAAGAAACTGAAGAGTAGATAAAAGCATAAATTAATCTAATGATATGGAATTTTCCTATGAGCAATGAACCCACAAAGTGAGAGCTCTGAGGATAAAAGGTGATGATCCTGGGAGGGACTCTCAGTACATAGTAGGACAAGTTACACTTTTGGAAATGTCCAAATAGAAATGCAGGTATTAAGATGTAGAAAAGGAACTCTGGGTAGCTGAAATGTGATGCACCGGCAAGGACAAACACTGCAAAAGACCAGCTAATCACGTTGTAAGAGCCGTAGAGATCAAGGGTACATCTTGTAATGAACCTATTCCGGAGTTATGGAAATGACCGCCAGCTGTTCCCGACTGAAGACGACTTGAGGCACGATGACCCAGAAAGTCCATATGGTTCCAAAGGCAAAAGCTTAATTAGATATATCACTTCTAACTGTATAAATCCACACTCCCAGAAGAAAGGAGATTAACTGTAAGGCATATGTCAGGAGGGTGACTTTCAAACATGCAACAGCTCCAGAGACTGAAACTTGCTACTATTTGACTGTGGCTGTCTTTGTATGAGAGACTTTCAGGGGATGGTTATTTGTGTCTCTTTCAATGCCGGGTGCATATAACTTCTATAATGAAAAATATTTTGGGGCCGGATGAGGTGGCTCACACCTGTAATCCCAACACGTTGGGAGGCTGAGGAGGGAGGATTGCTTGAGCCCAGAAGTTTGAGACCAGTCAGCCTGGGCAACATACTGAGACCCATCTCTACAAAAAATAATTAAAAAATTAGCTAGGAATGGGAGCACGTGCCTATATTCCCAGCCACTTGGGAGCCTGAAGTGGGAGGATCACTTTTGCCAAGGAGGTCAAGCCTGCAGTGAGCCATGATTGCACCACTGCCCTCTATCAAGCCTGGGTGACAGTGAGACCTTGTCTCAAAAAAAAAAAAAAAAAAAAAAAAAGTTTGTGTGTGAAAGTATGTACTATCAGAGATACAAGGAATGAAAGTAATCCGGCTCTTTCTGTGCTTCTGCGAACTACTCTAAAGATCAATTGATAGTCACATCCTGTATTATAAAATAGTCAAGGCATTGCCAAAAGTCATTGAAGAGATTTTTGTTTTTAACTGCTATTTAAACCTGGAAACAGGTCTCAAAGTGACTATGCAATGTAAAAGCTGCATCTGAATATTAGCAAAGGACTCTTTATATCTTATTATATTTAAAAGGGAATGAGACCGCACAAAATTATGTGTGGGTGTTATGCGGCCCTCTCTTTATGTACTTCCTGTCATCGCTGGGTTCCTACTGAGAGAAGCTTCGTGTTTTCATTGAGGTGTGACCTGAACCTGTAGTGGGGTGATTGGCTCTAACATGGCAAGACTGGTGATCGTGGGAACAGGGGCCCCCTATGGAGTATAATTATGCTTCCTGGTAATTTTCTACTGTGCTACTATTACTGTAAGAAGTCCTCTAGGAGGATCAGGAGTCCCCTACCAGGTGTGTCTGTGTTGACACACTCATTTCCCCTTTGTAAATTTGCCCGCCACGCATTTTACATTCACATCATAGCAATGGGTGATCTATTAATTTACGTCAAGATACCACAATGGAGGTACAATTAATCACTCACTTTCATTCTGAAACCCCTATTCTATGTGTTTTCTAGCATTTGGCTCTTGAAGATTATATTAGTGCAGAGTGCCAGCGGGGGAGGGAGGAAGACTTTTTGAGATGAGGGTCTCTCTGTGTTGCCCAGGCTGGTCTCGAACTCATGGGCTCAAGCAGTCCTCCCACTTCGGCTTCCCAAAGTGCTAGGGTTACAGTCGTGAGCCATTGCACCCAGCCGTGGTTCTTAAGTATTCTTAAGAACACTTTTCTTTTTCATTTTTATTTGTACAAAATGTTCTCCCACCACCCTCAAACAAATGCAGTTTAGACTACAGTGATAGCATTTTGTTTATGTCAAGAAAACAAAGTGTGTATTTCTTCATAAGTAAACTCTGAAAATGTAATTTCATTAGTACAGGAAAATAATAACTTTAGTGTCTTTCCTTCTTCAGCCTCACTCACCTCATCTACAAGCAGAGTTGGGACTCAATTATTCTGTGAATTTTAACTCCAACTGATAAATTAACCAAGCTTTGAAATTTCTTTGTAAGTATGGTTATAACAATTCACATTGCTGTTGATGCCAGTGGCTTTATTTTAAATGGTAGTTTCTCAGTTGGAGAAGCAGTTCGAAGTCATTTTGAGCTCCGTTAAACTCATTGCTTTATAGAGCTGTGATTACTTTCATGTCCTAATTAAATGGCCACGTCTCTCTCTCGCATCTTGTTTGGAAAGTCACAAGCAATAAAGAATTGTGTTATATTATGACTGATGAACATTATTTGATTTTTGCTATGCAATATTGCATATGATATTTACTACCTGTGAACCTGCTTTCGGCATCGGACACAGTTTCTGGAGCAGGTAATGGAAAGGGATTATTAAAGGAAACGATCTCATGCTTTCTTTGTTTTTGAGAGAAGGTTTCATCTGAAACAGAAGCAGACACACATACCACGAGCCCGGTTACTATAGAACCGAAGAGACCTTTCCAGCTGTTTACACTTCGGATGTAAAATGGCAATTTGACCTAGACTAACAGTGTGATGTGAGCATCTGCGTAAAAAGGCGACATATGGAGCATGCCCAGTGTGGGAGTGCGTCCTCCTCCCTCCGCCTCCCCCCTTCCCCTCGAGATCTCCAAAGATAAGGCTTGAACTTTGCACTTGCAAATGTCACTGCATACGTTTTTGCACTAGTTTTTTTTTTTTTTTTTTTCTGCGATTCTTTTACAACTGATTTCCTTTAACAATTTGAGCGCAGGGAAGAGAATGTTTAGGGTTATGAGATGCGTTAAGTTTAGAACGAGTTGATGCCCGGCTTCTGAATGCACTTGAAGTCTTCTTTATTTTTAAAGCAATATAAAGCACTCGAGTGTGTGTTTTCAGCCCCTCCTGGAATGGGAAAATAAGAATTTCCCTGGATGGGAGTCCTCTGGGGCAGGGAGTGAAAGCCCCGGAGGCAGAAAGGGACGGAGAAGAGGGGCTTGCCCAGAGCATGGATAGGAAAGGAGCTGGGGTTCTCCCGGGCTCAGCGCGCACTGAGAACCTGCGCCCGGGGCTGCAGCTGCGGACGATAAAGGCGCTGTCTGGCTCATGAAGGCCACCTGGATCAGGCTTCTGAAAAGAGCCAAGGGAGGAAGGCTGAAGAATTCTGATATCTGTGTAAGCGCAAGGGCTTTCGTTTGGGGGGAGAGGTTATTTTGTTGTGCTTTTCTGTTGTTGCAGTGAGTGCAGGTAGAGAGGGTGGTTTGATTTGGTTAATCGGATCAAGATTTCAAGAGAGGGAAGCTAGGGAGATTCCTCTCGTTTTTTGAGCTCCTTTCCCTGCGTTATGATTAATTGCCAGATGAGCTATCCCAGGCAGGTGTTTTCTGTAGACGGCTTTTTATTAAATCTGGGTAAAGGTATTTTAAAATGTGTTGCTGGAAGATGGAGTGAAGTTAGCTGCTAGTGTCTTACAGTTTTATCAGAGAAAACAGCAGGTGTATAAAAAGGTAAACAAGGATTCTTCAGATTAAAGTGGGAATCATGTCATGGTAGTGACATTTGGGAGAGTGCAAGTTGATAACTCAGACTTTCTTTCATGTTTTTGTTAGGCTTAATGTCTTTCTAGTTTTAAATACCTGCTTTAGCATGTAGATTGTTCTTGAAGCTATCCTTGAAACCCATCGTTGTCCTTCAGTTCTGCACTGCACCATCAAGCTGTTTAATTATAAAAGCAACTTGTTCTGGCTTCCAGGAAGGGTGGTTTTTTGGAATATAAAGCTTGGAAAGGAATGGCAATTCAGTAGACACAACTATTCTATTGAATGTCTGCAAATCAGAGCATGGTTTTCTAGATAGGTTGCTGCAAAATGAATTATTTTCTCCTCTTTTCAGGAACGTATAGAACAATCCGGGAAGCTAGCTGCTGTGTCGATGAGACTTTTCCAATGCAAACATCATAGATTGAATCTACTTTAAAATGTACATTTTCCTCTCCAGGGTTCGGCAGACTCCTACACTAGCCGTCCATCCGATTCCGATGTATCTCTGGAGGAGGACCGGGAAGCAGTGCGCAGAGAAGCGGAGCGGCAGGCCCAGGCACAGTTGGAAAAAGCTAAGGTAAAATCGTTTCCTTCCTGCCAAGATCTTTCTTTGCAAGTTGTGCTGTGCCCCTGATAGACCACCTGTGGAAGTTTCCCCTAAAGCTTGTTTGATCTATTAGAGCATTTCATTGTCGGGTTTTAGAAAGGTACAAGAAATGGAGCCTAGTTTCTTCCCTTAGTAGAAAAAGGAAGTGTGGTGTATAAGACTGGTCTTCTATGTTGTTTTATAATCCAAGCAACTCGTTTCTGTGGGTGGATGGCTTATTTGGACACATACAGAAGGATCCCTGAATGTGCAAAGAGGAAAAATGGCACCTAATATCAACACATTTTACTTCATTTCCCCAGTAAACTATATCTCTGTTAAAAAAAAAAAAAAACAGACTGACTTCAAGCTATTGTTTATTTTCTTAGACTTGAACAGTTTTTCCCCTGAATTTTACTTCATAGGTGTTTTATATTAGTATCCTCTTACTTTCAAAACCGGTTACCTTATGCTTTTCAAAAAGCAACAGAGGATTCTATTGATTTTTAGAAGTTTCTTCTCTTAGAACATATTCTTCTCCAGGATAAAGTGTGTATATATGGAGGGGAGACTGCAAAGCAGCTATGAAATAGATAGTTCCAGGATTTATCTCAGGTCGTGTCTCATTTAACTCATTGCAACGATTTGAATTCTTTTTCCCATGCTGTCCTTGGAATAGTGGCGATTTCTAAGGCATAGATTGTTCGAGTTGAAGGTAGCTTGGATTTTGGGATACTCAGTCGCTTCCCAGTGAACCTATTTTAACATGGTTGTTGATTTTCCTTTGAAAAACTTGTTTTGAAAAAGGCTAAGTGCCTTGTTGATCGTGCTAGAAATACCAGGATAGCATTTCTGCTGGCTGCTTCATCTCTGAGATGAGTAAAATCTATGTGTGTTGCTATGGGAATTGTGGTTAGGAGATTCTGGTTTGAATGCATGGACAGCCCTTATGTAATACATTATTCATGACCTCTAGTGCGGCTGCCATCCTAGTCTACTAAGGAACTGCCAGGAGACCTTGACTTCTAAAAAGCAGTACCTCTGTATATCAGAATGATGTTCTTACCTCAACTGGCAGGGAAATTTTCTCCAGGACTGACAATCTTCTCTGAAAGGCAGTTCATAAATAGCAGATGCAGGGAGGGTTTTGTGATGGTGGAAACTGGTAAAACTGGATGTGGCCCAGTTGCCATCAGTGAATCTGCTCTACCAATGTTAGCCACTTAGAACATTGTGAAGTTGAAATGAAATAATGAAGAACATTAAATAATGTATGACAGTTGGCACTGTGGTTAATATAGGTTGCAGCTGAGAGTCTGAATTCTATATTCTGTATTTTGCATTGTGTGTAAAGAAAAGTAAGAAAAAACTACAATTTGTATTCTAAAAATAAGATTGTTCTATTTGTGGCTAATTTATTCATGTAAGTTTCACATACCAAAATTGAACAGTTTCTCGGGCTCATGTCCCATCATGATACAGCCCAATAGACTGTCGGCTTGGTTCTCAATTGTTATCTAATTGGGGCATTTTTGTTCCTGACTCTGTGGCTACGTCATGAGTTAAATGACACTGCTGCAAAGACCTTTTAAAATATCTTTCAACCAGGCATGGATCGAAATGTTGCTCCTAAATCAAACCAGGGTCATGTTACTTGTCCTACTGCCTAAAAAGTTGATAGTTAGGAATTATGTAGAAGACAGAAGAAAATGAAGAGACTTTAAAACAGAGGCAAAATAATTGAAAAACTATTTCCTGTGTTTAATGACAGATAGTTTATTTAATGGGTGAGATGGGAATGGTTAATGGGTACCAAAAAAAAAAAAAAAGTAGAAAGAATGAATATAACCTATATGATAGCACAACAGGGTGACTAAAGTCAATAATAACTTAATTGTGTATTTTTAAATAAAGAATGTAATTGGACTGTTTGTAGCTCACAGGATAAATGCTTCAGGGGATGGATACCACATTCTCCATGGTATGCTTATTTCATATTGCATGCCTGTATCAAACCATCTCATGTACCTCATAAATATATACATCTATGTACCCACAAAAAAAATTTTTTAAATAGTTTATATTTTTTCTTTAAAATTAGGTCAATATCTTAAACCTTTGATGTATTCAAATGAGATACATGAGGGTAAGTGAGAATTTAAATGTGTCTGAAAAATACAAAGATGAGGATTGAATTTTCCTTTATATTAAAATCATGGTTTGGTAGGTCTGGTTTATTAATCCCTATATCCTTGAAGAAATAATGCAAAATAGGGATTGTAGAGGGCTAGTTCCCTCTATAAATTTTTATTTTTATCTATAAAAATAGCCTCATTCTTTGCCAAAATATCATTGTGCCTTTATGAAACCTTCAAAATGAAGCCTTAAAGTTTAAAAACATAACAATTCATGCTATTTAAATAGTTAAAAACACTTTGGACAGCCATTTTGGAAGAATCAGACATTTTCTCCATTTACTTTGTAACCATCAAAGCATCTCTCAAACAGAAAGACTTTACAAGTCAGTGCTTTTACTCACCTTACAGACCACATGTAATAAATAAGTCTGTGCAGATTACCTTAGCAGGGCTTTCAGACCCTGGTCCTGTATAAATACAAACACATTATCCACTAATTGCCTAATAATACCTCTATGAAAGAACATGATTGGCAAGAAGTGAGACTAGAGATACTGTCTTTTAAAATTTGAGTGACCTACAAAAGGTTATATAATGAAGTACTCTGTGCTGTCAATAAACCTAATACTCTCCACTAGCACTTTGTTAAGGCTTTTCTTAACAACTAAACTCTGCAGTGAACAGATTAAATGTTAATTTTGAGGCCAATACATACCAACTGACATGACATTGTTTTTTAACATGGTGTTTTCTGGTTCCCAATGTGTGTTTTGAAATTGTGCAGTTATGGCATACTTTGCAAATCCTGGTTGTTTCAGTTTGTGCTATCTGATATTACCTGAAAGACAAGTCATATATGAATCTAATTTATTCCCACGTTGTTCTTCTCTTTGAAAACAACTTGATTGAGATATAATTCACCCATTTGAAGTGTGTAGTTCAATGGTTTTTAGTATGTTCAGAGGTGTTCAGCCATCACTATAATCAGTTGTAGACCATTCTCATTGCTCCGTAAATTCCAAGCCTGTGAGCAGTCACTCTCCATTCTCCCCAACCACCTCCCGTCCCCAGGCCTAGAACCACTATTCAGCTTTTGTCTCTACAGATTCGTCTATTGTGGATATTGATTGCATATAAACGGAATCTTACAATAGGTGGTCTTTTGTGAGTGGTGGCTTTTGGACATCTCGGTTGTTTCCACCATTTAGGTATTGTGCATAATGCTAGTATGAACATTCCTGTATATATTTTTTGTGTGTGTGGGCATAAATTTTCATTTCACATATGTATGTACTTTGGAGTGAAATTACTGGGCCACCTGATCGTCTCTTTTTAATTGAAATAATAATTTTCTTCTTTTGTCCTTTAATTCTCAAAAAATGCTGCCTTTTGCTCTATATGGAGAAACTCTGAGTTGGGAAATCTGGATGTAGAAGGAATTGAAGCAGAGATAAGATAGATTCAGCTGGGCACGATGGCTCACGCCTGTAATCCCAGCACTTTCGGAGGCCAAGGCGAGTGGATCGCCTGAGGTCAGGAGTTTGAGACCAGCTTGGGCAACATGGTGAAACCTCATCTCTACTAAAAATACAAAAATTAGCTGGGTTTGGTGGCACGTGCCTGTAATCCCAGCTACTTGGGTGGCTGAGGCAGGAGAATCACTTGACACTGGGAGGAAGAGGTTGCAGTGAGCTGAGATCTCTTGCTGTCACATGGGCAACAGAGCAAGACTCTGTCAAAAACAAACAAACAAAAAACCAAAAAAAGCAACGACGGTCTCAATGTGATCTTCTTAGCCAAATAGAATAACCTTCAGTCTTGAGTCCATTGTTCTTTTATCATTGAGTATTCCTATATTAAAGAAAATATTAGACCCAGTTGGTGAGTAGGAGGGACTGCAAGGCCAGAGCCACAAAGAAGAAATAGGCAGGTCTTTTGCATGTGAGAAGCTTCCATTGTTTCAGGAGAAAGTCGTGGTCACAAAAGGTGGAATACAATACCTTATGGGGAAGGGAGGGTTAGAGAGGTCTGTGAGCACCCAGGTTTAGACTGGCAGGAACAGAAAATCCTTCTTTGAGGAGGTGGTGGCTTAAAAATAGACCTCACAGTAGGGGCTCGTGTTCTGTTAGGAACCAGGCTACACCAAGCAGGAGGTGAACAGCAGCATCCAGAAAGGAAGCTTCATCTATATTTACAGCCGCTCCCCACTGCTCACATAACCACCTGAGCTCCACCTCCTGTCAGATCAATGGCAGCATTAGATTCTCATAGGAGCGCAAACCCTTTTGTGAGCTGTGCATGAGAGGGATCGAGGTTGCGCACTCCTTATGAGAATCTAATGCCTGACGATCTGTCACTGTTTCCCATTGCCCCCAGATGGGACCATCTAGTTGCAGGAAAACAAACTCAGGGTCCCACGGATTCTACATGATGGTGAGTTGTAGAATTGTTTCATTATATTTTACAATGTAATAATAACAGCAATAAAATGCACAATCAGTGTAATGTGCTTGACTCATCCCGAAACCATCCCCAGACCCCAGTCCATGGCAAAATTGTTTTCCTTGGTGCCAAAAAGGTGGAGGAATGCTGCCTTACAGGATGGAGAGATGAAGTTTAGCTCTTGAAGTACAAAGGGGGAAATAAAGAAGAGAGAAATGCCTCCCAGGCCCTGGAATACAATGTATATAACGGTCAGTGTAAGTAAAGGCTCCACGGCAAGAAAACATAGAACCTTCCAGAGAAAGGTTAGTTTCTTGAGAAAATGTCTTTATTCTACCTTCACATTTAATTAACAAATTGGCTGGTTATAGTATTCAAGAATGAAAAACATTTTTCTTCAGATTTGTGAAGGTTTACTTCGTGGTCTTCTAAAGTCCAGCCCTGCTGTTCTTTCTTCCTTTTCTTTTCTTTTCTTTTCCCTTCCCTTCCCTTCCCTTCCCTTCCCTTCCCTTCCCTTCCCTTCCCTTCCCT
>NC_045442.1:112864145-112928742 GCF_002776525.5 Piliocolobus tephrosceles | reverse complement strand
TTCTTTTCTTTTCTTCTCAGTGCAGCTCCACCTCCCGGGTTCAAGTGATTCTCGCACCTCAGCCTCCTGAGTAGCTAGCATTACAGGCACGCGCCACCACACCCAGATAATTTTTGTATTTTTACTAGAGACAGAGTTTCTACATGTTTCCCAGCCTGGTCTTAAAGTCCTGGCCTTAAGTGATCCACCTGCCTTGCCCTCCCAAGGTGCTAGGGTTATAGATGTGACCCGCCATGCCCGGCCTGTTCTGTCTTTAAGTGTGATTTTTGGTTTTTAAAATTCTCTAATATTTTGAGAACTGTTCTTCCTTTGGTATTTTGACATTTTGACATGACATGCCTTGGTTTGTGCCTTTTTGTATATTGTACTCGGCTTCTCATACATTCATTGTGAAGGGCTGATTACTTCAGTTCTGGAAACCATCTTTTTTTTTTTTTTTCGGAATAATTTCTTCCCCTGTATTTTCCTCTTTTCATTGGCTCTCTGGTTTATGAAGTATTTGATTTGAGCCTCTCTGTAATCACTTTTCTCCATCTTTTTGTTGTACCTGAATTTTTCCCAACTTCTAACCCATCTGCTGAAATTATATTTGTCAAAATGTCTAATTTCCAAGAGCTTTCTTCTTTTCTTCATTTATAGCTTCTTGTTTTTATTCCATAGCCGTAATATTTTCTCTTATGCCTCTTAAGATACTAATTTTTTGAAGTTTCCTGTACTGTCACTATTTTTCAAGCTTTTTAAATATTTGATGTTACTTTTACATAATGGAGACTTTCTTCAAATGTTTGATTTTTAATGACTATTATTTCATTGGTATATTTGAAGTGAAAATAAACTGTAAGAAGCTGCAAAAGCATGCAACTTCATGAAGATTATGAAGTGGAAGCACCTATTGCAGAGGGTTAAAACTGGGTTTTCCTGTAGGAAGTGTGAGGACTACCTACACAAAGGTCACCAGTGGAGAAATTACTGACTGCTATTTGGAATTTATACAGCAACGAGAAGTTTTCAAATGAACTTAAGGAAACATTCACTATCCTGATTTGTTTTTTGTTTTTTTTTTTTTTTTTGAGATGGGGTCTCGCTCTGTCACCCAGGCTGGAGTGCAATGGCACGATCTCAGTCCACTGCAGCCTCTGCCTCCTGGGGTCAAGCAATTCTCCTGCCTCAGCCTCCCGAGTAGCAGGGAATACATGTGCGCACCATGGTGCCCGGCTAATTTTTGTATTTTTAGTAGAGACAGGGTTTCACCATGTTGGCCAGGCTGGTCTTGAACTCCTGACCTCAAGTGATCTGCCCACCTTGGCCTCCTGAAGTGCTGGGATTACAAGCATGAGCCACTGTGCCTGACCATACCCCCGACTTCTTAGCTAGGGAGTATAGGTGAGAAGACATGAGAAGATGTTGAAAATCTCTTAAATATAGGTTTACAGAACACAAGCCTAAAATCAAGATGCTCAGGCAGTGCTGAAATTTGCTCTTGGGAGGAAATCCCAGTTTCACGATATTTGAAAACATTCTTTCTCCTGCTGGATCACATGTCATCAGATACAGACGGCCGAAACTGCAGAGTCTACAAGGTTCTTTAGGGATGATATTATGATGCAAATTTTTTCCTTGAAGGGAGGAGTATTTTTTCTTCAGTACTTGTTTTCTTCAGGTTTGTTTATTTATTTATTTTTTTTAAACAAGGTCTCACTCTGTTGCCCAGGCCGAAGTTGCAATGGCTTACTGCATCCTCAAGCTCCTGGGCTCAAGCAATCCTCCCACCTCAGCCTCCAGAATAGCTGAGACCACAGGCATGTGCCACCATGCCTTGATAACATTTTTTAAAAATTTTATGTAATCCCAGCGCTTTGGGAGGCCGAGGTAGGTGGATCACCTGAGGTCAGGAGTTCAAGACCAGCCTGGCCAACATGGTGAAACCCCATCTCTACTAAAAATACAAAAAACAAATAGCTGGGTGTGGTGGTGTGCACTTGTAATCCCAGCTACCTCGGATGCTGAGGCAGGGGAATCACTTGCACCTGGGAGGCAGATGTTGCAGTAAGCTGAGGTCGTGCCATCGCACTCTAGCCTGGGCAACAAGAGTGAAACTCTGTCTCCAGGAAAAAAAAATGTAGAGACAAGGTCTCCTTATGTTGCCCAGGTTGGTCTCGAACTGCTGGGCTCAAGTAATCCTCCTGCCTCGACCTCCCAAAGTGCTGGGATTACAGGTGCAAGCCACTATGCCCTGGAGTTCATTCAGTTTTGACCTATCAAACTTCTCTATTTCCAACAAGTCCGGCTTACCACTTACCTTGACTGAAAGACAGCCTGAAGACTTGAAGTTTCCAGAAAGGCTGTCAGCTGGGCTGAGACTCTGTCTGACTCTGGACAAGGTTCAAATGTTTAATTTTTGATCATCTATTCATAATTAAGAGGAAGACATTGTTAAGCTGATTGGAAGCTCTAAATGCAGTGGCAAAGCTTCTTGACAGACCGTCTTGTATAGGGTCATTGGGGAGGGACTGAAGAACTGGTGGGAGGGGGCACCATTACCTTTTAATCTGGCCAATGCCCCAGACAGGGCTCCCCCAGCCTCCTGTCTGGGTCTACTGGACTGGTCACAGGCTTCTGGCAATTGTCCAGGAAAAGGTGGCTAGAGTTTCATCACTGAGGTTGGAGATCTTAAAATTATTTAATCCTCCTATGTTCAGTATGTCACTCGCCTTTACTCTCAGCTGTCCCTCTGATTGTCTGAAATCTCCTGGTCATCCTCTCCAGAGAATAAACCTTTGGTCTTCTGGAAGTGAAGGGAGAGAGAAAATGGATTCTGATAAGTCCAATGTCCAGTCAGTGCTATTTTCAGCCCCAGCCGTACGTCTTCCTTCAGGCTGCCTGGTACCTCCAGTTCCTCCTCCTTGCCAGGGCCCTGCGGCTGCAATCGGCTTTCTATTCCTTAGCCCTCCTGCCCGCCTCTTGCAGGTACTCTCATTCTAACTCTTTCTACTCTGCTAGTTAATTACTGCTTGTTCATTGCGTTCTATATTCTATGTTTCCCCATACTCTCATCTGGTTTCCTGTTCTTTGTATCTGTGGGCTTATACTTTTTCTAAAAACATATTTTCAGGAGGAAGCATTAGTTCTGTTGACCGTGTTTCGTTCCCAGTAGTTTTCAATAAACATACTACAAAAAAGAAAAAATATTTCTCATGTTGCCTTAGTTCATAAATGCCTTACAGATTGAGAGAATTCCCCTAACTAGCCTTTGAAGAAGAAAGAAGAAACATGAACATCTTTATGTCCCATCAGCCTGAAGATAGTTTTTTTATTTCAAAAAAATATTAAACATGTTTTAAAAATATGTCTTATTGCGAACATTATGTGGGAGGTAGGAGAGAAATAGACACGTATGTCTACAATGCATATGTTCTTAAACCTACAAGATAGACTACTGGAGAATCCAAAGAATATGTGGCAGGTGTGAAACTAGAGGGCTACTTACAGGGGAAAAGAGATGTGTTGGCCGGACGCTTTGGCTCATGCCTGTAATCCCAGCACTTTGGGAGGCCGAGGCAGGTGGATCACGAGGTCAGGAGTTTGAGGCCAGCCTGGCCAACATGATGAAACCCCATCTCTACTAAAAATACAAAAATTAGCCAGGCGTGGTGGTGGGCACCTGTAATCCCAACTACAGGGAGACTGAGGCAGGAGAATCACTGGAACCCAGGAGGCAGAGGTTGCATTGAGCTGAGATCACACCACTGCACTCCAGCCTAGGTGACAGAGCAAGACTCTGTCTCAAAAACATCTTAAGATAAAAATCTAGCAGCAATATCTTATGAAAAACACAAGCACAAAATATGTCACACATTCTTACAAAAAATAGTTTAGGCTGAAATTATTTTCACAATGTACGTTTTCATGCTTCTTGTATTAAAAAATTGTCAACTCTTTGCTTATAGCACACACCTTTCAAGTCGAGTTAGAAAACTGGCTGAATAGGTCTAATTTCTAGCAGCATTAGTTTGTTTATTGTTCAAATACGCATTAGCTTAGATTGTGTTTTTCTGCCTGTGATAAAGAAGTATACAGAAGCCCTCTGTACCTGTGTTAGGCTTCTCTTCCCTGTTGACATATACTTTTGACTGGGTAGGTAACAATCACACACATTGGTACTGTCAATCTTCTACTCACCTCTAAAGTTAATTGATAATATTAATAATGACAACAGTAATAGCACTTAATGCCCAGTCGCTGCTCATTATAGGCAATTTGAAAGATATAAAAGGAAAAGGCAAAACTTGTATCTTTGAGCATTTTTTTTTTTTTTGAGATAGAATTGCACTCTGTTGCCCAGGCTGGAATGCAGTGGCACCACCATCTTGGCTCACTGCAACCTCTGCCTCTCAGGTTCAAGCAATTCTCCTGCCTCAGCCTCCGGAGTAGCTGGGATTGCAGGCCCCTGCCACCACGTGGGCAAATTTTTGTATTTTAAGTAGAGATGGGGTTTTACCATGTTGGCCAGGCTGTTCTCAAACTCCTGACCTCAAGTGATCTGCCCGCCTCGACCTCCCAAAGTGCTGGAATTACAGGCGTCAGCCACTGTGCCCAGCCTCTTTAAGCATGTTGAAATTATTTGAGCAGTCATGACCGTACAATACATACAGCATTGATGACTACACTGTTAGCAAAATCCTTACTCTCGAAGTTCTTGCTGCAAAACAAACAGATCTCAGCCTAGTGGTGTTAAGTCACCGTTTTATTTAGGTTACAATTCTCTGCCACACATCCTTGGCCAGCTGTCCGGTTAGGTGGTGACCAGGTGACCTGGGATGGCTTGTTACATGTGTCTGGAGGCTGATAGCTGTCAGCATGGGTATCTGGTTCTCCTCCATATGGTTGTTCATCCTCCAGCAGGCTGGCTAGGGTTCGCATGCTGGTCTCAGGGCTACTTCGTGAGAGAGCAAGCTCCAAGGGGGGTGATAATCACCTCTCTACTTGTGTCATGTTTGCTAATGTCCCATTGGCCAAAGCAAGTTGCAGGGCTAAGCCTGGAGTCAAATGGGAATTACCAAGGGTGTGGATTCAGGTGGGATATGTTGCAGCCACTTTCTGCAAACAACCTGCCACATCCATCTTTTTTCTTCCTTACCCCTTTGGAAGAAGAAATGTCTCCATGCCTTGTGAAATAAACAACACTGTCATCCCTTCTATCCTATTTTTTCCCCCTTCTTTCTACTGCCAACCTTATCACCCCAGGCTTTATTCTTCACTCCAATTTCTTCCCTACTTACTCTTTAACACCATGAAACTGATTTCTGTCTCCATCTCTTTACTGAGGGTCTCTAGTGACTTCCTAATCACAAAGCCACTGACCTTTTATTAAACCTTCCCTTAACATCTCTGCAAACCTCAATTTGTTTTTCTTCTCTGGTAAGTCACTTTTGTCTTGCAGGTGCTGGCTACACACAAAGTCCACTTCTACTACTACTCCGGTGGTTCCAGTTCAATCCCTTCTGTTTCAGCTTTTTGTTCCCTCGCCTGAAATGTGGAAGTCCATTCAACTAAATTCTCAGGCCTTGGCCTCCTGATGTTTGTTTCTGGAAACCATGTCACTGGTTCCAGACTGAGCTCTGTAGAGCCCCAAGAGATCCATGGATTTTTCTGGAGTCACTGCAGAGGCTTAGGGATGCCCAGCAGGCTGTGGTCTGCGCATTGTATCCAGGATTCAGCCAGAACAGTGCTATTTTCACATGCTTTGTTTTGTTTTGATGTGGGGTTTTGTTCTTATTGGCCAGGCTAGATTGCAGTGGCATGATCTCAGCTGACTGCAATTTCCGCCTCCTAGGTTCAAGTCATTCTCCTGCCTCAGCCTCCCAAGTAGATGGGATTACAGGCACATGTCATCGTGCCCAGGTAATTTTTTGTATTTTTAGTAGAGATGGGGTTTCACCCTCTTGAACAGGCTGGTCTCGAACTCCTGTCCTCAGGTGATCCACCCACTTCAGCCTCCCAAAGTCCTGGGATTACGGGCATAAGCCACTGTGCCCAGCCACACGTATTTTATGTATTGGGACCTTTATGTGCATTTTCCTTTGAATGAAGAGTTTCACCTCCGGAGCGAGCTTTAAACCACTGTCGTCCTCCCTTCTGCTCTCCCATCCTTCTCCAGGCTTCGGCCGTCACTTGTAGTTGGTGCCTTTGGTCTTCACCTCTCTCCTGAGTGCTTGGATCTCAGGTCCTCTTTTTGGATCTCTGTTGGTTCTGCCACCCACTTAAAATCGAGCTCCCAGTCTTTTCCTTTAAACACTTTCTTCTCTGCATTTTCCATTTCCATTCACATTACCTCCATCCCTCCAAACCTGAAACCGTTGTTGAAGGGTCAGCAAATCTTTTCCTTTGAATTATCAGAAGGGAAATATTTTAGGGACATGGGTCATGCAGTCTCTACTGCAACTACTCAGAAACCTGGATTTGGATTCCATCTCTGCCATGGACTGGCTGCCTGTCTTTTACTGGCTGCCTGTCTTTTGATAAATTACAGGTGAAGCTCAGTTTTGCCATTTGTAAAAGGACACTAACCTCTGTTTCGCAGGATTCCAGTGATAATTGAGTAAGCTGTTACTTGGAAAGCACAAGGTTCCTAGACCCGTCTTTCCCTACTCTGGCCCTTGTGATGGGCACAGGCAACTGGGACACACAGCACCTGCCATGGAGCAGTTCAGGGTGTAGTGAGGAATCTGAATGGGAAGTGATCAAACAAATGTCTTTGCCTCCTCTGTAGTTATGTGTGGTCTTACACTATTTTACATGGTCACTATCAGCTTAGCTGTTTGCCACTTGGCAGTGAGTGCTGTAAGGTAGATTTGAGATGTCCACGGACTGCAGACCTGCCTGGGATATGACTGGCATTCACACACTTGCTTGATCTCGCAGCAGTTGCCGTGGCAAGTCAGGTTGCATCCCCATCCATCCCAGTGACAAAGGCACAGGCCTTGTCTTCTGTACTCTAACTTTGAGATGTGCTCCCTGCTTCTTAGTCACACGGGTGCAGATCTCTGTCTTAGTTAGCAAGAGCAATTGAACTCTCTCTTGTTCTTCTCACATGCTCTTTCCTGAGTAATACCAAGTATTCGGGAATAAAATTATACATTGCTGTCTGTTTATTTATGGTTATATTTATCTTGGCAATCTACCTGTTAAGCTAGTTTTAACTTTCTTATGGGTAACAATCACATGTTTTAAAAGGAACCTGATACTCTTTCTGGTTCTGTGCTCTTTGACATGGATTTGTGGGTTTTATTAATGGAAGTTCTAGAAGGCTGAGGTTTGCCCAGATTTAAAACTGTTCTTGTTCCAGAATCCTTGTAAGGACTGTTTACTACTACCGTTTTGTTGTTGTTGTTGTTGTTGTTGTTTGTTTTTTTGTTTTTTGTTTTTTAAGACAGAATCTCTGTCACCCAGGCTGGAGTGCAGCAGCGCGATCTTGGCTCACTGCAACCTCTGCATCCCGAGTTCAAGCAATTCTCCTGCCTCAGCCTCCCAAGTTGCTAGGATTACAGGCATGCACCACCACGCCCTGCTAATGTTTGTATTTTTAGCAGAGATAGGGTTTCACCATGTTGGCCAGGCTGCTCTCATAGACTTCTGGCTATTTCAAAACCATACATGGATTAAGGAAGGATTATTATAAACTTTGCAGCTCAAGCTTATTTTTTTTATCTTAGAGCACGATAACTGAATATCTTTGCTGTATCATTGTAAACACAGCTATAAGTATGCAATTCTTCCCTCCCTTTTTCTCCACCAGATATGAACAAGGAATGACATGAAGACTTTTATGCAGAGCTTAAAACAGTGAACCCTCTCTGTTCTTATGAGTTTTTGCCTGATCAATGGCCAAATAAAAGATGTTGAAAACTCTGGAAAAAAGTAGAATTTATTTAATTAGCAAACATTTGAAGACTGGTATTATGCCATCGAGCTAGGAGTTTAAGGAAGGGAAATTGAAGATGTTAGATGTGGTTTCTCCCTCAAGAAGCTCATGGTCTAATGGTCTTGCTAAAAATGTGTATCACTGAGTAATGTGGTAGCTATCAGACTTAAAGCACTGTAGGCTTGGCATGGTGGCTCATGCCTGTAATCTCAGCACTTTCAGAGGCTGAGGTAGGAGAATAGCTTTAGGCCAGGAGTTTGAGATCAGCTTGGGCAATACAGTGAGACCTCATCTCTACAAAAAAGAAGAAAAATTAGTTAGGTATGGTGGTACATGCCTGTAGTTCCAGCTACTCAGAAGGCTGAGGCAGGAGGATTGCTTGAACCCAGGAGTTAGAAGCCACAATAAGCTATAACTGCACCAATATACTCCAGCCTGGGTGACAGAGCAATACCCTGTCTCTTTAAAAAAAAAAAAAAAAAAAAAAACAGGCATCATGGGCCAAATGGCAAATGGGTGGACCCCAACACTGCTGGAGAAGGAAGTGCTGATGACCACAGAAGGGCACAAATTATATAAGCCCCCACTGTTAGTGACTGACCCTCTGGAGGAAGAGCCTACGTTAACTAGCAGTGTGATTGTCTCTAAAGTTAGCAAGATGATTGCTAACTGTGGGGTCTAACAAAGGCTGTCATTTTAGTTTAATTTCGTTTTAAATCTCAATTCACAATTTACTTAACGGCCCAAGCATTTTTTCATCCTCATAACCATTCGTAAGTGTACAATTGTATTAAGTATTTCACACTGTTGTGCCACAGATCCCTAGAACCTTTTCATCTTGCAAATGTGAAACTCTACATCATCTGAACAACTCCTCATCCCCCTGCCCCCGACAGCCCCTGACAGACAACTACCATGCTACAGTGTTTTTCCTTTTTTTATGTGCTCAGATTTATGGGTTACCTAAGACATTTTTTACAGGTATATAATGCATAGTGATCAAGTCATCCTACTCTGCTGTCAAACCCTGAGTTGATTCCTTCCATCTTACTATATGCTTGTACCCTTTAACCCGCTTCTCTTCCTCTTCCCGGCACCCCCTTCTCACCCTTTTCAGTCTGTTTTTTTTCCACTCTTTATCTCCACGTGTTCAGTATTTGTGCCTCTGTAACTGGCTTATCTCAGCATGATTTCCTCAAGATTCATCTGTGTTGTCCCATGTGACAGAATTTCCATCTTTTTTTAAGGCCAAGTAATATTCCATTACATGTATAGACCACATTTCTTTATCCATTTATCTGTCAATGGATATTTGGGCTGCTTCTACCTCTTGGCTACTGTGAATAATGCCATAAAGTTTTGTCTGCTTGTTTATTTTTTGAGACAAAGTCTCATTCTGTCACCCAGGCTGGAGTGCAGTGGCACAGTCTCAGCTCACTGCAACCTCCACCTCCTGGGTTCAAACAATTCTTCTGTCTCAGCCTCTTGAGTAACTGGGACTACAGGTGTGCGCCATCATGGCCAGCTAATTTTTTTTTAGTAGAGACGGGGTTTTGCCATATTGGCCAGGGTGGTCTTGAACCCCTGACCTCAGGTGATCCAGCAGCCACAGCCTCCCAAAGTTTTTTTTTAAATCTTGAACTTTTTTTCAATGAGCCTGTGAAGGTGGACCATCAGCAAGTGGGAACTATAGCGTATGTTTCACAGTGGCTTAGTGTTTAACTTCCCATTGCATTGTTTTGCTTGGTCCTTACAAGTACTAAGTGAGGAAGGGAAAGCAGATATAGTTACCCCATTTTATGGATGAGCAAACTGATGGCAGATATTGAAGGATCTTGCGCAAGATCACTGAGCTCAAAAGTGGCAGAATTAGGGCAAGGACCCAGGCTTCTGTCTCAAAGCCTTTTTTTTTTTTTTTAATGTTCTTTCACCTCATCAAGGGAGCCGCTTTTAGAAAGACACAGGCTTACAAAAGCAGAAAGTGCATTAAAAAAAAAAAAAGGCACTAGCTGAGAATGCATTAATGTTTCCTCTTTGTTTCATGGTCTAGAGAGATTAAGGAAATAAAAGCTTTTTTTTCTCTTTAACTATAAAAGCAAAAATAAAACAGGGCACCTATTAAGAGACAATTTTAAAAGTACAAACACCATTGTGCAACTTTTTTTTGCTATTGAGTCTGGATAAAGTTTACAAGCAAAAAATTCACCTTTTGTCCTGCTTGTTTAGTTTAGTTTATGGTCATAACACCACTGATGTGAAACAAGTCCATTTTTACACTTCAACATTATCTAAACAAAAATCTTGAGCTAAAAATTATTATTATTATTTTTATTATTTTGAGACGAAGTTTCGCTCTTGTTGCCCAGGCTGGAGTGCAGTCACGTGATTTTGACTCACTGCATCCTCTGCCTCCTGAGTTCAAGCATTTCTCCTGCCTCAGCCTCCCTAGTAGCTGGTATTACAGGCACACACCACCACACCCGGCTAATTTTTGTATTTTTAGTAGAGACAGGTTTCACCATGTTGGCCAGGCTGATCTCAAACTCCTGACCTCAGGTGGTCCACCTGCCTCGGCCTCCCAAAGTGGAGATAAAAATTCTTGAATTTAATATGTTGTTAAAGGAAGACCTTCCAGGATGTCTGGGTATACCCTTTTCATGGTTAAATGGAGATACAAATGGGACGTACTTAAAACTATTCGAATATGCCTTTCCCTGTAGAGAAATGGAAAAATAATCAAACATATAGGAAATAGATTGAAGAATGCTGAAGAAACAAAATTTAAAATTTAAGGAGAGCAAGGAAGAGAAAATTGAAGTTACCATGAACGATTAAAAAAAAAAAAGATTTTATTAAGTGTTGCCTATTCCTAAGGGGAAAAAAATGAACTGAAAATTAAAGCAGCCAAAAATATAAAGTTAGATGTAACAATTGACTAGAGAAAGATGAGGACGAGTTATAAAGGAAGATTAGGAGACTGCTGTAGTGCAGGAGTGCAAGGTTGTGGTTTTTTGTTTGTTTTTGAGATGGAGTTTCACTCTGTCTCCAGCCTGGAGTGCAGTGGCGCCATCTTGGCTCACTGCAACCTCCGCCTCCCAAGGTTCAGGCGAGTCTCCTGCCTCAGCCTCCCCGAGTAGCTGGGACTACAGGTGTGCGCCACTACGCTCAGCAATTTTTATATTTTTAGTAGAGACGGGATTTCAGCATATTAGCCAGGATGAGCTCATGATCCGCCTGCCTTACTAGACCCTATTTTTAAGGAAGGAAAATGAATCGCACAATCTGCTGTCAGTTGTTTATTCTGATTTCCTGCTAAAAATTATTTTGACTGATATTTGCAGTATTAGCACCTGTTAAAGCAAACTAAATATGGCCTGAGAAGGACTCCATACTTCTACAGTTGAGTCCTCGTGGACGAACTGTAACGTAGCTTAATAGGCAGATAAGATTGAAAACCTAACTTAGAAGTATGTGCCTGTAACAGCTGTAACAGTAACTGCGTCTTGGCCACTGCCAGTGGCCACACTTCAGCCACTCAGATTGCTGAGTGTTCAAACTGTGTTCGAATAAGACAAATGCCAATATGTAACCAATCCAGCTATTTCTGTACCTCGCTGCGGATTTCTATATGTCACTCCTCTCTTTTTTGGTCTGTAAATTTGTTGTGACCACAGGGCATCCCTGCAGTCTGTCTGAATCTGCTGATTCTGGGGGCTGCCCGATTTGCAAATTGTTCACTGCTCAGTTAAACTCCTTTACATGTAATTTGGTTGAAGTTTTTTTTAACACACTCATTGCTTTAAAAAAAAAAAAAAATGGAGATCAGTTCTTGAATATTTGAGACCAGTATCATGGTCTCATCCTGCCTTCCCTAGACTGGACAGGAAGTGAATTCAACAGGAAGTAGGTAAAATGTAAAGTCTCATCTTCTTGTCTTTGGCTTTCTCGTTTCATTCCCTGGATTTTTAAACAACCAAGTATCCCTTTGTCTTCTTAAAGAACTATAGTAGTCATCCCTGAATGAAATATTTATTGGACCAGTTGTAACCTTACATTTGAGTCAACCTACATCCCTTACAGATGAGAGTTAAGTTACAAGATCCTTTATGAGGCAACCCAGTGACACCCATCCCCAGGCAGAATTAAAGGAGATCTTTGGCTGTGACAAACTAAAGCCCTTTGGCTACGACAGAACAAGGAAAGTTACCATGGTTGAACTAGGTGGTAAGAACTACTTGCTTCTCCTCTGAGCATACTGTGACTTGCTTAATTCTTTGAGTTTAAGTAGCCTGAGGACTCAATAGATCACATAATGGATACGCAAAATGGAGTATAGAAACCCTTCAGTAAGTAAAAATCTCCACGTGCTATATTCAGCACACTTGCATGGATCCCCGACATTGTGGTGTATGTTAGGCTAAGAGATAGAAAATGAAATAGTAACTGTATTATAATGTACACGACCATTCTCTTCAACTCTTTACTTTAAAATGGGAGAGAGAGAAGGTGACACGGAAGCCTAGGTCACGCAGCTACGACTGGACTAAGGCTATGAACTAGTGTCCATTTTACCACATGGTCCACCTACTGAGTTGGAGTTTCAGGGGTGGTAGTTGAGTCAGGACCCTCTTATTCAAATGATCAAAAGTCCGATAAAGGTGTCTCTGGAAAAGGGGTCTTGTCCGGACCCCAAGAGTGGGTTCTTGAATCTCACATGGGAAAGAATTCAGGGAAAGTCACAGAATATATTTAAAACAATTTATTAGCAACTGCTCTATTACAGACTAGAGCATCCTCAGAAAGCAAGAGGAGGAATGTCCCTACCTTAAATGGAATGCTGGCTTATATGGGTTATTAACGTTAAGAATAGTGAACTTCATTACAAAAGCTCGTGATCAGCTGTGACAGGCTATTAGTATTGTTATTTTCCTATGTTACTATTGATTTCAGCAAGAGTTTAGGAATGTACTACTATCTTTAAAGCAAAAGTTCTATTAAACTAAGAATGCTTTTGTTCTTAAAATGTCAGGACATTTCTATAAGTTCTAGGTTTTTATTTAGTTAGCATCATTAATTCCTTCCCTCAACTGTAAGTATCTCATGACCAGGAGTGCCCAACCCCCTGAGAATATAACCCAGCCAGTTTGGCCTTATCTGGCCTTTGTTCAAGATGAAGTCACTCTGGTTAGGATGCCTTTGACCAAAGGACATATCCAAAATTTGAATGTGTTATCTCAGCCTAATACACTGATGAATGTATACTCCAGCATTAATCTTTTGTTATGAAACCAAGACCTATTCTTTAAGTAGGAGTCTGTGTATTAGTCTGGGTTCTCCAGAGAAGCAGACCTAATAGGAGATACACACACACACACACACACACACACACACACACAGAGAAGTATATGGAGATTTATTATAAGGAATTGGTGCACATGATTATGGAAGCTAAAATGTTCCATGATCTGATCTGCCAACTGTATTTTTGGGGACCCAGGAAGGCTGATGGCATAATTCCCACTCCAAGAGCGGGAAAAAGACCAACAGATGTCTCAGCACAAGCAGGCAGCAAGAAAAATGGGTGAATTCCTCCTTCTTCCACCTTGTATTCTATTCAAGCCTCCAACAGATTGGATCAAGCTTATCCACGTTGGAGAAGGCACTCAACTTACTAAATCCACCAGTTCAAATGCTCATCTCACCCCAAACACCTGCACAGGCATACCCAGAAATGCTGTTTAAATTTGCACCCTGTGGTGCAATCCAGTTGACACATAAAATTAGCCATCACAGTCTGCTAATTGAAGTTTCTACTCTACTTATATGACCATCTTCAGTCTAGAATTTAGTTAGACATTCATTTGAGTTTGACCGTGATCCATAGGAATTTGGGTTCCAGGAAATACAAGAAGAACTGAAAAGAATTGTTTTTAATTTAAACCGTAGTCATGTTTATGCCTCAAAATAATACTTTAACTTTTTTCCTAAATATTCTAGAAATTAAAGTTTACCAATCAACCATTTGTTATTAATATTATACTTTTGATGAATGACTTGATAAAATACAAAAGAAGGAAATGTATTTTTTAAGAGAGGAATTTGAATAATTTTTCCCCTGAAAATTCATATGTATGTAAAATATCTTGATCTTAGTAAAGGTCCATTTGCCCTTGTTAACTCTAGTCCAAGAAAACTATCAATTCGAGTTAGAAAAACAGTTACTTAATCATCTTAACCTTGAACTTTTTCTTTAAATTTCTCTGAAATACATGTATTTTATTTGTTTCCTTGGCTGAAAAATGTTCATAGTAGTATTACCAGTATGTGTTTTTCGTTTGTTTGTTTGTTTGTTTGTTTTTGTTTTGTTTTTTCGAGACAGAATTTCACTCTTGTTGTCCAGGCTGGAGTACAATGGTGCAATCTCGGCCCACCGCAACCTCTGTCTCCCAATTTCCAGTGATTCTTCTGCCTCAGCCTCCCGAGTAGTTGGGATTACGGGAATGCACCACCATGCCTGGCTAATTTTTTGTATTTTTTAGATTTTTTAGTAGAGATGGGGTTTCTCCACGTTGGTCAGGCTGGTCTCCAACTCCTGACCTCAGGTGATCTGCCCGCCTCGGCCTCCCAAAGTGCTGGGATTATAGGCCTGAGCCAACACACCTGGCTCAGTATGGTATTTTTAAAAGGTTTTTTAGTGGTTATTTTTTTCTGACTCATGAATATTTTTGAATATATGATAAAAATCTGTGAGCCCTCTCCAAAAAATAGCTTCTATATAAACAGCTTGGTTTATGTTTCCAGGGTCTCCACAGACCTCTGAAACAGACCCATATACCCTAAGGGTATACAAAGTACAAGAATCTCTTGTTAATAAGCCCAACCTTTCTCCTTTTAGAGTGGCTGATGCTTGAAGAACTATGGAACGTTAGGGTGTATTTCTTTGCTCTCAGACACTTGTGAAGATTACCACATAAATTCTTAGAGTTCTGGGTTTAGCTGTAGTGTTTAGTCTAGTGTCGAAGCAGAGGTTGGGCAAATATATGCTACTCTAAATACTTTCTTGCGCTATAGCTGTTAAGCATGTTCTAGTTTAAACAGTTGTCAGTGATTAGCGATTTTGATGTTCTGTTTTAAGATTTTGTGATGGTCTAGACGCACATGAACAAAACCAAAAGAATCGTTTCAAGTTTAGCAGATAGTAGGAGCTAATCTTTTCTGTGGTTTGGTTTGGTCGTCTGCGTTAGGTTGGTTTACTAGTCTGTGACTTTCTGAGTTGCTTTATCTTGTGTTAACATCTATCAGATACAATCTGCATATTGGTTTCTGTTTATTCTTGCCTGGGTGATCTCTTCCATTCGGATAACTAAGAACACTCAGTAGCTCTCTGGAGGGAATTCCACCTGTAGATTACAGAAGGGTAAGGCTGTCTGCTGCCCAGTTGTCCTTTTTCCCTGGATTAAAAAGAAACCTTTTGCCATCTTTCTGGCTTCTTGGAAAAATAAATGATATATGAAACGTTTGGAGCAGCAAGACTCTTTCCTGCCCAAAGGTTTAAGATTCCATGGACACATATCCTGGTCTGGCATGCTATTGCTCTTTCTCATCCACTTTCTGTCTCTCCTCACTCATCACTTCCCACCCCAAATATCTTGTTTGTGCATTCCTCTTACAGCCTGTTTCAGAGCGCATTGGGTTATTTGTTTCTCTCACCAAACATGTACAATTTGGTGTACCTGGGACTGAGGAGTGACCTGTTGACACTTTAAAAAAATTGTTTTTAAGACAGAATTTCACTCTTGTCGCCCAGGCTATAGTACGAGTGCAATGGCATGATCTCAGCTCACTGCAACCTCCACCTCCCAGGTTCAAGCAATTCCCCTGCTTCAACCTCCCAAGTAGCTGGGATTACAGGCATGAGACACCACACCCAGCTAATTTTGTATTTTTAGCAGTGATGGGATTTCACCATGTTGGTCAGGCTGGTCTCGAACTCCTGACCTCAGCTGATCCACCCACACTGGCTTCCCAAAGTGCTGGGATTACAGGCGTGAGCCTTCGCGCCTGGCCAACACTTACAATTTAATTTCTTTGTAGAGGCATAATAAATGTGTGTGGACTGAATGAATCACATGATCTGAGTGATAGGAAATGTGTGAATGGAATCCTAAATGTTTGGAGGTCATCATATTTTGCCATCTTTATCTTGTGTCTTACCTGTTTTATGAAGTTATGTCTTGTTTCCACAATTACATGTGACCTCAGTGGGAAATCAGAATTGTCAATTATGTCTCCATTCCCAGTGTAGTGAGTGATACATAGAATTGACTTTTGATTGCCTTAGTACACTCTTTAGTGAAAAGGTGATTTAATGATTAAATAGTTTGGGGTGGAGGTAACATGAAGAGATGTTTTTAGAAAACTTTCTGTTGGTGCAGTAGGATACCAAGGCATGGGCTGGAGGAAGATATAGTAGGAGGTGGTCTCTGCCAGCAGAAAGAATTCCCCCTCTAGGAAGCCAGGTTCCTGACTAGCAGTTGCCAAGGCTTTCTGTGTCCTGCCATAAGCAACGGTCCGTTCAAGCCCAGTTCCCGCAAAGCTGTTCTGTTATGTAAAGATGAAATTATAAATACACTGGGGTATCTTTCAAGTAAAATTAACTCTGTATATTAAAATGCACATTATATGCATTCCACAAGCAAATGCCCTGAATTCTTGGTCCATGTGAAGTTTGATTATTGCAATTTTGGGAATAATTAGGGATATATTATACTATATATATAGGGATATGTTATATATAGGGATATATTATACTATACTATATGAGATATATGATAACATAAAGGACTCAAGCATAAGACATAAAAATGTCTAATGTTCCCCTCCATGTGCAGACTATTGGATTATTCCATTTGCTTTTGTAATGTGGGAATACAGCCGAAGAAAATAATGCAATGACATGACCTCATGATTACTGGAAAGAGTTTTTTCTCTTATTTACCAATAAATCTGCCATCATTGGAGATCAATATGTAATAACATTTTTCTGCAGGTGTTGACTATAAATATATTCCTATATAATAAAAATTTATTGAAAGTAGGATATCATCTTCTCAATTTTTTTTGAAAAGTTAAATAATATATGAGTATTTATTATAGTGAAATAATAAAAACTCATGTACCTACCTCCATAATTACAGATACAGAGTGTCACTAATAGCTTTGAAGGCTCTCATGTTATCCTTCCCCAACCTACCCTGATTCAGAGCAGAGATGCCCCAAAGTGGAGCTTAGCCCACTGAGTTCTTGGATTTGCCCAGGAAAGAATTCAAGGGCAAGTCAGAGGGAGAGGAAAACAGCTTTACTGAAGAAGCAGTGTTGCAGCTCCTTTACTGCCCCTGCAGAGCAAGGCTACCCCGTAGGCAGAGAGGAACAGTTGAGGGGAGTTTTGCAGTCGTATTTATACCCACTTTTAATTGCATGCAGATTAAAGGGCTGTTCCTGCAGAAATCTCTAAGGGAGAAGTAGTAATCATTGGGTCATTGCCATGGAAAGGGGTGGTAAGGCCTGGGTGTTGCCATGGCAATGGTAAATTGACATGGCACACTGGTGGGCGTGTCTGATTGAAAGCTGCTTTCACCTGGGCCCTGTTTTAACTAGTCCTCAATCTGGTAGGGTGTCAACCCCTCTATCAGAGTTTATCACTATGCTGAATGTGGTGTCTCCCACTGCCTTCCTGTTCATTATATTATGTCTTACCACTTATATTTATTTTCTACGTGACATACTGCTTAGTTTTTCTGTGTTCAAACCATTATTTAAGTAGAATAATCAAGGTGTTCTTTTGAGACTGCTTTTTAGGTTCAACATTGAATGTGTAAAATTCATTCTTGTTGATTTGTGTCACCGTAATTTCTTTTTACCAATATGTGGTCTTCCAGCAGGGGATGTGGCACAGTCTATCTGTTCTCTGTCCATGGGCATTTGAGGTACTGCAAATAATCCCACTCTGGAAGCATTTATCCATGTCGCCTGACGCATGTGTGCAAGAGTTTCTCTTGGATATTGTAATTAGCAGTGGAATTTTGGGTTCATAAAGTATGTGTATCTTTACCTTTACTGGGCAGTTTTTAAAGTGGTTGCCTTCATTTACACTCATATTATCACGGTAGGAGAGTTTTCATTTCACCATTACTTACACTGAATGCTTTTCACATATTAACCTCTTATTTTCTTCTGTGAAATGACAGTGCATGGCTTTGGACTATTTTTTAATTATTAAATTGTATTTTTCTATAAATGTACAACAGGACTTTCTATATTTTGTATGTCATTATTTTTGTCGGTTATTCATATTGCTGAAAGGATTTAATTTGTAGCTGCTCTTGTCATATTTATATAGCATTCTTCATACCAATCAAGTCCGATGTATCCGTCTTTTCTATCGTTATTTGTGCTTTTGGGCTCTTGTTTAAGAAATTCTTTCCTGGCCAGGCGTGGTGCTCATTCCTGTAATCCCAATGCTTTAGGAGGCCACGACAGGAGGACTGCTTGAGCCCAGGAATTTGAAACCAGCCCGGACAATGTAGCAATACTTTGTTACTACAAATAATTGAAATATTAGCTGGCCATGGTGACAGACACCTGTGTTCCCAGCTACTTGGGAGGCTGAGTTGGGGGAGTTGCTTGAGCCCAGGAGGTCAAGGCTGCAGTGAGCTGACACCGGGCCACTGCACTCCAGCCTAGACAACAGAGCAAGACCATGTCTCAAAACAAAACAAAAAGCGAAAAGGAAATTCTTTCCTACCTTAGCCACAGAAAGAGTTCTTCTATCTTTATTTCTAATAGTTTAAAATTTTCATCTTTCATCTTTAATTCCTCGATCTTTCTGGAACTGGCTTTTGTATATGGAGTGAGGTAGGCATCTGATTTCATGTAGGATACCTGTTTGTTCCAGAGCTATTTTTTGAATAACTTGTTATCTCCCCTTGGTCTGAAATGCCTGCTCAGTCATAAGTCAATTTTCCACATGTAAGTAGGTCTGTATCTGGGCTGCTATTCCTGTTTCAATGCCATACTACCTAAATTTCTGTAGTTTTAAAATAAATATTGATACAGTTTGGACATATTAACCCACCATATTCTTCTGGATTGAACTGACTATTCTTGGACCTTTCTCTTCCATGTAAATTTTATATACCATGTATGAAGTCCAACAAAAAAAAAAAAAAAAAAAAGAAAAAACAAACATACCCTGCTGACAGTTTGTTTGGGGTTGCATTTAAGTCTGTAAAGCACCTTGGAGGAAAATGCTTTTGTTATAATATTGAGTCATCTTATCCATAAATAGGAACTATCTCTCCATTAATTTAGCTCTTGAATGTCTTAGAATATTTTCTATAAAGGTCATAGTTACGTTTTTTAGATTTGTTTCTTGATATCTTAATTTCTTAGTTACTGCAGTCTCTCTCACCTTTCTTTCCCTCTCAAGCTACAGTTTCTGTTGGCTAATATAGAGAAATTCAGCTGTTTTTGCCTGAAAAGCTTTGTATTTATCAGTCTTTCTAAACTTATTAAATGCTTATGAATTTTCTGTAGATTCTTGGGTTTTCTATCAGACATAGATAGGACAGTCATAGCATGTGAGTAATGAAAATTCTGTTTCTGGTTGGGCACGGTGTCTCACACCTGTAATTCTAGCAATTTTGGAGGCCAAGGTGGGAGGATCACTTGAGGCCAGGAGTTCAAGCCTAGCCTGGGCAACATGGTGAGAATCTGTCTGTAAAAAAATTAAAAATAAATTTAAAAATAAAATTCTGTTTCTTCTACTCCAATCCTTTTAACTTTTCAATTATTTTTCATCTTACTAGACTGGCTAGACTCTTCACTGCAACATTAGGTTATTCTTGTCTTAGTGATACTCTTTAAAAGCATGTATTTGATTTGGGTTTTCTGTAGAGGTACTTTATCATGTTAAGGAAGTTTTCTTCTATTTCTAGTTTGCTGGGTTTTTTTTAAAAAAAATATGAATTGATACTGAATTTTATCAAATGTTCCTTTTCTACATCTTTTTTTTTTCTTTTTTTTTTTCTTGAGACCGAGTTTTACACTTGTTGCCCAGGCTGGAGTGCAGTGGCACAATCTTGGCTCACGGCAACCTCCACCTCCCAGGTTCAAGCGATTCTCCTGCCTCAGCCTCCCTAGTAGCTGGGATTACAGCCATGCACCACCATGCCTGGCTAATTTTGTAATTTTAGTAGAGACAGGGTTTCTCCATGTTATTCAGGCTGGTCTCAAATTCCCAACCTCAGGTGATCTGCCCCCATCCTTTTTCTACATCTTCAAAGATGATCCTATGATTTTTTTGTTGCATTTCTTATTGCAGCAAATTCTATTAATAGATTTTCTTCATGGAACTGTTTAATTGGATAAACAACATTTTCATGATGTTTTTAACATCACCTTTTTTAACATATCACTAGATTTGACTCTTGAAGATTTTGAGAGGATGGTGGGGGTCTTACTATATGTATGATCGTGAAGGAAACTGGCCTCTACTTTTCCTTTCCTATCCTTTCCTCAAGCTGTTTGACATTGAAGCTACTGTCATGAAGTTTTTGTTTGTTTCTTTGTTTTGATCTCTCTTCTCAGGAAGAGTTTGTTATGTTCTGATTATGTATTCCATGAATATTTTCTATAACTCATTGGGAAAATTCCTAAACATACTGTGTTTTTTGTACTTTGGGAAGATTTAACTATTGATTCAAATTCTTTAACAGAACGCTTTAGGGTTTTCACTCTCTTCTCATGCCAGTTTGGGCATTATAGCTTCCTAGTTCTTTTTCTATTTCATCTAGATTTTCGGAATTTTAGGCATGAATTTATTATCTCATTTTCTTAGGAATCTCTGCGTTATCTACAGTTACATCTTTTCCTTCTCTCAATTTTTACTTCATAAATCTCACTAGATATTTTTGAATAATATTTTCAGAGAATAAAATGTAGTTT
Organism: Piliocolobus tephrosceles; assembly: GCF_002776525.5. Taxonomy (NCBI): domain Eukaryota; kingdom Metazoa; phylum Chordata; class Mammalia; order Primates; family Cercopithecidae; genus Piliocolobus; species Piliocolobus tephrosceles. The sequence goes on along the minus strand of NC_045442.1, from coordinate 112,907,816 downwards.
ATAATTCTATTTTCTATTTCATTAGCTTCTTTTTAAATTTGATTCTAATTTCTTTTTCATTTAAGTCAGGTACTTAGCTCATTATTTCTCAAAGTCTCTTTTGTTAATCACACAAGCTATTTACGTTTCTTTTTGAGAACCTGGTTTTCTGTATCTCACAAAAGTTCACGTGTAGTGTTTCATTATTATTCAGTTCTAAGTATTTTCTATTTTCATTTTGATTTTTTAATTGGGATGGTGAGTTATTTATAAGTGTACTAATTTCCAAAGCTATATAGGTGATCCTACTATTGTTTCTGTCTCTGATTTCAGGTTTGTCGATTTCAAATGGGAGCTCATTTTTTTTTTTTTTTTTTTAGTTTAGTGGGCCAATATTTATCTTTTTAAAATGTAGCATTTACTCGTCTTACTTTGGTTGTGATTACACGTTTGCACTTAGTTTGCACTACAAACTTATTTTGTCCTTTTTGCATGCTGCAGTTTTTCTTCATCACCTCTCAGCTCCCTGTTTCTTTCTAAGAATTATTTTCTGGCCAGGCACGGTGGCTCACGCCTGTAATCCCAGCACTGTGGGAGGCCAAGGTGGGTGGATCACTTGAGGCCAGGAGTTTGAGACCAGCTTGGCCAACATGGTGAACCCCCTTCTCTACAAAAATAGAAAAATTAGACGGGCGTGGTGGTGCACGCCTGTAATCCCAGCTACTCTGGAGACTGAGGTATGAGAATTGCATGAATCCAGGAGGCAGAGTTTGTAGTGAGCCCAGATGACACCATTGCACTTCAGCCTGGGTGACAGAGAAAGACACTATCAAAAAAAAAAAAATCCAGGAATGATTTTATTTATTTATTTTAATCAGATTTTTACCCTTTATTAGTTTAGAAGTTATACATTATAGTTCTGGGGTTGTTTAAATGGATACCTTAGAAATTTCAGCATGCATTCTTAAAATCTAAAGTTAACCAGTTAAGGACTTTGGAGCATTTAAGCCTGATAACTCCTACTTGATTTATATTTTTGCCAATAATTTGGTTTTATATTTTCTTAACCTTACACCAAGTATTTTTACCTCTTATCTTTTAAAAATAAGTCTGTATTTGTTTACATTTATTCACTAAATGACTACTCCCTTTTCTTACCATTTCTTTCACATATCAAAGATTCCTTTTGATATCACTGTTCTTGAAGCTTGTCATTGATAAGTTTCTTTCATGAGAAAATTTTTGACAATGAAGTCTCTTTATGTGTCTGAAGGAAATTTATTTATAGAAGATAGTTTTGCTCGAAAAGGATTGTAGGTTTATACTTTTTCCTAGAACTTGAAAGATGGTATTTGATTGACAGTTGGCTTCTGACTGTTGAGGAGTCAACTCTCATTATAACCACGTCAGTTCTTCGTATGCAGTCTCTCTTTCTAACTCTTTCAAGTCTTCTCTGTCTTTGGTGTGGTGTCATCTCACTGTAATCCATCAAGATACAGGTTTACGTTTCACTTTTTCCTGCTTCAGATTCATTGTACCTCCTGAATATGAGGATTTGAGTATTTTGTCGACCCTGGAAAATCCTCAACCATTAGCTCTTAAAAATTGAAAAGTTAATGAAGTAATCCAGCATTGTTAGGTATTCTTCAGTGGAATGTTTGTTCAAAATGTCAAGTTAGGCCAGGCATGGTGACTCATGTCTGTAATCCTGGCATTTTGGGAGGCCAAGGCTGGGGGTCACTTATGCCCAGGAATTCAAGACCAGCCTGGGCAACATAGCAAGACTCCATCTCTACCAAAAAAAAAAAAAAAAATTAGCCAAGCATGATGTTGTACACCTGTAGTCCCAGGCACTCAGGAGGCTGGGGTGGGAGGATCACTTGAGCCCAGGAGTTCAAGGCTGCAATGAGCTGTGATCTCGCCACTGCACTCCACTGTGGATGACACAACAAGACCCTGTCTCAAAAAAAAAAAAAAGTCAACTTAGCTCCATTGCCAGAATTTGCAGATACATGAATGAGGTTTTATACCACATTATTTTATCTAAATTTTGGTATAATCTTCTATTTATTTTACAATTATTTACTTGCTTAAGCAGAAAATCAAGAAAATGTTAAAAAAAAAAAAAAGGGACATATTACCTAAAATACTAGGGAAGAAGAAACTGTGTTTTGTAAGTAAAATAGGCCAAATGTCAACAGACATCCAGGCTACTAGAAAATAATGAGACGTGTCTAAACACACAAACCTGTCTTCAAACCTCTAGTCACAGGTTTGTGTGTTTAGACACATCCCATTATTTTTGCATTGTTTGCATTGGATATTTCCATGAAACGTGGAGTGAGGAGGGAGAGAAAAGACATTTATTTTTATCCCCTTTAGTTAAAATTACATATCAGGATTTTTTTTCTTTTTTTTTCTTTTGAAGATGCAGGTTAACTTCTAAAGTTATCTCCCACATGAACAACATAGGGAGACCCTGTCTCTCAAAAAAAAAAAAAAAAAAAACTAATTATCTAGGTGTGGTGTTGGAGGCCTATAGTCCCAAGTATTTGGGAAGCTGAGGTGGGAGGATCCCTGGAGCCCAGGAAATTGAGGCAACAGTGAACCGTGATTGCGCCACTGCACTCCATCCTGGGCAACAGAGTGAGACCTTGTCTCAATCCATCAGACAATCAGTAGTAAAGTTACCTCATTATAGTTCAATGTCTCAACATAGGACTGAGTAGAAGGAAGCCTACTGTCCTGTGATTTGTGTTGCTCTGATACATTCCTAAAAAGAAACTATTAAGAAGGGTAGATATAATTCTAACATGTAAATGTGTTGAGGGAAAGGTGAAAAGTACATATTACTTGATTCCTACTTATTCACATGGAAACCATTTTTGTATCTGCAGTTAGTGTCAACCAGAGGGATTAAGAAGATAATCTCTATCATTTATATTTGGGTCTCATCAGATGCTTTTGTATTTATATTTCTATTTGATGCCTCCTTTATCTGAGATTTTTTAAAATCTGGTGACAGGATCTCACTCTGTCATTCAGCTTGGAGTGCAGTGGTGTGATCACATAATAGCTCACTGTAATCTCAGACTCGTGGGTTCAAGCAATCCTCTCACCTCAGTCTTCTGGGTAGCTGAGATACAGTAGTGTACTACTACGTCTGGCTAATTCCTTTTTTTTTTTTTTTGAGACGGAGTCTCGCTCTGTCGCCCAGGATGAAGTACAGTGGCTGGATCTCAGCTCACTGCAAGCTCCGCCTCCTGGGTTTATGCCATTCTCCTGCCTCAGCCTCCCGAGTAGCTGGGACTACAGGCACCCGCCACCTTGCCCGGCTAGTTTTTTGTATTTGTTAGTAGAGACGGGGTTTCACTGGGTTAGCCAAGATGGTCTCGATCTCCTGACCTCGTGATCTGCCCATCCCGGCCTCCCAAAGTGCTGGGAGTACAGGCTTGAACCACCACGCCCGGCCATCTGGCTAATTTTTAAATGTTTTTGTAGTGATGGGTCTCGGTGTGTTGCACAGCTTTGTCTCAGACTCCTAGGCAAGAGATCTTCCTGCCACAGCCTCCCAAAATGTTGGGATTTTAGGCGTGAGCCACCATTCCTGGCCTGAGATTTTGTAAGACTTGAAACAACCACACAGTATTGATTCTTCATCCATTCACATTTGCATGTGGGTTCAGAATGAATCTGCTTTTCTACTGATGCCTCAAGTAGGTCCCAAGCTCTTTTTATAAATGTATAAAAATCTATTGCCTTTTCCTATGGTTACTGCTTGTGAGGACAAACGAACTTGATTTATATCTAGAATGAACTTCAGCAAAGTTAGTGGAAATGTCAACATAAACATAGGCTTTTCCTCTGAAAATCTATGATATGAAAAATCAAGAGCTGATCAGGCTTCTTCCCTTTGTTTAAGAGCTTTACATATAAATTACAATATTTTTCTCCTTAAAAAAGCCAAAATGAGGAAATTAATTGAGATGGAATTACTGTCTTCTCATTTGATAAAAAACTCAAGAAACAAAATGGATAAGCCCCAAAGATATCTTTGTTGACCCCATCGAATCTCATTTCTTTGTTTTTTTTTGAGACGGAGTCTTGCTCTGTTGCCCAGGCTGGAGTGCAGTGGCGGGATCTCGGCTCACTGCAACCTCTGCCTCCTGGGTTCAAGCAATTTTTCTGCCTCAGCCTCCCGAGTAGCTGGAACTGCAGGTGCATGCTGCCACACCCGGCTAATTTTTGTGTTTTTAGTAGAGACAGGGTTTCACCATATTGGCCAGGCTGGTCTCAAACTCCTGACCTCGTGATCTGCCCGCCTCGGTCTCCCAAAGTGTTGGGATTACAGGCATGAGCCACCGCACCCAGCCCAAGACTATTATTTATGTTTTTAAAGAAATATCAATTAATTTTAGAAATAGAGATGGTGATTCCAAGTCTTAGGGGAAAAAAAGCTCTGTTTTAATTATCGAAAATGTCAAGCTACTCACTAAGATTTTTCCCTTGACTTGTAACTAGCCTCAGTTTAAACAAATACCACATATATTCTATTTGAAGTAAGATTTAAAATTTTAAATGTGACAACAAATCTGTCACCCAAAAGCTTCTTCACACTCCTTGATAATCCTTCCCTCCTGCCCCTTCTGATATCCTGATCTGCTCATTATCTTGGTTGTAGTAATGGTTTCACAGGTAATCACATAAGTTAAAACTTAACACAAATTGCACTCTGTGGAGGGATGGATGTGTGTGTGTGTGTGTGTGTGTGTGTGTGTGTGTGTGTGTGTGTGGTGCTGTTCCTATACCTCAATAGTACTGTTAAAAAGAGAAAAATACATTTTCAAAAACATTCCAGGCCAGATCCAGGGACTTCCACCTGTGTTCCCAGCACTTTGGGAGGCCAGAGGCGGGCGGATTGCTTGAGCTCAGGAGTTCCAGACCAGCCTGGGCAAAATGGTAAAACCCTGTCTACAAAAAAATACAAAAATTAGCCCAGCATGATGGGGTATACCTGTAGTCCTAGCTACTTGGGAGGCTGAGGTGGGAGGATAGATTGAGCCAGGAGGCAGAGGTTGCAATGAGCCAAGACTGTGCCATTGTACTCTACCCAGGGTGACAGAGTCAGCCTTATCTCAAAAAAAAAAAAAAAAAAAAAAAAAAAAACTAGTAAAAAGAAATTCATTGGTGGTGTATTTCAAAGCAACAGGAAATATAGCCAAAATAAATATTTTAACAGCTGTGAGATAAAAGAGAGAGATGACTGGTGTCAGCTATCTTTTATGATTGCCCAAATATTGCTTCCCTTCGGGCTTCCTGTCTCTGTGCTTACAGTTTTTTGCCTTATTAGAAAGTGACTGTTTAGATAACACTATTCATTAAAATAAATATAGGTACATGCATATATTGATATATATTATTTGAGATCTTATTAGGTACAAGGCAGTATGCCAGTGCCTCATGCAGGTAGATACAGCAAGATGATCAAGATAGAATATTTTATGCAAGGGGACCGGCATATTCCCAAGAGCAGGAGAAAGAGCAAGATTGGTTTTAGAAATGGCAAGCAGTTTAATATAACTGTATCAGCGACCACAAAGAGCCAGTTTGTCTTTTATAAAGCCAGGCTACTTTACAGCATTTCTCATAATTCAATTTTAGTGGAGACCAGGTGATGGATTAAGCATCCAGTTCTGCCCTGCACAGACCTCTGTTGATTGTAGTGCTGTTGTGATCCAAGACCAAGCACTTAGGAAAAATAGCTGATGTTTCTGCAACTCAGAAGCTTTGTATGAGTTGCTTTGGTTTATTATAGAGTGTTAAGAAGGTATAAGAATCTGTCTGTGCTGGTGATAGCTGGTCTTGGTAAAGAAAAGCCCTTTCTCATGCAAATACTAGATGTGATGAAATGATGGATCTGTGAGTGATATTTAGGGTTTATAACTATATTTTCTTCTTAAGCTAGTCAAGTACAGTTTTGAGAAGGAGGAAAGAGTGGAACAAGGAGTCCAATCTGTAACTTGTAGCTACATTACAAAAATAATTTTAAGAATTATGTAAATACTTATAGGGAACAGTAAACGTGTTATGGCAAGTTTGAAACTGTCTATCCCCTGATCCTTTTTTCTACCATCAAAACTATTGTCTTAAATCAGATGTTTGTTGTTGTTGTTGTTATTATTGTTTTAATAGCTTGGAACTTCTTGGAACACAATTGTGTTAGAACATACTGTGCTACAGTATTCCTATCCATTCCAGCAAGAGCTTCGGTAGAGTTGTACATAAAGCTTTACCAGTTAATTTTGAGCTTTCTCTGAAAAGCATATGGCATGTTTTATACAGAAAAACCATTTTAAAACATAGAACATTCAGAATTTTGGCCATGAACTTAAAGAAAATGGTTTGAAGATAGGATCTTCTAATTCATTATAGGAGTAGGGAAGAGATTTCTCATATGGTATGATTTTAAAGATATATTAAAAACAAATTTATAGTATTTTGCATTGAACTCTATTCATGGTTTAGTCAGGAAGACAGAAACCATTTCAAATATTTCAGGGATAAAGTGATTTAACACAGGGAATTAGGAACGTACAAAATCTGAAAGGTCTGAAGGAATAAAGTCAGAGAAAGCTGCCAGTTCTTAGGGTTGCCAGTATCTTTTGGGGAATCAAGAAGTTGCCAGAATTACTAAAAATCAATGCTGATAATTGCAGTTACCTAAAGCATTGGGTGGGTGATTTTCAGGACACAACCTGGAATAGCATTCCCCAAATGTTTTAGTCTTGTGACCACTTTACATTCTTAAAAATTAATATGATGATTATTATATTTCTTATAGAGACAGGGTCTTGCTAGGTTGCCCAGGCTGGTCTCAAACTTCTGGGCTCAAACAATCCACCCACCTTGGCCTTCCAAAGTGCTGGGATTACAGGCATGAACCATTGTGCCTGGCCTTAAAAATTTATTGAACACCTCTGAGAGCTTTTGCTTATATGGGTTATACCTATTGGTATTTTTTTGTTAGAAATTCAAACAGAAAAATTTAAATCACAAGCATATACAAGCAGGCACTCCCCTCGCCATCAGAGTGATAACATCTTCAGAGGTCACGTAGTGTTTGAAAAATTCCACTCTACCGTCATGAGAGAACGAGAGTATTAAAAGGCAAATAATGTCTTAGTGCCATTAAGAAAATAGTTTTGACCTTGTGGAATCCCTAAAAGGGCTCTAGAGCTTCTAGGGGTTCCCGAGCCACACTTTGAGAACTGCTGGCCTAATGGAACTGGAAAGTCTCTGGTCTGCTGGAGCCCACGTAGATGCCTTCTGCTGATGGTGGAGCAATAATCTGGCTTCTCCCCTGCCTTCCGCATGTCACACAAGTGCCTTCTCGTTGCAAGGAGTCCAACCTGGAACCCCGTTGGCAGAGACTCTGAAAATATCATCCTAGGAATTCATGCCGTTTGGTAGATGGGGAAGTATGAGGCAGGTGGAGGCATAGTGCCAAGTTGGCAGTAGACACTCCAACATATTTCATTAAAAACCGGGAAAATCCACCTGAGTTGACTATAGGTGGCATCTATGTGAACAGAAACATTTCTGAGAGTAGGGTCTTCACTCTTCCTGCAACTCCCTACTCCCTTCCAATGATCACTTCTTAGGGATAGTGATTACTATCATGTCTTTGATAGTAATAAGATCATGAAATAACTATCAAACAAATCTTTGACTGCTTTTCCCTGCATGTCTTTTTTGAGATAGGGTCTCATTCTGTCACTCAGGCTGGGGTGCAGTGGGGTGATCATAGCTCACTGCAGCCTCGACCTCCCAGGCTCAAGCGATCCTACCTCCTCGGCCTCCCAAGTAGCTGAGACTACAGGCACATACTCCCACATCCAGACAATTTTTGTATTTTTTGGAGGCATGGGGTTTTGCCATGTTGCCCAGGCTGGTTTCAAACTCCTAGACTCCAGGGATGCACCCACCTCGGCCTCCCAAAGTGCTAGGAATATAAGCATGAGCCACTCCACCTGCCCCCCAACCAACCCAAAATTTTTAGTAAGTTTGTTTATCCTGAAACTTTGTTTTTGTGTGCACCTATATGTGCAATCACTCATGAAAATTATTGAGATCTACATGGAGCCTGACCAATTCTGATCCTCTTTGGAGGGCTCGGAGCATCTGTGAGCCCAAAACACTAGCGGTTTTGCATAAATGAGCTCTTGAAAGTACGATAACTTTAAGTACTATAAAGTGCTTAGATCATTTTCAGAGGATTGATAAGTTTAACAAAAGGAGAATTTCTGAATGAAAATGACTTTTCCACCTTCTATGAGGAATGTTTTAAATGATAAAAGTTGTTAGCTATTACCTTGAAAATCTTAAGCTAGGTGCAATAACTCACAAATAGTGAATTAATTAATTTAAAATTTATGGTCATTAATGATGAGTTTGCCAGTAAGAGTTCTTCCCCTCTTTGGTAGAGAAGTTTAGAAACTTTTGTTTCATTTCAACTTTGAACAAAATCCTAGAGGCCATTTCAAGTATACTTTGCTAACCCAGCAATTTTGGCAAGAAAGTATAAACTTGAGCCTTATTGGATAATCTATTCATGGAGAACAAAGCAGAGAACAATAGCAAAAACAAAAATCTAATCAATCAGAACAATGCTACTTATTTTCTATTAATCATTGCCACATTTCTCTTCCCTGTCCTCCATCAATAGATCAAAATTAGAATAGGACTTGTAGGTAAAAATACCTTGAGAAGGTATGTGTGGATTACTTTTATTTGACTTACATGTGACTTTATAGTCAGAAGTACTGTTGCTTGCAAAGCATATTTGTTTATTTATTTTTTTAACTCAAAAGCACCTGAAAAAATAATCAGAGGTTTTTGTACCTACAAAATGTTACTGGGTTCCCATTCCATGTAGATGGCAAAGCCAAATGAGCTTATACAACTGAACAAAAATAAATCATGTTTATTTTTTCCATATGCACTTAGAGAATATGCAAAAATAAATGTTCAGAAATAAAAATTTGCCAAAGATTGCCACATATGCCTGAATATAAGATGAGGCTTTTTTCCCCTCAGAATTATTCTTCAGAAAAGAGAGAGTCACCTTATATTTGAAATCTCACAAGATCTCCCGTGGCACAAGAAGTACATTTTCCATTACTTTATTTTGAACAACAGTGTGCTGCTTGCTGGAGATACATTGGCCTGCATGATGTCAATCAATCTTATTTTGGTGTGTTTATATAAGTCACCTGATACATTCAACTTACATGTTTAAATAGAGATTTAACATTTATTTCTGGAGACATGATGTCACAATTGTAAATATTGGATGCCATGATAAACTCAAACATTCAAAACAAATACTGTTTCCAATTAGTTGAATGGAAGTTTCCATTAGAAAGGGGTTAGGTGACCCAGTATCTCTAGTGATATCCACAAGACAGGTGAGAAGTTTTCAGACGGTTTTTTTTTAGTTAAATATGAATAAGGATTTGGAGAGAAGGATACTTCTAAGTTAGTGCAGTTGGCCTTTGAACAATGAGAGGTTATGGGCACGGAACCCCTACACAGCCAAAATCCATGTGTAACTTTTGACTCCTCAAAAATTTAACCGAATAGCATACTGTTGACCCAAAGTTTTACCAATATCATAAAAAGTTGGTTAACACATATTTTGTGTGCTAGATACTGTATACTGTCCCCAGAAAAGAGAGAAAATGTGGGCAAACCACATAAATCCTTTTGTTGCCAGGCTGGAAAATGGCAGACACCATTCTGCACACATTTCACTGGCCAAAATTCAATCACTTGGGCCAATCTAACTGCAAGGAAGGCTAGACATTGAGTTGTCTATATTCTGAGGAAGAAAATGGAGTTAGTAAGCATCTTGAATCTCTGCCACAGTATTTGACTCTCTCTGACAGCACTGAGAGTCAGCCACAAGATACTTATTCTTTGTAAAATGTGACATCACCTTATATTTGGAGTCTCCTTCTATTTGGGCATATATAGCAGTTGCCTCAAAACTTCAAAGTCATAGAAAATTATTTATGGCTAGATCTTTTAAAGGGTTTTTGTAATCGAGGCAAATTGACATAGAACATAGAAATTTATTTAAAATGTTTGGAAACTTATTATAACTGGAAATATATTAAAACTCAGGGGAATGGTCCTGAGTCTGGGGGTATCTGGCTACCTGGCCCAGTTGGATTTTTTTTTTTTTTTGAGACGGAGTCTGGCCCTGTTGCCCAGGCTGGAGTGCAGTGGTACGATCTCGGCTCACTGCAAGCTCCGCCTCCCGGATTCACACCATTCTCCTGCCTCAGCCTCCCGAGTAGCTGGGACTACAGGCGCCCGCCACCACGCTCGGCTAATTTTTTGTATTTTGGGTAGAGACGGGGTTTCACCGTGTTAGCCAGGATGGTCTCGATCTCCTGACCTCGTGATCCACCCGCCTCGGCCTCCCAAAGTGCTGGGATTACAGGCGTGAGTCACTGGGTCCGGCTCCCAGTTGGATTTTTATTTCCAACCACTACTAAAGCATTCCTGTGCCATTTGCTCTGAACCCTGGGCTCTCAGGAACTGGGCTGGCCAACCACCCATTTAATGCAGCTTGCTGTGATGGAAAGAACTTACGCCCAAAATTGTTGATTGGCAGTCAAGGCCCCACAGCCAATGGGTGGTAGTGCAGCCTCCAGGTCCCGCACCACCTGTGCTCTGCTTGTGTTTACCCTGCGTGCCGCCAATAGCGATTCAAGCCAGTTATCCATCTGTTCTCCCACACCACATCTTCCCAAAAAGGCCGTTTCTTCTCCTCTTGGCTGGCAGCCTGTGCCCTCTGCTCACAGTTCTGTTAGAGCATTCGGATTTATATAGAACGAAGGTTTACTTTGCTTCAAAACATCAATTCTTTGATCCCAGTTCTGTTCTCTCTGGGCTTTATGGAGTATACGATCACCTTCTTCCTCTTTAGATTTTTTCTTCTCTGGGCTAAAAATCCCGAAGTCCTCATGTGACATGTTTGTATGCCCTCTTACCTGATTCCGTCCCATGTGAGTGTGCTATAAATATAGCTCTTCCAAAGCAGAACACATCAGATTAAATACTTGTGATCTGGCAGGGCACGGAATAGAATGGCGTAGGCCAGCACGTGAGTTGGTGGTAAAGTGAAGGTCATCGGGGAGAAAATAACTTCTCCTCTACCCTCTTAGGTGTAGTATTTAAGGCCAGTGAATTAAACTAACAAAAGACACATCTCACAGGATACAAAACATGCACTTTTATTAATATTTTACATGCACAGGAGTTCACAGAAAAGGAGTGAAAGTCGAAGTGGGAGGACTGGGGGCTTATATACCATTTTTAACAAAGAAAAGCATGTCTGCGTTTCACGGGATGCTGAATTGCAGGAAGGTGACTAGGAAGAATATGGGGAAGCTAATGGAAGATGAGGGTTATTTTAGTAAGGTGCGTTTCTGCATCTCATCTCCATGCCAACTCACCATCTCCAGCAATAAGATTCAACTTTTCCTGGTACAGCAGAGGGGAATTTTACAAGGGAAATTTTGAGTCCTGGTTTTAGGCAGATGAGGGGAAGGCAGAGAATTTCTCCTGCATTTGTAGATTCTCAGCCACCTTCAGTTCAAAATAATCCTTATGGCAAGGTCGCATATTTTGGGGATGTCGTATTCTGATCCCTTCAAGGTACAATTTGAAACTTTCTCCAGGAATTCTGAATTGCTTTCCTCTGGAGACATTAATTTCCTCACCTCCCCCTATTACCTTTGAAACCGTGCTCTAAGTAGCCCTTCAGATCATCACACTATAAATCGGGATCTTTAAAGTTTGGTTGTTTTTGCAGGTGTAAATCAGCTTCATTATTTGTCATCCAGCTTCTAATAGCTTCTCTACAAGAATAAGAAAACTCATCTGATACTCAACTGAAATCCAGATTCACTTATCCTTCCTCCCTCCCTCCCTTCTGCCTAGTGTGTGCCAGTGATCTCCCAGCCACCAGGAACAGAGTAGACAAAGCAAAACCCCTGCCGTCAGTAGGATTATAGTCTAGCTGGGAGAAATAGGCCACATGCAAATATATACGTAGATAATGTGTTGTAGCAGTAAGTGCTAAAAAAATAGTCTCTGTTCCTGCTGCTAAAATAAAATATCTTCACCTGAGTGATTTATAAACAATAGGAATGTATTGCTCACAGTTCTGGGGGCAGAAAAGTCCAATATCAGGGCACTGGTAGATTCAGTGGCTGGGGAAGGTTTGATCTCTGCTTCACGTATGGCACCTTGTTGCTGCGTCTTCATGTGGGAGAGAGAGTGGAAGGGCAAAAAAGGATAGACAGGCTCCTTCAATCCCTTTTATAAAGGCATAATCTTATTCCTGGGGTCCCCACATTCATGACCTAACTACCTCGTTAAAGCCCCACCTGCTGATAATGATTGCCTTGGAGATGAAGTTTCAACATATGAATTTTGGGGAAACATGTTCAGTCCATAGTACAAACTAGGAAGGTCAAGAGGATGACGAGTTGGGGAGTGATTAGAAATGGCTTCTGTGGGCCAGGCGCAGTGGCTCACACCAGTAATTCCAGCATTTAAAGTGTCTGAGGTGGGAGGATTGCCGGAGCTCAGGAGTTCGAGACCAGATTAGGCAACATAGCGTGACTCCTCACTCTGCAAAAAATCAAAAAATTAACTGGCACGGTGGTCCACACCTGTGGTCCCAGCTACTCAGGAGGATCACTTAGAAGTTGCAGTGAGCTGTGATCATGCCACTGCACTCCAGCCTGGGTGACAGAGCAAGACCCTATCCCCCACCTCCCAATAAAAAGCTTCTGTGAAAGTGACATTTGATGAGAATTGTGAATGGAGTGAGAATGTGTCCCTGTGGATATTTGAGGAGAGAGTATTTCAGGCAGTGGAAACCATAAAGGCAAAGCTCTGAAGCACATTCTAGGAACAGTCCAGAGCCCAGTGTGTCTGAGTGCAGAGAAAGGGGAAAGAGAGGCAGGCTGACAGTCACACAGGGACTTGCAGGCCAGAGATGCAGACCATGGGGAAGCCTCTGGACGATCTTGTGAATGTTAGACTGTCTTATGGAAGGTGCCGAGCAAGAGTGGCATGATTTGATATAAACTTTAAATCTTAAAAACCCTCATAAAAGAAAAGCACTGATTGCTTTGTGGGGAAAAAGCCATGGGATTGGGAACCAGTGTGAAAGCGGGAAATGGGTCAGGTGGCCAGTAGTTCAGGGGTGTTGTTGACCTCAGTCCTTACTCTAGTTTAATAACCATCCGGCTGGGCACGGTGGCTCACACCTGTAATCCCAGCACTTTGGGAGGCCAAGGCAGGTAGATTCTGAGGTCAGGAGATCGAGACCATCCTGGCCAACAATGATGAAACCCCGTCTCTACTAAAAATACAAAAAATTAGCTGGCATGGTGGCACATGCCTGTAATTGCAGCTACTCAGGAGTTTGAGGCAGAAGAATTTATTGAATCAGAGTCAGAGGTTACAGTGAGCCAAGATCGCACCACTGCACTCTAGCCTGGTGACACAGCAAGACTCTATCTCAAAAAAATAAATAACCATCCAAAAACTGAGCAATACAGCTTCCTTGATGGGGTTTATTTTTCATCATCTTTTGCTGGCTCCTAGCAGTTCTGCTTTTCATCTTTTTCTTTTTGTTATTACAAAATTTCCTTTTTTCTTTTTCTCGCTAGCTTTGCTGAGGTATAATTGACAAACAAAAATTGCATATACTTACGATACATAGTGTAGGTAGTCTTGTGGGGTTTTTGTTGTTGCTTTTTTTTTTAAAGACAAGGTCTCACTGTTGCCCAGGCTGGAATGCAGTGGCACAATCACAGAGCCCTGCAGCCTTGACCTCCTGGGTTCAAGCCATCCTCCCACCTCAGCCTCCCGAGTAACTGGGACTACAGGCACACACTACGACACCCAACTAATTTTTATATTTTTAATAGAGACAGTTTGGTTTCACTATGTTGGCCAGGCCAGTCTCGAACTCTTGGGCTCAAGTGGTTCACCTGCTTTGGCCTCCCAAAGTGTTGGGATTACAGATGTTAGTCACTGCGTCCAGCCTCAGTGTGACGTTGGGATTATAGGTGTTAGTCACTGCGTCCAGTCTCAGTGTGACACTGGGATTACAGGTGTTAGTCACTGTGTCCAGCCTCAGTGTGATGTTGGGATTACAGGTGTTAGCCACTGCGTCCAGCCTCAGTGTGATGTTTTGATATACATGTGTATTGTATACACATACAATTAAGGTAATTAATATATCTGCTTTTATTTTCTAAGTACTTGCAAGCACTTTGCCTCATAATTCCTTCTAGAACCTTCCTTGATTGAAAAGCTAGTCCCCTGAATGAGGTGGACATACCAAGACAGGATGAGGGAGGTGGAAAGGATCTGTTCCTTGTAGTGGACACACCTGGTTTGAATCTGGCTTGACTATTCTTTTTCTTTCTTTTTTTTTTTTTTCTTTTTTTTTTTGAGATGGAATTTCACTCTTGTTGCCTAGGCTGGAGGACAGTGGCACGATCTCGGCTCACTGCAACCTCTGCCTCCTGAGTTCAAGTGATTCTTGTGCATCAGCCTCCTGGGTACCTGGAGGTACCCAGCCAATTTTTTGTATTTTTAGTAGAGACTGGTTTCACCATGTTGGCCAGGTTGGTCTTGAACCCTTGACCTCAGGTGATCTGCCTGCCTCAGCCTCCCAAACTGCTGGGATTACAGGTGTAAGCGACCACACGGGGCCAAATCTGGTTCTTATTTAGCTCAGGCAGAGTAATCGTATTACATATTCTCTCGTTCATAAAATAAAGAAGATAATGCTTCTCTAAGAAATAAGTAGGCCAGGCTCAGTGGCTCATGCCTGTAATCCCAGCATTTTGGAAGGCCGAGGCAGGCGGCTCACGAGGTTAGGAGATCAAGACCATCCTGGCCAACGTGGTAAAACCCCATCTCTACTAAAAATACAAAAATTAGCTGGGTGTGGTGGTGCGTGCCTGTAATCCCAGCTCTTCGGGAGGCTGAGGCAGGAGAATTCCTTGAACCAGGGTGTCAGAGGTTGCAGTGAGCCAAGATGGCACCATTGCACTCCAGCCTGGTGACAAAGTGAGACTTCACCTGAAAGAAAGAAAGAAGAGAGAGAGAGAGAGAGAGAGAAAGAAGGAAGGAAGGAAATAAATAAGTATAGTGGAGACTATTAAAGAGCTTAAGTGTATCCATGTTGTTGGGTCTACATGTAAATATATATGTGTATATATATATATATATATATATATATATAACAACGATACATAATTTCTGCAGTATAAGGGCTGAACAGATCTTAGTTCTTTTACTACACATTTTTGTTTTACTTTAGCATGCATTTTACTGAGTCATGAAGTTTTTCAGGGTGTGAGATATGCTTTTTTATGTTTTAATCCCCAACTCAGTGCTTGAACGCTGACTGGTGCTACCCAGAGAGTGAATCAGCGGGTCTGTGCAAACGAGGGCCAGTGAGAAACACCCTAGTGTCCTAACTGAAGGCAGAGGCCATTTCCAGTGACAGCACGCTCATCAGTTCACTGGAGTCCCGGAGGGGCACTATCAGGTTGACTAGGGGACCACTGAGGCTTCTGACAAGCAGGGAACTTGGGTGCAGGGCCAGCAGGAGCCCAGGCTGCCTTTCCAGCAAGCTGTGCTGTTCTGCTGGGCTTCTGCTGCTATGGGTTATTGAGTTCTGTTTCCTGACTGGCGTAAGAGGAAGGTGTAGACCCAACTCCTCAGATTGTCTTAAAGTAATTTGAGTAACTTAATGAGCATTAAGTAATTTGAGCAAATATTGTTCTCCAAAGGTTGAGAATCCTTTATTGTTCCTTTCCTCCCAGGACCTCTCAGTATAACAATAGAAGAGAGCCTTCTGTCCTTATCTGGGTGCAGGGAATGAACTAGATGATTCAATTCCTACGTACTTTTATTTTTTCTTTTTAGAGTCTTACTCTGTCAGCCAGACTGGAGTGCAGTGGCATGATCTCAGCTCACTGCAACCTCCACCTCCCGGGTTCAAGAGATTCTCCTGCCTCAGCCTCCCAAGTAGCTGGGGTTACAGGTGCCTGCCACCACACCAAGCTAATTTTTGTATTTTTAATAGAGACAGGGTTTCACCATGTTGGCCAGGCTGGTCTCGAATGCCTGACCTCAAGCAATCTGCCTGCCTTGGCCTCCCAAATTGCTGGAGTTACAGGCGTGAGCCACCAAGCCCAGCCTTGCCCTTTCTTAGACTAGACCCTGAAAAAGGGTCCCTTTTCATCACTCCCACTGCCCTTAAGGATTCTACCTGCTGTGGTCTAAATGTCTGTGTCCCCAGAATTCACATGTTGAAATCCTAACCCCCAAAATGATGGTTTTAGGATGGGGTACCTTAGGGAGGTAATAAGCTCATGAGGGTGGAGCTCTCACGAATGGGATTAGTGCCCTTAGAAAAGAAGCCCCAGAGAGCTCGTTCATCCTTTCCACCAGGAGAGGATGCAGAGAGAGGGTGTCATTCTTTCCACTGAGGACAGTCGAGTGCAAAGAGCCAGAACCATCTGCATTAACATCCCAATTCTATTACTTATTTCACTGTGTGTCCTTCAGCAAGTTACTGAATTGATTGTATTTTCTGTTTATTTAACAAATATTTATACAAAGAGCTTACCATTGCCAAGCATTATTCTAAGTCCTTCACAGATGATAATTCATTTAATGCTTGCAATAACTGCAAAAAATAGAAACTATTAGTATCCAAGTTTTATGGTGGGAGCAGTGGGGAGACTATGAAGTCACTTGTGCAAGGTCCTATAGCTAGGAAAAGAGGAAGCAGGACTGCAACCCACGTGTTTAGTACTAGAGGTGTTTAGTACCAGAGTGAGTTCACTTAATCCTCTCTGCTATGCTACTCTAGATTTCAGTAATTTGTAAGTAATTTGTAACATAATAACAGCTTGACAAAGATCGCTGTGAGAATTCAGCCAATGCAAGCTAGCTTCCTTCTCCTCTTCCGTTTCATAGAGAGGATAAAGTAACACACTGGTTTGAGTATTAGTGAAAGATGATGGCATTTAGAATCGTAAATTGAGGGAACAGAGTAAATAATAATGTCATGAGAAGCAAAAAGGACTTTTTTGGACTTTAGCAGTTGTACTAAGTTTCTATGGTTTTACCATTTGTTTTCTGGAAAGCTTAAAAACCATTTTGTTGAACTGGTAATTCCAAGCTTTTAATTTTGTTTTTACCAAGGGTTTGTTGCGCATTTATTACATGAATTGAATTTGTCCCATTTTTTCCTTACCACAAGTATCTAATATAGTGAGACAGGTGTTTTGCTTCTGCCCATGGTTTTTTGGGTAATACCTGACATGCTCACATTATTCTGTTATTTTTTCAGTTCATTATTAAAGTTGTTTGAGGGAATTTGAACACATCTGATTCCGCTCAGGAACAAGAGGGGAATTTGTCTAGCAGCTGGCACCCTGAGAACTGGCACAAATTACTACGTCTGATAGTTTTTCTTGAACTATGGTGTTTGTAACTACCGACAGGGCATCAATTTAACAAAAATTAGAGTACTTACTATTAAAAGAGGCTCGCACTTTAAGGAAGAATGTGGAGAATTTTCTTTTCCATTGCACATGTACTGGCCATATTTTGGCAACAGAGTTTCCAATGTCATTGGCTCTGAATTGAAAAACATGTTTCCTTTCCTATATACAGGAAATTTCCTAGGTACATCATGTGATTGTTATTTATGATTCAAGTTACTTCTAGAGCTCTCTGAGCAAGACGTTGCATTTAGTACAGCTGGGGAGATGAATATGAACAAGAGACCGTCTGTGTCCTCTTGGTGCCTCATTCTGAAGACGGAAGGCCAAATGTAACAAGCGTGATGAATACGGTGCTCTGGGATGTCAAAGGGAGCAGGGATGATTTATGACCAGGGCACCAGGAAGCTCTGTAGAAGTGGTGGGATTGGGCCAGGCGTGATGGCTCATGCCTGTAATCCCAGCACTTTGGGAGGCCAAGGCAGGCAGATCACGTGAGGTCAGAAGTTTGAGACCAGCCTGGCCAACATCGTGAAACCCTGTCTCTACCAAAACTACAAAAATTAGCTGGGCATGGTGGCACATGCCTGTAATCCCAGCTGCTCAGAAGGCTGAGGCAGGAGAATTGCTTGAACCCGGGAGGCGGAGGTTGCACTGAGCCAAAATCGCACCATTGCACTCCAGCCTGGGTGACAAGAGTGAAGCTCCAACTCAAAAGAAGAAGAAGTGGTGGGATTGTAGCTGAGCCTTGGAGAATAAATAAGACTTGGAGAAGTTGTGATACCTGAGGAAGATTTTTCATGATGAAATAAAGAAATAACTGGAGCCAGAGCTCAGATGAGAGGAAATTTAAGGGCCAGGGGTCCTGTTGGATGAACCATGAAGTACGGAAGAATGGAGGGAAGGAAAGGGATGGCAGTCTGGGTGAGAAAGGACCTGAAATGGTATTTTCTGTATGATTGACTATTTTCTTTCACTGAGTGAAGGTTTTGAACCAGGAAATGAAATCATCGGAGCAGAATTTTAAGTAAACTAATCTGGCTTGAAACTAATTAGGCTGGAGTAAAGGTTCAAGAGTGTGCGAGTGAGGTCGTCTGTTGCGATACTTGGGCAGTAAGTAGCAGGGGCCTGACATGGTAAGGTGACCATAAGACTAGAAACAAGATCTCTGCAAGGAAAAGAATCAATGAGACTGAACAAATAATTGGAGACGAGAGGAGATGGATGATAAAGGCAGTGCTTTCTAATGTGTATTGGTAGATGTTTCCAGCGACATTACTTAGTATCACAAATGATACTGAGTCTTTGCCCAAGTCAACTTGTAATTGCATGCCCTGTTTTTCTGTGTAAGACTTCTCAGAACCTATAATATGCTAATACGAACTGTGATACTCCAAGAAGAAGATGGTGTTGTCCCATTTCCCATACTTATTTGTCCACAGAAACACTTTTTTAAAAATAAATAAGCTAGGCGCAGTGGCTCATGCCTGTAATCCCAGCAGTTCGGAAGGCCAAAGCAGGAGGATCACTTGAGCCCAGGAATTTGAGACCATTTGGGGCAACACAGTGAAACCCTGTCTCTTAAAAAAATAAAAAATTAGGTGTGATGGTGTGTGCCTGTGGTCCCAGCTACTTGGGAAGCTGAGGTAGGAGGACTGGATGAGCCCAGAAGGTTGAGGCTGCAGTGAGGCTGTGATTGTGCCATTGTACTCCAGCCTGGGTGAACAGAGCAAGGCTCTGTCTCAAAAAAAAAAAAAGTCAATAAGTAAATGTCTAAAGGATCTAGGATTTTCTGGAACACTATTTTGAGACGTGGTGTACTACATTTGGAGGATGACGGTGTGATTTATAAAAACTGGGAAGTTGACATTAGAATATGGTTTCAACTGAAGATAAGTTGGCATCACCTTATCTTGATGTTAAAATGTGTTAAATTTGAGGTACCTTAGACCATGTATTTTGAAGTATGGAGGAAGTTGCATGTTTTGTGGAAGTAGAGCTAAGATGAGAGATTTGGATAGCAAGATTAATCTGGGGATATCACCTAGGGGGTGATCATTGAATTCATAAAGGTGAAATAGTAGGGAAGGGAGAATATGAGTGGAGCAAATGAGAGAATGTTGGGAAAGATCCATGAGAGACAGAAGAAGAACCGGCAAAGCCTAAGAAAAAATGGTCAGGGAGAAGGAGAATTAGGATCTTGCATTTTCAGCAAACTAGAATAGGACTTTGCAGAGTCAGGGAGTGTTCAGCAATGTCAAATGCTGCAGAAAGGGTTGGGAGGGGAGCTTTAAAGTTTGGAAAATAAGACATGATCACTGGCTTTGGAAAGAATTGTTTTACTAGAACATGGTAGGTGTGGAAGCCCAATTTAAGAAATCTTGGAGTGACTTTGAAAAAAAGCATGAACAGAAAGTACATCACATCCCTGGTTAGAGCATTGTTAATGATATAAAATAAAGATTTAATGAAAGTTTAGAGGAAGAACAAGATTCAGATTTCTTTTTAAAAAATCTTTACGTTTTGCTCAACATAGGGAAATTCTTTGCCTCCAAACCCAAGAGCTATTTTTGTTTTCTTTTTTAAGGGCATGGGCAAAATGAACAGGATTAAGTAGAAGAAAAGAAGCAGAAAAGAAGGGATAATGGAGAAGGAAAGACACTTTCTTTTTGTTTGTTAATAGAGACAGTGTCTTGCTCTGTTGCCCAGGCTGGAGCATAGTGGTGCAATCACAGCTGCCTGTATCCTCAAACTCTTGGGCTTAAGCAATCCTCCTACCTCAGCCTCCCAAAGTACTGGGATTATAGGTGTGAGCCACTGTACCTGGAGCTACTACTAAATTCCCTGGAACAGTGGTTCTTAAATGTTAGCCTGGGCCAGGCACGGTTGCTCACACCTGTAATTCTAGCACTTTGGGAGGCCAAGGCTGGTGGATCACCTGAGGTCAGGAGTTTGAGACCAGCCTGGCCAACATGATGAAACCGCATCTCTACTAAAAATACAAAAATTGGTGGGCCATGATGGTGAGTGCCTATAATATTACCCAGCTACTCGGGAGCACTGAGGCAGGAGAATCACCTGAACCCGGGAGGTGGAGGTTGTGGTGAGCCGAGATTGTGTCATTGCACTCCAGTCTGGGTGACAAGAGTGAAACTCTGTCTCATTAAAGAAAAAAAAAAAAAAAGGTTAGCCTGCATCAGAATTCCCTGCAGGACTTGTTTAAATACAGACTTCCTGGCCTCAGTCCCAGAGTTTCTGTTCAGCAGAAACTGGGTACAACCTAAGAACCAGCCTTTCTACCAAGTTCACAGGTGATGCTGATGCAGTTGACCTGGGGATGACAATTTGACAACCTCCACACCGGAGAAGGGAAAAATGTAGAATCTAGGTTGCAGGTCAAGGTGTGCCCTGGGAGAGAGAAAAGGCACATCTTTGTCAGGAAGTTATTAGGAATGAAAGAAGAAAGGGTGAATAAAAATACGTAACAATTTGAAGTAGGGTTAGAAGAGAGATGATAGTCACTGAAATTGGAGAATTATGTCCTAGAGTCCAGAAAGTTGTCACTGTAGATTGTGAAGTTGTGACAGTGAAGATGGACAGGTAGAGATGACACTGAGCCCAGTGCTGAAACCATCCAGGAAGGTGTCTAGAAGTGAACAAATGGACCTTATGAAGATAGGTCATGTCTTGTGGTCTGGAAATGGTGTTGGGGCAGCAGAGCTCCTACCAAACTCCTTATGTTAAAAAGAGAACGTGCCCGGGCACACTGGCTCATGCCTGTAATCCCAGCACTTTGGGAGACCAAGGAGGGTAGATCACGAGGTCAGGAGATCAAAACCATCCTGGCTAACATGGTGAAACCCCATCTCTACTAAAAATACAAAAAATTAGCCAGGCGTGGTGGCGGGCACCTGTAGTCCCAGCTACTTGGGAGACTGAGGCAGGAGAATGATGTGAACCCAGGAGGCAGAGCTTGCAGTGAGCTGAGATGCCACCACTGCCCTCCAGCCTGGGTGACAGAGAGACTCCGTCTTGCTCTGTCCAAAACACACGCACACACACGCGCAACAACAACAACAACAAAAACAACAAAAAACAGAATGCAAGTTCTACCTCCACTGCAACAAGTCTGGAGAAACTTGCTATGATGAAGGTAAATTTCTCTTTAAGCCAAGGCAGAGTCAGAGGGGGGTTGATAAGAACCGTAAATACTTACATCGTGGTTTGCATAAACCCACTTTTTCTGTCCTCAAAAGGACCCTGTGGGATTCCTGCTATTATCCCCATTTTACAGTTAAAGAAATAAAGTAACTTGCTAAATTCACAACTACTCAATGATGAGGCCGGGAACGGAATCCGAGCAGTCTGTAGGAACTTGACAGAATCTCTCTGTGCCTATTGGTACGTGGGACTCCCCACTTTCTTTAACCAGGTTAAAGGAACCCGGAGCACATCCCAGGGGCTGCACTGTGTGTCATAGGATTGTTCCCAGAGTGGCACTGTATGACTGAGGATGCAGGCCAGTTACAGGAGAGAAGGGGCCTCAGCAGGGTCACACATCAGGACCAGTGTTGAGAACAAGAGGTAGGATGAGGCAGGCTAGCTCAGAGCCCACGAAGGAGCCCAGTCTCACCAGCGTGGAAGACCCGGGGCTGGTGGCGTGAGGCAGAAAGAGAGCACTCCATCAGGCTCCGTGGCACCAAACCTCTTCGGTGGAAAAGTTTTGCTGTTTCCTCTGTATATCCCTTGGGTCTATATCATTCTCAAAATGAGAAGTCTGTAAAGCCCAAAACTCTCTGGTTAATGTACAGTTCCAACCAGCCTAGGGCATAAATGGTATGTAAAATGCCTGTGTGCTGTATTTCTCTTTATGTCAGCCTTTTAAAAACTGAAAGTGCATGTTTACTAAATCACAGGGTTTGAGTTGGGGAAAACACTACCATTGTATCACCTAAAAGCCTGTGTTTTTAGTAATTATTGAAGAATAAGAAGAGCCTGTGGTGAATAATGTCGAAACGGTGTGATGGAGGAGCTCAGGCGCGGTTGCAGCTGAAGGCAGAGAAGACGTGGGTGGTAAGGAACCCCCCCAGGACTGGGTGTTCCTTCTCACTGCTTCTTCAGAAAGCATTGTCAGAGTAAGGGAGAGGGGGCAAAATTGTGTAAAAATGACCCTCGCCAGCTCCAGTTTTTTTTTTTTTGAGAAGGAGTCTCACTCTGTCACTCAGGCTGGAGTGCGGTGGCGCCATCTCGGCCCACTGCAATCTCTGCCTCCTGGATTCAAGCGATTCTCCTGCCTCAGTCTCCTGAGTAGCTGGGATTACAGGTGTGCACCACCATGCCCGGCTAATTTTTGTTGTTGTTGTTGTTGTATTTTTAGTAGAGATGGGTTTCACCATGTTGCCCAGGTTGGTCTCTAACTCCTGACCTCAGGTGATCCACCAGCCTCGGCCTCCCAAAGTGCTGGGATTACAGGTGTGAGCCACCACGCCCAGCCCTGTTTGCTTTTTTTCTGAAAAGAATCACTACCAGTATTTTAACGTGTTACTTGGGGCATATTTCAGCAGCCAGGATAATACATAACTGGGGAATCACTGGCAAATTTTGTCATCTTACCTATACGCGTGATAAAAATCTATTAAAGTCGGAACTAGATCGCTTGAATCTTGGAGCAGCTCTTGGGGGGAAGTTAGTGCAGAGCTGGAATTTGAAGGATGCTGGGAATTGGAAACATTTGAGCATTTCCTCAGTGGTTCTTGCATTTCTCCTTGTTTCTCAGCCTTCTGATGTGAGAAAAGTAACTACTTAATGAAGAGATCCAAAATAAAGAAACAGCCATCTGGATAGTTTAATCTTATAAATAGCCAGCTGCAATTTTAAGAAGAGGTTTAGAAGCCTAGTAGTGGGTCTCAGGTTCCTGGACCAGGTAGACCCACAAGCTCTTGCCTCCCACCTGCCCCCTGCTCTGTTTCAAATTTTATTCGTCGCAGTCATGGATAGACAGTTTCTGTCATGAAGACACATCAAATCTGCCACGTCAGTTTAGCACTGTTCTAAACTAGATTGTGACAGAATTTGTTCAATGTGAAGTTTTTCGGATTGGGTGTATATTAAGCTCGATGTCTTTAGGACTGTGTTTTTCTAATCAACACATTTTTCCCCTACAGAGGATGTTTGACCATTTTCTTTGTTACTCCTCTCCCAGAGGAGAGGGAACTTATCACCTGCAAGGACTTCTTGCTCTGCGGTTCCCTTCACACACACATATTCTGCTGTGTCACAGCTCTGGGGTGCGTCTTACACTCACTCATCACGTAGTTCGTTATCACCACTACAGATATTGACAAGCTAGTGAAACCTGCATTTTCATTGCGTTTAACTTTGAAGGCACACATCTGTTGAACAGAATGCTAGGTGCTAATGTCATAGCTTACATCTAGATAGGGCTCTATTTATATGCCGTTATGTCATCTTCATAATCTATTGTGGTCTTCAGTTCAGCTCCTAACAGCTGTATAAATTCAGGTTGCCAAGGATCAAAGAGGTGACCCAACCTTCCATCTGGCTGTATTCTCTTCCCACACTCGTGTACCTGTCTTTTCTCAATGCCCTAATTCTATCTCCTATAAAAAGTTTGCATCTTAATGAATTGTTCCTATATTAGTAAATTAATGGCCTTTCAAAACAAGTCATAATAAAAATACAGCTTGGCACCGTGGTGCACACCTTTAATCCCAACACTTTGGGAGACTGAGCGGAGGATTGCTTGAGCACAGATGCTCGAGACCAGCTTGGGCAACAGAGTGAGACACTGTCTTTACAAAAAAAAGAGAAAGAAAAATTGAATGGGCCCACATGGTGGAACATGCCTCTAGTCCTAGCTACTTAGGAGGCTGAGGCAAGAGGACTGCTTAAGCCCAGGAGGCTGAGGCTGCAGTAAGTCATGATGGCGCCACTGCACTCTAGTCTGAGTGGCAGAGTAATACCCTGTCTCAAATAATAATAATAAGTAGAACCACAGCACATTTAAAAATCATTATCTAGCTAATATCACATTGAAAGACTGTCTTCCATTAATCTTTGCAAAAATAAAGGTTATCAAAGTTGACCTTTTTAAAGCTTCAAACTCCTGTGCTCTTGCAATCCTCCCACCTTGGCCTCCTGAGTAGCCAGGACTGCAGGTGCATGCCAACACACCAGGCAAGGTTGGCCTTAAAAACAGAAGTTCTCTACCTAGGATGATTTATACATTTCTGTTCACCAAAAAAGGTTCCCTGGCCCACCAGCAGCACCCTGGCTGCTTTTGCTGACTCTAGTCATTCCTTAATGAGTATACCTGGTAGATTTTTTACTGGACTACACCTTCGTGCAGGAGAATATTAGAATATCCCACACTTGATAGCAGACCTGGTTGAAGAGGTCACACAAAGCAGAGTCGGGGATAAAACCAAGATAAAAATCTCATCTCCGTGACACCATAGCAGCCATGCAGTTGCTCAAGCTGAAAGCATCCTTGATTCCTCTCTGCTTCTCTCCCCTGCTCAGATGATCTGTACTGATCTCCTTTTCTCCATCTCTGCTGCTACCTCATTAGTCCAAGCCATGTTTTGTCTCCCTGGAACTATTAATGTTAGAACAACCTTTTGACCTGTCTCTTCCTGTCTCTGTTGCTTTTCCTGATTTTCTCTCCCCACAACAGCTGGAGGGATTTTCTCAACACTTAAATTGGGTCCTGTCTCTGTCCTGCCTAAAAACCTATTGTGACTGTCTACTGCTCTTAGATAAATCAAACTGCTTCTCATGGTTTAAAAGGCAGTGCGTAAAGTAGCTCGCGTCAGCCTGACTTTCCAGTGTCCTTTCCTGCCAGTCCCACCTCATTGCCTAGCAGGTACTCTTGTCTCCCTCCATTGCCTCCGCAGGCCTGCTCCTCTGAGCTCTTTCTGTCCCTCCATGAGGCTTGCAGTCTCTCCTACCTCCTACCTACTCACTGTCGTCTATGTCCCAACTCATTGTCACCTCCTCAGAGACTTCTTGAGCACTGTGGTTCCTATCACCCTGTTTATTTCATTAATGTTTATAGATTGATGAAAGAGTTTATAGATTGCTTCATGCACGTACTTACCAATTTCTTGTCCGATTTTATTTTATTTTATTTTATTTTGAGATACAGTCTCGCTCTGTCACCCAGGCTGGAGTGAAGTGGCGTGATCTCGGCTCTCTGCAACTCTGCCTCCCAGGTTCAAATGATTCTTGTGCCTCAGCCTCCCAAGTAGCTGGGATCACAGGCGTGCATCACCACGCCTGGCTAATTTTTTTGTATTTTTAGTAGAGACCAGGTTTCACCATGTTGACCAGGCTGGTCTCGAACTCCTGACCTCAGGTGATCTACCTGCCTCGACCTCCCAAAGTGCTGGAATTACAGGCGTGAGCCACCATGGCCAGCTGATTCTTTGTCTGTTTTTAAACAAACAGCATGGAGGTGCCAGGAGCACTGTGTTTGTGTTTCACTTGTTTCTGATTATACTCCCAGGAACAAGCCCATTGCCTTTCCCACAATAGTATTGTGTAAATAATGAATGAATGAAGACAGTCTCTATTCTCTTGAAATGTAAGTAGGACAGTGAGGGGTAAAATAAAATGGACAGTAATCATATAGAGTGATGGGTGCTTTGATGGAAGAAGGGTTCTATCCCTTAGGAACATTCAGGAGAAGTAGTACCAAATACTCAGGAATGAGAGAAAGGATCTGACAGAAAATGATATCTACAAATTTCAAGGATCCGTAATAAGTTATATTGTGTTACTGTATTAACATTAATGTTTCATTTAAAACCAGCGTTTTTCAACCTTTGTCATTATTGCCCCCTTAAGGAAGCTTTTCTAGGCAGTTTTTTTCCTAATCACCATCCCTCCCTCCATAAAATTTTATACCACAGACATGTCTATACCACTGTGTAGTTTTCTAGGTGCTGTATGTGTGTCTGTACTTTATACTCAAAATGAGTAAGATTGATTTTTACCCCCTAAGAACAAATGTTTGCCCCCTTGGGGATGAAATTGCCCCTGTTGAGAATTCATACATTAAAGCATTTAATATCGATCGTAGGACCAAGTTTTAAGGAAAATGCAGCTGGTACATCTGCACAGTATTTGCACTTGAAATGTCAATGGACTGTGTACTATTTAAAAAGCACACACATGCACAATTTTCTTTCCAGTGGAGGAGAAAGATGATATAGGTTTTTTTTTTAAAGCGTGATATTGATGAATACTGTGGCTCATGCCTGCAATCTCAGCATTTTGGGAGGCCAAGGCAGGAGGCTTGGGAGGCCAAGAAGGATTGCTTGAGGCCAGGAGTTCAAGGACTGCCTGGGCAACATAGAAAGACCGCCCCCCGCTACAGAAAAAAGCAAAAAATTAGCCAGATGTGATAGCAGACACCTGTGGTCCCAGCTACTGTGGAGGCCAAGGTGGGAGGATCACTGGAGTGCAGGAGTTCAAGGCTGCAGTGAGCTATGACTGTGCCACTGCACTCCAGCCTGGGTGACAGAGTGAGACCCAATCTCTTAAAAAAAAAAAAAAGGTGATATTCATACTCATTGAAGTGAAAAGTCAACACCAAAGTCATAATGAGAGTTCACATAATAATATCCACCAATACGTCCCTCCGTAAAGAGCATTAAAATGTGCATCAGAGGAACTTACATTTTTAGGAAAAAGTGTGACAGACAATTGCACATCAGCCATTGCACAGTTTAGAAAGGAACACGTGGGGGCCCGCTGACTCCAAGAGTGCTTGGTGATATATGGGTTTGGTGACTTAGTAAAAAAGTGTTGCCTCAAACTTTGATTTAGAAATGGTACTTAAGTTATTAGGTAGATGAGTGCTGACAGAGTTACTTGGAAGAACTGAGGTAGGAGAGCTGTGTTTGAAGATTCCTGGAGATAAGAAAGCATTTTCAGAGAAAGAGTGAGTAATCTGGTTTCCATTCTGCTATTGCTGTTGTTGGAGGTTAATTCTGTTTGGAACACCTGCATTCACACAGGTAAATACCAACTGGCTCTTCCTTAGGGGATAAATAGTGTATAAAGTTGGTGCAGAAAATGCTGGGGAAGGAGTTTTTAATAATGGAACTTAGCCCAAGGGCAAACTATATATCACTCAACACTTTTCACTTGCTTATCTTTCAGGAATTTTAAGAAGGTTAAGGCACTAAGGTTCCTTAAGTGTTTTAACTCTGCAGGTCCCATCTGTGTTCCAGCTGCTATTCTGCAGCTGCAAATGGATTCTGCTTTAGTATGATAATAAGAAGGGCATCACCCAGCAAAAGTGGTGGCTTCTCACTCTATCCTTTTAGCAGAATTTCTTGTCATTAGCCGAGTAGAATTGAGCTTCATGGTTGGCAGTGAAACGAGGCATGGCCTAGCTTGATGGCCCATGAAGGATGCTCACTGAGGGTGACATTTTGTTCCATTGAAGCTGATGGTTCTATTTATATCAAGGATAGTTTGTGCAGTTACACCAGAAATAACACATCTCCTGCGTTTACAGACATGTACAGGCTTGCCTTTTTTTCCGTTTCCCACTGAACCAGTCTCATTCTTGTCAATTCTTCTTCTTCCTCTATTTAATGGAATCTTCACTTTCTTGACAGATAAATGCACATGACCACTGTCATAATGCCGCTCCCTTAAGAAGCCTCCTACTGATCTTGGCCCGTCACAGTGGCTCACACCTGTGATCCCAGGACTTTGGGAGGCTGAGGCAGGCTTATCACTCGAGACCAGCCTGGCCAAAACCCTGTCTCTACTAAAAATATGAAAATTAACCAGGTGTGGTGGCACACGCCTGTAATTCCAGCTACTCAGGAGGGTGAGACAGAAGGATCACTTGAACCTGGGAGGTGGAGGTTGCAGTGAGCCAAGATCACACCCAGTACAATCCAGCCTGGGTGACACAGCAAGACTCCATCTCAAAAAAATCAAATAAAATAAACAACCAGATCTCATGAGAATTCTATCACTAGAACAGCGCCAAGATACAGTGCTAAACCATTCATGAGCCACCCTTATGAGCCCATCACCTCCCACCAGGCCCCACCTCCAACATTGAGGATTACAATTTGACGTGAGATTTGGATGGGGTCACAGATCCAAACTGTATCACTCTCCATTCCTCCAGCCCTAGCAACCACTATTCTACTTTCTGCCTCTATGATGTTGACTATTCTAACTACTTGGTAAAGTGGAATCATATATTTGTCCTTTTGCGACTGGCCTATTTTACTTAGAATAATGTCCTCAGAGTTCACCCATGTTATAGCATTTATCAGAATTTCTTTCCTTTTCAAGGCAGCATAATATTCCACTGTATGCATATACCACAGTTGGGTTTATTGATTCATCTGTTGGTGGACATTTGGCTTGCTTCCA
Organism: Piliocolobus tephrosceles; assembly: GCF_002776525.5. Classification (NCBI taxonomy): domain Eukaryota; kingdom Metazoa; phylum Chordata; class Mammalia; order Primates; family Cercopithecidae; genus Piliocolobus; species Piliocolobus tephrosceles. The sequence goes on along the minus strand of NC_045442.1, from coordinate 112,878,783 downwards.
CCTTTTGGCTACTGTAAATAATGCAGCCTTCCTCCTGTTCTCTTTCTCCCCTGAAGGGCCCTTCAGACCTCTGCCTTCTACCACTGGGCGTAGTCTACACACAGATCATGACTTACTTTTGGCTGCTGTCACTAATAGTGCTATGAGCATGGGTGCACAAATACACCTCCAAAAACTTTGTGTGGAGGAGTATGCTTAAAGACGGAGTTTCACTCTGTATCCAGGCTGCAGTGCAGTGTGCACTCATGGTTCACTGGAGGCTCAACCTCCTGGGGCTGAGTGATCCTCCTGCCTCAGCTTCCTGGGTAACCAGGACTACAGACATGCACCACTACGACTGGCTAATTTTTCATTTTTTGTAGAGATGGGATCTCTCTATGTTGCCTAGGCTGATTTTGAACTCCTGGGTTCACAGTATCCTCCTGCCTTAGTCTCTCAAAGTGCTGGAATTACAGGCATGAGCCACCACACTTGGCCCTCCACGGACTTTTGAAAGAAACTCTATTTATAGTTATATTCAGAAAGCTCAATGCTATCACCTGAGGCTGTATGGCATAAATGAAGTTCCTCGCACACATCAATGCCTCCTTTCAAAAATGCTGCTGGATCATAGTCCTTAGTTTAAATATGTCCCAGCTCTCCTTAGCACAGCAGCGATCTTTTACATTAACTTTTTAGAGTAAAAGAATATTAGGAGAGGCCTGGGCGTGGTGGCTCATGCCTGTAATCCAAGCACTTTTGGAGGCTGAGGTAGGTGGATCACCTGAGGTCGGGAGTTCAAGACCAGTCTGACCAACATGGAGAAACCCCATCTCTACTGAAAATACAAAATTAGCCTGGCGTGGTGGCACATGCCTGAAATCCCAGCTACTTGGGAGGCTGAGGCGGGAGAATTGCTTGAACCTGGGAGGCAGAGGTTTCAGTGAGCTGAGATTATGCCATTGGGCAACAAGAGCAAAACTCTGTCTCAAAAAGGAAAAAAAAAAAAAAAAATTAGGAGAAAATGTTTGGAAAAGTACTAAATATAAAAATCAAATTATTTTTAGTAGAATGTATTTGTTCTCAACATAGCTAATTGTTTTAGATAATTACCAGCCTTGGACTACAGATACATTTCACTAAGCCAGAAAATTATTTTTGAAATGGTATGATCATGCAGAGAAATCATTTAACCAATTCTGCTACCTCGTTGTCTTTTACGAAACATTCCCTTTAATATACAAGTATTTTAGACTACGCAAACATTTAAGCTTGTTTGAAACTAAGTAATAAAATCTATTAAGGTTTTCTGTTGCAAATAAATGTATATCTTCCTGTGGAGTCATAATTTAAGATAAAAATATTGAGATCCAAGTTAGAAAACAAATTTGGCAAATCAAGTATTGTAAACGTCTAGAAAATGTGAAAATTTTATTCTAGTTCACTTTCATGTTTTACTATTAATTTGCATGTGGTGAAATTCACCAAAAAGAGCAAATAGTTGTTTCTCCCTTTTTTATTATTATGTATCATATTATTGCTAACTAAAAAGATCTGTAATGTTCCAGATAGTTGTGTAATTGTTTGGGCAGTTCTTACTCTCCAGCTGTTTGTAAAAGTAGAATACTGGCCGGGTGCAGTGGCTCATGCCTGTAATCCCAGCACTTTGAAAGGCTGTGGTGGGTGGATCACCTGAGGTCAGGAGTTCAAGACCAGCCTGGCCAACTTTCAGTCTTTACAAAAATACAAAAATCAGCTGAGCATGATGATGGGTGCTTGTAATCTCAGCTACTCAGGAAGCTGAGATGAAAGAATTGCTGGAATCCAGGAGGCAGAGGTTGCAGTGAGCCGAGATTGTGCCACTGCACTCCAGCCTGGGCAACAGAGCGAAACTCCATCTAAAAAAAAAAAAAAAGGAAAAGAAAAAAGAAAAAGAAAGTCAAATACTAACATATCTGGGTTTCCTTTAAGAAAATAATATCTTACGTTATTATGTGTGTATGTATATGTCCATACATATATGCGCACACACATATTCTCAAATGGCAAGTGGGATCATGGACATCTATAATAATGCGTAAAAGAAAGGCCTGGGAGAGATTACGAGTGTTGTTTTAATTCGTGTTTTAGCTCTTTGTTTGTGGCTGTCAGTAGATCAACATAAAGCACGTTGGAAAGAACCAGGGATTATCTTCTAGCCCAGTGTATTCAACTTCCATTTGCACATTTACATTCTTTCTCTCAATGATGAGCTCTCAGAGGTTTAGTAGGGATAAGTTCCAAGGGAAGGCTTTCTCAAATTCATCACTTACAACATTGATACACACAGCTCTGATATTCAAGTAAGACTGATTTTTCTAATATGTGTAGGGATATTTCAAAATTATTTCTATTTTTTCCTGTGGGAGTTCTGATGTATACAGACCTAGAGGTTGAGTTCAGTCATGGTGCCAGGGAAGATTTTCTTTATGGCAGGTTAAAAAGTGTTTGAAACCCTCCCATTTAAACAAATAAATAAATAAAGGATTCTGGCTGGGCATGGTGGCTCACACTTGTAATCCTAACACCTTAGGAGGTCAAGGCGCGAAGAAGACTTGAGCCCAGGAGTTCGAGACCAGCCTGGACAATGTGGTGAAACCCCCATCTCTACAAAAAATGCAAAAATTATTATGTGTGGTGGGGCATGCCTGTGGCCCCAGCTTCTCAGGAGGATGAGGTAGGAAGATCACTTGAGCATGGAGGCTGAAGCTGCAGTGAGCTGTGACAGCGCCACTGCACTCTAGCCTGGGTGAAAAAGCAAGACCTTTCAAAAAAAAAAAAAAATCTGCTTTTTGCTCTATTTCTTTTCTTTCCTTTTTCTTTTTCTTTTCTTTCTTTCTTTTTTTTGAGACCGAGTTTCGCTCTTGTTGCCCAGGCTGGAGGGCAATGGCGTGATCTTGGCTCACCGCAACCTCTGCCTCCCAGGTTCAAGCGATTCTCCTGCCTCAGCCTCCTGAGTACCTGGGATTACAGGCATGTGCCACCACGCCCGGCTAATTTTGTATTTTTAGTAGAGATAGGGTTTCTCCGTGTTGGCCACCCAACCTCAGGTGATCCGCCTGCCTCGGCCTCCCAAAGAGCTGGGATTACAGGCGTGAGCCACTGCGCCCGGCCTTTCTTGCTCTATTTCTTTACACCAGCATCCCTTCTTCAATTACCCTCAATTCTTTCGATCCCTATCCTCAAGGTCCTGGGCATTATTCCACCTTTATCTTTTGAACTTTGTCCGGAGTGACTCTGTTGCTGTAACAGATCACTCTCTGGACAGACCCCTTTCGAGGCTTTAACTTTCTTGTTTGATAGCATTCCCCCTTTTCAGTTACCTGCAAATCCAGTGTTCATGACTTTTCCCTGATTCTATCGAGATATATTTATATATTTTGAATGTGTGTCCTTTAAGCCAGTGGTCCCCAACCTTTCTGGCACTAGGGAACCAGCTTCCTGAAAGACAGTTTTTCCACGGATGGGGAGGGGGCAGTAGATGGTTTTGGGATGAAACTGTTCCACCTCAGATCATCAGGCATTAGTTAGAGTCTCAACCTGGATCACTCACATATGCAGTTCACAACAGGGTTCACACTGCGATGAGAATCTAATGCCGCTCACTCGCCCACTGCTCACCCCCAGCTGTGCAGGAGACCCCTGCTTTAGGCATTTTGATAAAGCTTTGCTTTTTTTTTTTTTTTAATTTTTTTTTGACATTGTACCATCACCCAACTCTGGAACTCCTCGAACAGTATGAGTGGGAAATGCCAGTGGCTTCCCGTCTATCCTTTGGCACTCCAGGAGGGAGTTTACCCAGTATCTGACAAGACATAGCTGCCTTGGCATCTGAAAACCTTCCTGGAGCTCTGGAGAGATGTCTAAAATTTTATTTTTTCCATCTTGGATGTTCACTTATTTTAAGAAGAGATACCTCTCCACCCTCACAGCCAGGAATTCATCCAGTTCTAGAGAATCGGTACTCTGTTTTGCTCATTTTCCCTGCGCACACAAACTTCTTGCATGAGATTCCCCAGCAGGCTTGATTTCATAATCTTTCTCCAGAACTTTGTAAAAAGTTCTGGGACAGAATATTCACCATAAGAAATTATTAAGCTGTCTAAAAACAGAAATAGCTTTTACACTGCCTGTAAAAAAAAAAAAAAAGAAAAGAAAAAAAAGAAAAAACAAACGAACAAACAAACCAAAAAAAAAAAAATACACTGCCTGTAAGACAGCAAATGGGGCATTGATTGATGGATTGAGATGGGGTCTCACTCGGTCTCCCAGGCTGGAGTGCAGTGGTACAATCACAGCTCACTGCAGTCTTGAACTCCTGGGCTCAAGCGACCCTCCCACCTAGGCTTCCAAGTAGCTAGCACTACAGGTGCACATCACCACGCCTAGGTAACTTTTGTATTTTTTGTAGAGATGGGGTCTTGCTATGTTGCCCAGGCTGGCCTCGTAATTCCTGGGCTCAAGCTGTCCTTCCACCTGGACCTCCCAAAGTATTGGGATGATGGGCATGAACTACTGCACCTTGTCTGGGAACTGTTTATTAAGCAAATGTAAACAGTGTTCACTTTCATATAATATGAGAGGACTTTCGTACCTTTCCCTCTCCCTCAAACGTTGTATGCTCTTTTGCTTTTAGTATTTTTAGCATCGCTTTTTACTTTTAAAAAGTGAAAAGTATCTCTTTCGTTTTTTAGTATTTTGTATTTTTTACTTATGTATTTTATTTTTTATTTTTATTTATTTATTTATATTTTTGGAGACAGAATCTTGCTCTGTCGCCCAGGTTGGAGTGCAATGACATGATCTAGTTTCACTGCATCCTCCGCCTCCCGGGTTCAAGCAATTCTCCTGCCTCAGCCTCCTGAGTAGCTGGGATTACAGGTGCATGCCACCACGCCCAGCTATTTTTTGTATTTTTAGTAGAGATGGGGTTTCACCATGTTGGTCAGGCTGGTCTCGAACTCCTGACCTCCTGATCTGCCTGCCTCTGCCTCCCAAAATGCTAAGATTACAGGCGTGAGCCACCACACCCGGCCATTTATTTCGTTCATTGACCTCACTTCATGCCCCACTAAGAAATAAAAACTTCGCAGATGGCAACACCCTCATCTTGCCACCACCAAATCTGTAAACCTGCCTTCATCTGTGCCCCTTGTGTGTTCTCCTCCTTCCCTCCTGTTAGAAGAAACACCTCTCCTCCTGTCAGAATCCTCCTGTTCTTGGCCAGGCATGGTGGCTCACACCTGTAATTCCAACATTTTGGGAGGCAGAGGCAGGAGGATCATTTGAGCCCGGGAGTTCCAGACCAGCCTTGACAATATAGAAGACCTATTAAAAAAAAAAATTTGTTGTTGTTCTTTGTTTCTCACCTTCCAAGACTTTTTTCTTTTTCTTTTTTTTTTTTTTTTTTTGGAATCAAGGTCCTGCTTTGTCTCCCAAGCTGGAGTGCAGTGGCACAATCATGGCTCACTGCAGGTTCACAGCTTCCACCTCCCAGGTTCAAGTGATCCTCCCATATCAGCCTCCTGAGTAGCTGGGACTGCAGGTGCACACCACAATGCCCAGCTAATTTGTGTAATTTTTTTTTGTAGAGATGGAGTTTTGCCACGGTGCCCCGGCTGTCTGGAATCCCTGGGCTCAAGTGGTCTGCCCACCATGGCCTCCCACAGTGCTGGGATTACAGGTGGGGGCCGCCATGCCTTTCCCCAAGACTTACTATCCTGTAGCATCTAGTCATCCCCTCTCTACTGGATCACTCCATCAGCATGACATATTATGGATATTATGGGGTGGCCCATCATGAGAGCCCAAAATACCACCTCCCAGCTCTTCCAGCTCCATGCAGCCTCCTAGCTCTACCCACCTTCTCAGCCAGGCCTTTGACAAATGAGTGGTCTGCACTTAACTTCTCCCTTCCTCTCCTCTTCATGTCCACATACGCCTCCCACAGCTCCAACACATTGCTCCCAACAAGGCCACTAACAATCTCTGTGCTGTCACAGAAGTCATAAACATTGTCTTATCTTACCCAAGCTGTCAGCGGCCTTCAAAATAGTTGAACCCTCCCTCCAACTTGACATGTTCTCTGCTCTTGTCTTCTATGACATCATGTTCTCCGGACATCCCTTGCCAGTTTTTTTTTTTTTTTTTCTTCTCCTTTTTGGGAGGGAGTGGTAGGGAGAGACAGACTCCTGTCCTCTACATAACTTCTCAAAGTTAGGGTTCTTTAGCACTTAGAACCTGGCTCTTTTCATTAGACAGGTGTGGTGGTCCATGCCTGCTACTTGGGAGGCTGACCCCCTGAGCCTGGGAGGTCAAGGCTGCGTGAGCAGTGATCCCTGTCTCAAACATTAAAAAAAAAAAATTGGCTCCTTTCTCTTTACTTCCCACTCTGTAATTCAATTTTTATTTCCAAGCTTCCCCACTTGTATATTCACATGGACCTCAAACTTACCCAAATCAGAACACTTGATTGCCCACCTCTACCCCCCCAACATACACCTCTCTCAGGCTCTGCCTTTTCAATAATGGCCCTAGCCATCAATAAGCCCTGTTGTTTCTGTAATAGCTCTAAAATACACCCCACTCACCACTACCGCACAGCTCCAAGCCGCTGTCCACTCACCACTACCGCACAGCTCCAAGCCGCCGTCCACTCACCACTACCGCACAGCTCCAAGCCTCCCTCCACTCACCACTGCCGCACAGCTCTAAGCTGCCGTCCACTTCACAACTACCGCACAGCTCCAAGCCACCCTCCACTCTCACGTGGGCTCTGCTTCCGCTCCTATTCCTTCCCAACTTGTTCAAACAGTTAAACTGGAGAAAATTGACAGCATCTGCATTTAACCAGGGGCAGTAGGAGTGGGAGAGGCGGGGAGGCATTTTGAAACTATGTCTTTAGTGGTAGAACATGCAGATTCTAGTGAATCAGTGTAAAGTGGGAAGGTACTAAGAGGAAGGAGTCCAGGTTAAAGGGATATTCAACAGAATGGGACAGATGGGAAGGCCAGGCTTTGAACAGGTGACTTCGTCTTGGGACTTGTTGAGCTGTGGGAGAATCAGATGGATATTCTTGGAAGTTGTTGGATATAGAAAACTAGAAATGGCCCGGCACTGTGGCTCACACCTGTAATCCCAGCACTTTGGGATGCCAAGGCAGGCAGATCACCTGAAGTCAGGAGTTCAAGGCCAACCCGGCCAACATGGTAAAACCTCGTTTCTACTAAAGATACAAAATTTAGTTGGGCATGGTGATGTGTACCTGTAATCCCAGCTACTAGGGAGGCTAAGACAGGAAAATCGCTTGAACCAGGGAGGCAGAGGTTGCAGTGGGCGAGATCATGCCAGTGCATTCCAGCCTGGGTGACAGAGCAAGACTCTATCCCAAAACAAAACTAGAAACAAGACTTCAGGGCTAAATATGTACACATAGGAATCATCCATGATAGGATGTACCTGAAGTCATGGAAGAGAATAAAATCCACCTGGGAAAAAAATGTAGCGATGAGAAGATGAGAAAGATGAGAGAGGAATCCCGCTTCTCGTCGCAGGTTGACTTTTTGGAGCACCCTCGTTTTATCTTCTCGACCTAAGCGTGTGCTCCTCTTCTCTCTATAGCACTACACCACCTTCATGCAGTCCTGGTTACTTCCTCCCAGGATGCATGCAAAAGAAGCATAGTGTTCTGTGTTCCCTTTTAGTCTTGTTGATCCCAAAGATAAACCCATACTTCCAGTTTTTTTTTTTTTTTTTTTTTTTTTGAGACAGCATCTCACTCTGTCACCTTTGCTGGAGTGCAGTGGCACGATCTCGGATCACTGCAACCTCCGCCTCCCGGGTTCAAGCGATTCTACTGCCTCAGCCTCCCGAGTAGCTGGGATTATAAGCGCCTGCCACCTCACCCAGCTAATTTTTGTATTTTTAGTAGAGATGGGGTTTCACCATATTTCACAGGCTGATCTCGAGCTCCTGACCTCAACTTATCTGCCTGCCTCAGCCTCCCAAAGTGCTGGGATTACAGGTGTGGGCCACTGCGCCCAGCCCCAACTTCTTTATAAAGGTTTTGTTGCTGAACATTTTGGCACTTAATAAAATTATCTAAACCTCCCAAGAGAGTGACAACGCTTGACAAACACATCCAGGCACACCTCCCTACCCCAGAATGACTTATCTGACATTCCAGTTATAGTACACGAAGCCAAGAATCCCAAAGCAGCAAATAAAACCTTTCAACCATCAAAGTAGAATTATAACTTCCAGGCACTAAAGCTGGAGTTCGTCTTTTGTCCATTTAATCTATATATTTTTTTATTTTTTAGGGACAGTGTCGCTCTGTCACCCAGCCTAGAGTACAGTGATATGATCATAGCTCACTGCAGCCTTAAACTTCTGGGCTCAGGCAACCCTCCAGCGTCAGCCTTCTGCATAGCTGGGACTACAGGTGCACACCACCATGCCCAGCTAAATTTTTAAAATTTTTTGTAGAGACGAGGTTTCACTATGTTGCCCAGGCTGGTCTCAAACTCCTGACCTCAAGCAAAGCTCCTGCCTCAGCCTCTCAATATTTTACCTATATTTCTCATCAGCTTGGTTTTTTTGATCATGGTTGTTAATTTTTGCATTATATGAAAGTGCTACGTAGAGGGTTCTCTCCTGGTGTTTTGGCAGATGTAAGAAAATTGATTTCCTTTGTAGCCATTAATTGGAGAATCTGTTGTAGATACTAGCAATTTCTGAAGGAATAAGAGATGCACACTTTCATGGGACTTCACAATCTTTCATCTAAAAATTCTAGCTCTCTGGTGGGGAGACAAGTTCCAGACCCACAAGTATTAGAAATATATGTTCATAAACCTGGCCCCAGATTGAAGGAAGTCTAAACAAACTATGGAATTTAAAATGTCTGAATAATGTGGAAATAATGTTTTCAGTGGAATAGGATGAGGCTGAATGTGGTCCTCACACCTGTAATCCCAGCACTTTCGGAGGCTGAGACGGGCAGATCACTTGAGGTCAGGAGCTGAGACCAGCTTGGCCAACATGGTGAAACCCTGTCTCTACTAAAAATACAAAAATTAGCCGGGCATGGTGGCAGGTGCCTGTAATCCCAGCTGTTGGGGAGGCTGAGGCGGGAGAATTGCTTAAACTTGGGAGATGGAGGTTGTAGTGAGCCAAGATTGCACCACTGCACTCCAGCCTAGGCGACAGAGCAAGACTCTGTGTTTGTTAAATAAATAAATGAAACAGGATGAAGCAGGAAAACATTGTTAGTTTTTGAAAAGTCTGAAATAATCTATTCTAAAGTAATTCAGTTGAAATGATAAATTCACTTTGCATTCTCCTTTTGCCACAAGATCCAAATATTTACTAACTGGGGTCAACACTGGTGTTCAAATTCAGTATTGGCTATTTCACACTTGAAGACTGTCTGTGTTCCCAGAGAGTGTTAAGTCTAACTTTGAAGTTCAGAAATATTTATTGGTGTCAGGTGTATGCCAGCAACTGGGAAAATGAATAGGAGGTGGTTCCTACCTCAAAAAGCTTGCAATTTGGTGGATTTACAGTCTAGTAAGAGCAGACCTACATAAAACATACAGAGCAATGCAAAACAGTAGATGTCAAATGCCATTTGAGTAACAGACACGTGAAGTGCTGCAGGATTTCTGGGGAAGGAGAATCAGGTGGGCTGCAGTAGGAGAAATTGGAAAATAATTTACTATTCTCCACTGACAGCGGCAGCCAGGAACCTGGACCCCTATTTATCTGTCCTCTCAACTCAACTCAAATGGGTTCTCCCTTGAGAACTTTGCTATCAACTTGCTCCTCTTCTAAACCCCTTCCCAGGCACAATCTGTCTTTGCAATACTTCCATTTTTTGTTCTTAACTATGCTAAAGTACTCACGATGCATTGCAATTGTTTGAAAGCCTGTCTCCTCTACAAGATTCTGATTTCTGTTTTGTTATGTTCATCTTTGAATTCCCTTACTGCTTAATATGATGCATACAATATTGTTAGTGCCTCCAAAAAGTATTTTTTGTGTGTGTGTGAATTAAAGAAATGCATGAATTCACAATGTATGACTTGGGCCTTGAGGAAGATTGCATTCCTACCTTTTAAATTTAATAAACACCATACCTTTACCAGGCACATGTTGATCAGAAATAAATGAAAGTAAGTAACATGTAGAACTGGGGTGCTCAAACACCAATTTTTCTCAGGGTTACTTAAAAACTTAACTATATAGGCCAGGTGTGGTGGTTCATGCCTGCAATCCCAACATTTTGGGAGGCTAAGGCAGGCAGATTTCTTGAGCACAGCCTGGGCAACATGGTGAAACCCCATCTCCACAAAAAACACTAAAAAATTAGCTAGGCATAGTGGCATGCACATGTAGTTTCAGCTGCTTTGGAGGCTGAGGCAGAAGAATCGCTTGAGCCCGGGAGGTGGAGGTTGCAGTGAGCTGACATAATGCCACTGCACTCCAGCCTGGAGCCAGACCCTGTCTCAAACAACAAAAGCAAAACAAACAACGTTTAAAATGTACAGATAAATATAAACTTCACCCCAAACTTAGTAAATCTGAATCTGCAGGCATGAAACCTAAGCATCTGAATTTTTTTTTTTTTTTTTTTTCTGAGATGGAGTTTTACTCTTGTCGCCCAGGCTAGAAGGTAATGGCACAGTCTCGGCTCCCTGCAACCTCTGCCTCCCAAGTTTAAGCGATTCTCCTGCCTCAGCCTCCGGGTAGCTGGGATTACAGGCACACACCACTACGCCTGGCTAATTTTGTATTTTTAGTAGAGAAGGGGTTTCTCCATGTTGGCCAGGCTGGTCTCAAACTCCCGACCTCAGGTGATTCACCCGCCCCAGCCTCCCAAAGTGCTGGGATTACAGACGTGAGCCATCATGCCTGGCCATGCATCCGAATTTTTTAAAGGTGCCATAGGTGATGTACAGCCAAGTATGAGAATCACTGGTATATAAAAATATTTTATTTAGTTGTTGCTTTTGGGAATGAGAAATTCCGCACTGATATGCCAACAATATTATTAAATACCTCAAGTGGAATGACACTAGAGAGGCATAAATATTAGCAATGAAATAAAGGAAGATGGGGTCATTGACAGATTGGTGTGAAGGGAGGAGTGATAAAAACCAACGCATCCAATGGTGATGTCCATAGTGCTGACCTTGAAGCCCCCAGGGTGATATGCCCAACTAGGCTCTGTGCTTGCTTTTTTTTTTTTCTTCCCCGAGACAGGGTCTCCCTCTGTCACCCAGGCTGGAGTGCAGTGGTGCACTCATAGATCACTGCAGGCTGGCCACCTGGGCCAGGTGGTGACGATGAAATGTTTGCAGATAACTGGCACTAGTTGCTGTGAACAAGCAAATATTTTAAAATTTAATAATTTTAAGAATTGCTTGACCCAGGAGTCCAAGAGCAGCCTGGGCAACAAAGTGAGACCCTGTCTCTACAAAAATAAAAATTAAAAAATCAGCCAAGCATGGTGGTGCACACCTGTGGTCCCAGCTACTCTGGAGGCTGAGGTGGGAGGATTGCTTGGGCCCAGTGGTCCAGCCTGCAGTGAGCCATGAGTGCACCCACCACTGCACTCCAGCCTGGGTGACAGGGAGGAAAAAAAAAAGAAAGCAGACTTAGTTTGGCATATCACCCTTGGGGTTTCAAGGTCAGCACCATGGACGTCGCCATCGGATGCTTTGGTTTTTATCACTCCTTCCTTCACACCAGTCTGTCAATTACCCCATTTTCCTTTATTTCATTGCTAATATTTATGCCTCTCTAGTGTCATCCCACTTGATGTATTTAATATGTTTTTGGCAAGCATGGCAGATAGCTTAACTTTTTAGCAGCTATGTTTTGAATGAAAACCAACCTCATGTTCCAAGTCTCTTTTGCTTAATTCTAGCAAATTCCTTAAACCATATCCAAATCTAGAATTCTGACCCCTATGTGGGGTGGTTCTTAGGAAAACTTATCTAGACAGTATTCCAAATAGTTCGGTTCTAACATCTTAATTTTACATTTGTACAAATTGAGGCTCAGAGAGAGATGACGTTCTTGAGATGGAGAGTTAGTGATAATAAACTAAGTTCAACAGTGTTTTCATGGTTTGGTCCAAAAGTCACTATAAAATTGTAACCACATCCATGGAAGGAATATCTGGTTACTACTAATAATAAATTTGATGGTTGATATAGTTTCTCTAAATCCTCCCTACTCTTTATTAAAACCTATTTAGCCACATTCATACATGTTTATGTACAATGTGTTCCACCCCAATAAATCCTGGGATCTTGAGGTTAAGAGTCCTGGTTCTATTCATCTTTGAATGTACCCCAACAACAAAAATATAGATTAATTATACTCATATTTTTCTTCATCATGCTATAAATCCACTTTGCAATTAATATCTATGAAAATTAATGAACGTTTAAAATCAAGTATTCAACTTAGGAATTGATGCCTAGAAATATATTTATTGAATGCATTTGCATCTTTATTTAAGGAAACCAAATAATTGCACTAGCCAGAATAAAAAAGTGTAAAATATACATTACAAAGAAATGTATTTAGGGCCCCAGCACTTTGGGAGGCTGAGGTGGGAGGATCACCTGAGGTCAGCAGTTCTAGGTCAGCCTGGCCAACATGTATATAATATATACATTGTATATGATGTATGGTATGTATCATATAGACCGTGATATATTGCATATATTATATATAGACTGATATACAGCATGTGTTACATATACTACATATAGTATATATTATATATGTGGTATATATTATATACAGACTATGTATGATATACTATATTGTATGTATTATATATGATATACTAGACTATGATATACTGTATATATTATATATACTATTTATGTTATACTGTATATATTATATATACACTGTATCTCTGGCCTTTCTTCTCTAAACCTGCTTCATTTGCATTGCATGGTGCCTTTACTTACAGTTTGTTCACCCCTAAACTATACATATAGTTCACCAGATACTATTACACTATGTCTGTTCCCCCTTTAAATCGATTTTTCACAAGCACTCAGCTTGGTGTCTTCAGCGTCTGGCACCTGGTAGGCATTGAGATGTTTGTTTCAATCTTTCTCAAATACTGGGTGTGGATGGTGGTGGTGTCAGCAGCAGAATTAAAAGATAAAGGAAACCATCTGTCCTTAAAGGAACTCACCCTGGTCACAGAGACTGGCATGCAAGGGGAAAGGGTATGAATGTGTGAGCCAAGCATGCCAGTGTCCATTCTCCTGGTTCCCAACAGCAGCATTAATTTTATGGTAGATGCCATTTCAAGTCCCACAGCCATCGATGTGGTCAAATGAAAGGTGTTACACAGGGCCAGGTGCGGTGGCTCACACCTGTAATCCCAGAGCTTTGGGAGGCCGAGGTGGGTGGATCACTTGAGGTCAGGAGTTCAAGACCAGCCTGGCCAACATGGTGAAAATACAAAAAATTAGCTGGGCATGGTGGCGGGTGCCTGTAATCCCAGCTACTCAGGAGGCTGAGCCAGGAGAAAAGCTTGAACCCAGGAGGAGGAGGTTGCAGTGAGCTAAGATCACGCCACAACACTCCAGCCTGGACAACAAGAGTGAAACTCCATCTCAAAAAAGAAAGAAAGGTATTGAACAGAATTGAAAAGTTTGTCAGATGAGTGTTTCTGAAAGACCTTAAAATTAAGAAATTACTTGCTCATAATAAAGACTACCCTTTTCTCTACAGAATGTAATTAAAATATTTTTATACCCTAAAAATTCTTCTTTGTTTGTCAGTATCATTTTCTGCAAGATAGTAAGCTATTATCCTGCAGCCACTGGTTTTTGTGAAACTGCCCATGGTTTACGCCTTTGTATTTTTTCCCCGTGTCCTCTGGAGCACTAGTTAGCCAAAGTCTAAAATTGGAGCAGAAATTATGGGGCAGTGGAGTTGGAATTACAGCTTAGAATCCAGTCTCTACCATATATAACTACGGCCTGCCATCTGATGTTCTTCATTTGCAAAGTGGGCATAATAGTACTTAATATACCTGTTGAAAATATTTGACTTTCTGACTCAGAAGGGATCTTAAAAATGTCCTTTTATAATTGAGGTAAAGAAGAAAGGGGAGGGGGGTAGGGAAATGTAGGTAGTAAATGACAAAATCTGTAAAGATGTTTTAACAATTACAAATACCTCTACAAATATCATATACTAGTCAAGCAGCATCCTAACATCCCTAGGCATTTGTTTTCTATTTAACTGCCTTTGGAAGACCTGCATGTAAAGTAACAAATATGTCTCACCCCAGACGGGTTAGACTCCCGTATCTCCCTTTTTTATTAGTCATCTCTCTGGCCCTTTCACAGCCCCCATTCCCATACATCTGCTCTTTGATGTCTTATGCACCTTAGAGATTTCAGTTTCTCTTCCTGGCTTTGCTTTCTTTTCTGTCTGTCCTGAACCCCATGGTTGATCAGCTAAACTATTCTTGAATAAGGAGTCTCAATTCCTTTAATATCCTGCCCACTTTTCTTCTTCTTCTTCTTCTTCTTCTTCTTCTTCTTCTTCTTCTTCTTCTTCTTCTTCTTCT
>NC_045442.1:112718524-112864045 GCF_002776525.5 Piliocolobus tephrosceles | reverse complement strand
TCTCCTTCTCCTTCTCCTTCTCCTTCTCCTTCTCCTTCTTCCCCTTCCCCTTCCTCTTCCTCTTCTTCTTCTTCTTCTTCTTTTTTTTTTTTTTTTTTTAACTGACATGGAGTCTCGCCCTGTCACCAATGCTGGAATGCAGTGCTGCGATCTCGGCTCACTGCAGCCTCCACCTCCTGGGTTCAAGTGATTCTTTTGCTTCAGCCTCTCGAGTAGCTAGGGCTACAGGCGCACGCCACCTTGCATGGCTAATTTTTGTATTTTTAGTAGAGAAGGGTTTCACCATGTTGGCCAGGCTGATCTTGAATTGCTGACCTCAGGTTATCCGCCCACCTTGGCTTCCCGAAATGTTGGGATTACAGGCGTGAGCCCCTGTGCCTGGCTGCCAGCCCATTCTTCTGCTCTTCTTGCCTACTTTGGTTCCACAATAAAAGCCACCTCCTTAGCCTGTTAACCCATACAATGGAGGTTTCGGGAATGGGTAGAAGAGCTTTAAAAGTGTCTTTGGTTTAAATTTAGGTCTATTTTAAAATTGTGTCTGATACAACTACATCTCCTTAATGAATGTATTGGTTTACTATTTTCAGTTCAATCTTGAGAAAACAAGGAGCCTTTCAGAAAAATTTTCAGAGAGATTTGATTCTCAAATTTTGTGTGCTTCTAAATATTCTTTATACCTTTGTTCAAAATGTAGCTACCTGAGCTCACCTTTCTGTAGCCATTTCAGTTGATTAGGTTTGGGGTGAGATGTGCCATCTGTATTTTCGACAAGCCCCACCCCAGCTGCTGAAAATGATGCAAAATTGAATTTGAGCATTGCTGCTGTAGAATACATTCTTTCTTTCTTCCAATGGAGAGTTCCATTCCTGAATGTGGGAGATGTTGAAATGGTGCAGCCAAATTTGCGTTGTTGTTCGGTAATATCAGTGGTTCTTAAAGACATGTATGAGAATCAACTGTGGCGCTTTTGAAGGTCATCACTAAAAATTGTCCGTGCTTTGGCTCCACCCACTGGCAATTCTGTGAAATACTTTTCAGGTGGGGCCCAGCTCACCTGTTAAGGTATCACAGGTGATTTCTACTTGGTACAATACGGTATTACCCATCTACAGTGGAAACAAATGCCTGTTTCAGATAGTATTTCGATTCAAGTTAATATGAATTGATAAATACACAGGTGATATTTGAGTTGTTAGTCAAAGAACTTATAAAACTAGTATCTTGTAAACGTCTATAGATTTATTACAGCCTTTTAAAAACTATTGCCAGGCCCCAAGCCCTGAAAATATGTTACACTTTCTCCTTCCCTTACTGAAATCACATTTAAATTCAGAATCACCAGCGCTAGTTTACTTTCAATTCAAGACAGCAAGCCTGAAAATAGCCTTACTGACGCATGCAGAGCATTTTCCTAGGAACAGACTCTGGACTTATTAGTGTCTGGAGCCATCAGTCAATACTCAACTGGTACACTGGTGTGTTAGTACGGGATGCCAAAAATACATGCCTTCTCTTAGCAGTCACCCGGGGAATTCACGTAACTTGCTTTAAATAGCCAAAGTGAAGAAGGAGATGGACTTTATAGTTGTGTTTGTTTCTTTAAAAAATAGACTTATCTTTTCCTAGCTGTAAAATAGCACTTGAAAACTGCCATCTAACATGAAAAATAATTTCCTAAGGTTTCAATAGGGTTTTTCATGTATCAGAACCAGGGCCAGGGTGTAACTGGATTTATGTGCCAGACAAGGAGCTAGAAGCTGCAGGTGCAGCTCCCCGCCACGCTGCTCTCTGTGACCTTGAGTGAGACACAAAATTGCTGGGCTTCCGTTTTTCATTTTAAAATGCGAGGGTTGGATTTGCTCGCTAAGAGCTCTTTTATCTCTAATAGTTAAGATGAGGGAACATGATGTTTTGAGATGTTTTGCTGAAATTTCTCACATAGAAAATGGGCCTTCTGAAAACATATAATTATAGTTTTGGGTAGGAAGAAGCTGTCATGGTGGCGAAGGGGAACATTGCAAATCTGAACATGACCGCAGCTGGCGGGATTATAATGTATTAGAATTGAAAGGCACCCTGCAGACCTGCTGTTTAACATACAAGGAAGCATAGGGCTGGAGGGGCAGGGGGACTCTCAGTGACAGTGGACTCTGGCTCCACGGTCACCTTCTGGTAGCAAGCAAGACCTGTCTCTGTGACAGGTCTCAATCAATGGAGAAGCTTATTTTGCCAACATTAAGGGCATGCCTAGGCTCAGGCTCCTAAACTAAGACAAGTGCACCAAGCCAGGTGCTCAGGCTCCTAAACCAAGGTGCCATTAGGCAATCAGCATGGATTGTTAGACTGTACAAAGGTGGAGATACCAACTCCCAACTGTTTTCCTGGGGGTTGTGTTCCCATGTATGCACTTTCTCCTTACTAACAGCTCACAGCTCCTGACCTGGGTCGGTGACCTTATCGCTGTGAAGCATGTCTACCTTGCCTTGAGAAAGATCCAACTCAGTATTGGCTTCCTTAACCCCATGCCACTCAATGTTGGGGCACCGAAAAGAAAACTGTTTCCTCTCTGCTCTCCTAGTACTCTCAATTCTTCCAACAACAGATGTGGGTTGTTTTTTCCCCCTAACAGCAAGCAATTCTCCAGTTCTCTGCAGACACCAGTACCATGTCCTGCAATTCAATTCTGACATGATCTATCTGGAGTTAGTGCAGACCCAACAGGTTGGAGGCTCAGTCCCATAAGACTGTCCCCACTGCAGATGCCAGTTGCACAAGTAATGAGTCTCCAGGTTACCCTCAACTTCTGTCCAACTTGGCTACAGATCAGAGGTTCCCAAGGACCCCTACTCAGGTTCTATAATTTGGTAGAAGGGCTCATAAAACTCAAGAGAACAGCTGACAGCCAGAGGGGAGAGGGTTGGGAGAGGGTGCAGAACATCCATGCCCTATCCAGGTGCGCCAGCCACCCTTCCAGCACGGCCCTGGGGTCACACACCTGGAAGCTCTCAGATCTCCATCCTTTTGGGGTTTTATGGAAGCTTTGTTACTTAGGCACAATTGACTAAATCATTGGCCATTGGTGATTAAGTCAATCTCCAACCCTTTTCCTGTCTCTAGAGGTCAGGGTGTTGGCACGGAAAGTTCAAACCCTGTAATATTAGGGTTGGTTCCTCTGGCATCCAGGCCTCCTCCCAAGGCTCTCCAGGAGACCCCAGCCACCAGTCATTCATTAGCATGCCAAAAGACACTTAACACTTTGGAGAGTATAAGAGTTTGAGGAGCTGCATTCCAATAAAGAGGTGTGCAGACCAAATAAGCATTTGTTATTGTATCACAGTATCACAGGTGATGCTCACTGTTGGACCACATTCCAAGAGTATGGCTCTACTTACCGATCTTTGAATGAAGGGGTATCTTATTGATCCTCTCACTGACCTTACCCCAAATAACAAATCATACTAGTACTAACCTGGCAGAACTCAAGATTGGTTAGGAAAGACCCTCTGAAAGTTTGTATAATGATGGTTACCTTGTTTTGAGTGTGTGCCCTGTGCCAAGCACTGTGCTGACAGCTTTGTGTGTTCAGACTCACTCCACGGTTACAAAACCCTCTTTAATATGTGGGAACTGGGCTTGAAATGGTTGAGGTACACTGGCCAGTTCATGGCCAATGTTGTGTTACCAGAAAGGGATCCCAGTACAGACCCTGAGAGTGGGTTCTTGGACCTTGTGCAAGAAAGAATTCAGGGCAAGGCCATAGAGTAAGGTGAAAGCAAATTTGTTAGAGAAGTAAAAAAAAAAAAAAAAAGAATGGCTACTCCATAGGCAGAGCAGCAACATGGGCTGCTTGATTGAATATACTTATAGTTATTTCTTGATTATATACTAAACAAGTGGTGGATTATTCGTGAGTTTTCCAGGAAAGGTGTGGGCCGTTCCTGAAACTGAGGGTTCCTCCCCCTTTTAGGCTATATAGGGTAACTTCCTGACATTACCATGGCATCTGTAAACTGTCCTGGCGCTGGTAGGAGTGTCTTTTAGCATGCTAATGCATTGGAATTTGTGTATAATTGTTACTAAAGTAGAGGGTGTCCAGGTTCTTGGTGTCTTGAACAAAGAATTGGACAAAACGCACAAAGCGAGGAAAGAGTGAAGCAACAAAAGCAGAGATTTATTGAAAACAAAGTACACTCTACAGGGTGAGAGCAGCCAAAGCAAGCAGCTCAAGAGCCCAGTTACAGAATTTTCTGGGGTTTATGTACCTTTTAGAGGTTTCCTGTTGTTTACCTGGTATAAGCGCTATGTAAATGAAGTAGCGCTCTCGATCAGTCTGATCGGTTGTGGGAGGAGACTAATCAGAGGCTGAAGCGAAGTTACAAAGTTACACCTTATGCAAACATCTGGTTGGTTGCAAACATCTGGTGACCAATCAGAGGCTGAAGTGAAGTTGTAAAGTTATATACTGCTTTGCAAATGAAAACTTGGCCCCAGACCAGCCTGATTGGTTGCAGGAAGGTTCTAAACAGAGGTACTTTCAATTTTAGTGGCACAGCCCAGTGGCTCAGGCCTGTAATCTCAGCACTTAGGGAGGCTGAGGCAGTCCAATCACTTGAGGTCAGGAGTTCAAGACCAGCCTGGCCAACATGGTGAAACCCTTTCTCTACCAAAAATATTTATTTAAAAAACATGGCACACACCTGTAATCCCCAGCTACTCAGGAGGCCGAGACAGGAGAATCGTTTGAACCTGGGAGGCAGAGGTAGCAGTGAGCCAAGATTGT
The DNA here is from genome assembly GCF_002776525.5 of Piliocolobus tephrosceles. NCBI lineage: Eukaryota > Metazoa > Chordata > Mammalia > Primates > Cercopithecidae > Piliocolobus > Piliocolobus tephrosceles. The sequence goes on along the minus strand of NC_045442.1, from coordinate 112,859,265 downwards.
GCCACTGCACTCCAGTCTGGGTGAAAGAGTGAGACTCCGTCTCAAAAAAAAATCTCATCTGCCACACAGAAAAAGGAGGGGGAGGGTATTGCAAAGGGCGTAGCCTTTGGTCCTTTTGTTATTTGAGCAAGGAAAGTTGGGGTTTTCATTTTGATTTAGTTTTAGGAAGTCAGAGTGAATCAGCCTTAGGTTCCCTGCCTCCAGACCCTACTCCCCTGCCCCATAATGAACAGGGAAGAGGACCAGAGGTCACTTTCATCAGCATCTTGATTTTGGTGGGATTTGGCCGGCTTCTTTACTGCATCTTGGTTTATCAGCAAGGTCTGTGAGACCTGTATCTTGTGCTGACCCTCCGTGAAGAAGAATGCCTAACCTCTTGGGAATGCAGCCCAGTAGGTCTCAGCCTTATTTTCTCCAGCCCCTGTTCAAGATGGAGTCACTGCTTGAATGTCTCTGACAGCTGGACTCATCCAAGGCCTTTTTAGTAATGCCATGACTGTGTAAATCCAGAAGTCTCTGTGACAGGTCTCAATCAATTTAGAAGCTCACTTTGCCAAGATTAAGGATATGCCCAGGAGAAAAGAACATGGAATCACAGAAACAGTCTGTGTTCTGGGCCTTTCTCCAAAGGTGAATTTGAGGGCTTCAGTATTTAAAGGGGAAGAGTGGGGCGCAGGGGGAAGATGGAGGGTGTTCCAGGAGAAAAGGGGCAGGTAGGGGAAGAGTCAATTATATATTCCCCCGGCTCTCAGTAAACTGGCACTTTACAAAGATAAGGTGGACATAGAGTAGGAAATATTTAACCTTTTAGTTGTAGTTGTCTGCTTAGGAACAAAAGGGAAGGCAACTTCTTGCATGGCTCAGCTTTCAGCTTCATTTATTTTCTTTTGGCAGAGTGAATTGGAGTTTGTTTGTTTGAAATGGAGTTTCACTCTTGTTGCCCACGCTGGAGTGCAATAGCGCCATCTTGGCTCACTGCCAAGTGCCTCCTGGGTTCAAGCAATTCTCCTGCCTCAGCCTCCCAGGTAGCTGGGATTACTGGCAGTGGCCACCACGCCTGGCTAATTTTTGTATTTTTAGTAGAAACGGGATTTCACCATGTTGCCCAGGATGGTCTCAAACTCCTGACCTAAGGTGATCCTCCCACCTCGGCCTCCGAAAATGCTGGATTACAGGCGTGAGCCACCGCACCTGGCCGGAGTTTTTAATTTTCCTTTTACAACTGTATCTTCTTGGCTACTTTCCCACAGAACATTCTGGAAAACTACCGGGGTAGAACCGTGACTTCTATTTGACCACAGCTCACAATTCTTACATGTTTTGTGATTTTCATTTTCCCTTAAGAATTGTCTCCAATTGCGACATTCTTCAGAACTTGATAAAGATATCTGAAGTGTATATGGTGAAAAATATGTAGAATGGTGGTGTCACCACTTGATATGGAGTGTGAAATGCATGAGTAGTAAACTTCTGAAGCTGCGGCTCTAAGGGTCAAGGGAAACTTCCCTTCACCCTGTGAAAGTTTGCAGAAAAAGCAACTCACTAAAGACAGGTTAATTGGAGAAAAGGCACACAACTGTATTTAACGTGCACACGGGGAGAATCTCAGATTACTTGTTCCCTAACAGAGTTCAGAAGCTTATACAGCATCCTGGCCAAACAAATCATGGGAGCAGGGAGAAGAGGAATTCCATTGAGGGGATTACTAGGGAGAATGAATAGATCCAGGAACAGAGATACATTTGTAAATAGTTTCTTGACAGTTCCGGTTTGGTTGCATTCTTGGTCTTAACAGGGTGGGGAGGCAAAAACTGTTGGTCTCTTTGGTGCCTCTGGGTCCTGGGCAGATACAGCCTTTGCTGTGGGAGGGATGTGGGGGACCTTGAGGCGACTTCTTCATTTCAACAGGCCAACTACTCAGGAGGCTGAGTCGGGAGGATCGCTCTAAGCCCAGCAGTTCAAGGTTGCGGTGAGCTATGATCTTAACCATTGCACTCCAGTCTGGGTGACAGAGTGAGACCCGGTCTCTAATAAATTTTTAAAAAAGAAGAAATCGCTTCAAATTTTGACAGAGTTTGACTCTTTCATCAAAATAATATATATTATATGTAATATGGATCCTTTATATATACATATCTGTGTGTGTATATATGTTATCTGTATACATATATCTGTATTATATAATATATATATCTGTGTGTATATGTATATATCTTTTTATATGTCTATCCTTCCTGACACCCATTTCCTGAATTCTTCTCTGCCAAGGTAAATGCAAAGAGCCACAGAATCTGTGATCTTATCCTTTAACAGATCTGTGCTGAGAAATTACTGTAGGTATACCTGGAGTTCTTAATAAAAATTCTCGTTAGATGACTTTTGAGAACCATAAAAAAAACTTAAGAAAACTCCTGGGATCTCTAGTAGGGACTAACTTTCTCTTTACAAATCTTGACAAATTGTTGAGATTGTCTGCTCAGATAGTCCCTGATATGGTTTGGCTCTGTGTCCCCACCCAAATCTTACATTGAATTGTAATCCCCACATATCAGGGGAGGGGCCCGGTGGGAGGTGATTGGATCATGGGGGTGGATTTCCCCTTTTCTGTTCTCATGATAGTGAGGTTGTCATGAGATCTGATGGTTTAAAAGTGCGTGTCTGTCTCTGTCTCTCGCTCTCTCTCACTCTCCCTCTCTCTTGCACTGCTGTGGTAAGACATGCTTGCTTCTGCTTCGGTCATGATTGTAAGTTTCCTGAGGTCTCCTGTTAAGCCTGAGGAACTGAATCAATTAAACTTCTTTTCTTCATAAATTACCCAGTCTTAGGTAGTTTTTTATAGCAGTGTGAGAACAGACTAATGCAGTATATGAGGTACACAAGGAAGCCAACTCATTATTTTTAGAGTCAAGCAGTGTTTTTAATTTAAAAAGGTTATCTCCCAGGTTGATCATAAGCTGTATTCATTCAGCTTGGCTTTGAATGACGCTGGGTTGTTTCCTAAAACTAACCTGTCCTCAAAGGAAAGTGAGTTATGAATATTAGGGGTATTCAAGATTTTATGACTTTGGTTCTGATGATACTTTCAAAAAGTGAGTTTTAAATAATTTTCAAATGATAGAAGCAACCCTCAAATATATATTCATTTTTTTTCCAAGGATTTTTTGAAGGGGTTCACGTTCACTTGGATAAGTTTGTATATGCTTGACTTTTTTTAATTACTTAAATTATTTTAGGATCACAATTCATTTTTAATTTTTTTTAAATATTGGAGATGTGAGATGTGTTTTTTTCTCTTTTGGTTGTCAGCCTGGTTACTAACAGGCTGATTCTCCTTGAGCATCCAGAGTACAAGCCTGTTGGTTTAAGTTATCTGTGGTAAGTACCATCAAACACAGTGTGTCTCCTTTGTAAAACTTAAGGTCAATGAATAATGATGTTACTAGTCCAACGTGTTTCTCTCTTGCTAGAATAATAGCCTCACAGAGCAAAATCTGTCTTGTTGAGTTCTGTGTTCCCATTGCCAAGAAAGTACCATGAGCATAAGAGGCACTTACTTAAGCACTTAATGAATTACAAAGGAAATGATTTGATTACAGAACTAAGTCTACCAAGTGTAGCTAGTTCAGTTGCAGAAAACAGAATCCAGAACTCTTATGTTTCCAGTGCATCATTTTGACTCTTATCGCTTAGGAACTATGGTTAGGGCTAAGAGAAAATAGATGAATTTATCCCCTGCTGGTGGGCATTAAAATTAGCACATCTCCCTGGAGGAAAACTTGGTAATATGTATCATATCTTTTCAGACATAAACACTTTTTCTAACCACATCGGAGACTTATATAAACATCTTTTGGTCAATAATTTGTCTAAAGAAATAAGGATAAAATGTTTTAGATGTTTTTAATATCAAAAGAAATGTCTAATAACAGTTTAGACCCTTCTTTGGCACCCCTTGAGGTCCTCTCAGCCTCACCTATCTGTTCCACCCCTCTCTGTGGCAATCCCTCTGCGTCAGGACAACAGGTCTTCCTTGTTGGCCACAGGTGGTGTGCTGTAAGGCTGTGCTCATCATGCTTGTGTACATAAAGCACTGGGTAGACACACCCAGTGCAGAAAATCTTTGACCAAGGAGTGAACAAAACTGATAAATTACATCCTCCCTTTTTAAATATATATATATATATATTTTTCTTTTTTTTAAAGACAGAATCTTGTTCTGTCTCCCGGGCTGGAATGCAGTGGCATGATCTCGGCTCACTGTAGCCTCTGCCTCCTGGCTTCAAGTGATTCTTTCGCCTTAGCCTCCTGAGAAGCTGGGACTACAGGTGTGGACCACCATGCCCAGCTAATTTTTGTATTTTTAGTAGAGACAGGGTTTTACCATGTTGGCCAGGCTGGTCTCAAACTCCTGACCTCAAGTGATACGCCTGCCTTGGCATCCCAAAGTGCTGGGATTACAGACGTGAGCCACCACACCCGGCCCATCCTCCCTTTAACAGAGTGTCTTGAGATGTGTCTTATGGCTTCTCAGAAGATAGTGTAGAAGGATTGAGCCATCAATCAATCATACCTAGTGGCAGCCAAGTCTATTACAGTCCCTCAGATGGTCTCTTCTTCTCCTTCCCTTATTCCTTCTCTGGCCCCTCACTTCTCTTCCCTGAGATTGTACTCTTAATATAAGCTCAGTGCCTCAGTATCTGCTATCTGGAGAGCTAAGAAGTTGTCTTTTGATTAAGTAAGCTATATCATGTTTTGAGTGGCTACAGATATGGACAACCATTACAATTGACATGAAAAGGCAATAAATGAAATAAGCTGGTCACAAATTTTTTTCTGAGATAGAGTTTTGTTGTGTCGCCCAGGCTGGAGTGCAATGGTGTAATCTCGGCTCACTGCAACCTCTGCCTCCTGGGTTCAAGCAATTCTCTCGCCTCAACCTCCTGAGTAGCTGGGATTACAGGCACCTGCCACCATGCCCTACTAATTTTTGGGTTTTTTTTTTTAGTAGAGACGGGGTTTCATCATGTTGCCCAAGCTGGTCTCGAACTCATGGCCTCAAGTAATCCATCTCGGTTTCCCAAAGTGTTGGGATTACAGGCGTGAGCCACCACACCTTGTCTCTTAACAGTTTTTACAGCGACTAACTGAAATATGTTTAAGCACCAGGCCTTCTACACAGTAAGCACAATAGAGTGGCAAATTAAGGAAATTATTAATTATTACAGTCTAATAGTGTCTGAAAAAAACAAGTCTGTTTATCAAGCTGAATCACATCTGTATACTGCCACAGGTATACCCCAGAGGAGTTTAGATTTGTACCGAAGAACCAACTGCTGCTTCTGAAATGTCAACTGACAGAAGGACCTGCAGAAATTAGAATATCTCCTGGCTAGACTGAAGATGCCTTGAGCAGATATTTGGGGTTTTTTTGTTGTTGTTTGTTTTTCGGGGTGGGGGGTAATGGAGTCTCGCTCTGTTGCCCAGTCTGGAGTGCAGTGGCATGATCTCGGCTCACTGCAACCTCCACCTCCCGGGGTCAAGTGATTCTCCTGCCTCAGCCTCCCGAGTAGCTGGGATTACTGGTGCCCGCCACCATGCCCGGCTATTTTTTTGTATTTTTAGTAGAGACAGGGTTTCACCATGTTGGTCAAGCTGTTCTTGAACTCCTTACCTCAAGTGATCCGCCTGCCTCGGCCTCCCGAAGTGCTGGGATTACAGGCATGAGCCACCACGCTGGGTCTGGGTGTCTTTAGTAAAGACCTTTAGAGTTACTACAAGTTATTCTCAGAGTTTATTTGTAGATGTTCCAATGATAACTTTGCCTCTAAAAGTGCACTCCAGTCATAGTGGAGCACCTGTCATTTTAGAAAAGTTTTCATATATTCAGCTCATTTGTGCCTTCCTCCAGTGTCTGCTCTTTGGACCTTGTTTCTGTCCCTTCAAACAGAGCAACAGTTGGTCACAAAGCTTTCCTTCAGAAAGTCTCTCAACACTGAAGTAAGGGCAGCAGCAAAGGTTTTAAGAGTTTCTAGAGAGTGAGCGATCACATGGGGTTTCATGTTCAGAACTCACCACCCACAACTCTCTTAGCACTAATCTAATCCCTGCCAAAACATTTGGTTTGGGTCATGATTGAGATGACCCAGCATGATTGAGATGCTCAGCTCAATCATGTTGATTTAAAAAATACCAGAACAGGCTGGGCACAGTGGCTCATGCCTGTAATCCCAGTACTTTGGGAGGCCGAGGCCGGTGGATAATCTGAGGTCAGGAGTTCGAGACCAGCCTGGCCAACACGGTGAAACCCTGTTTCTACTAAAAGTACAAAAATTAGCTGGGTGTGGTGGGTGGGTTCCTAGAATCCCAGCTAGTTGGGAAGCTGAGGCAGGAGAATCGCTTGCACCCGGGAGGCAGAGGTTGCAGTTGCAGTGAGCCAGGATCACTCCACTGCACTCCAGCCTGGGCAACAAGAGTGAAACTCTGTCTCAAAGAAAAAGAAAAGAAAATGAAAACATGAGTGTAAAATAAATAGTGAAATAAACATGCTGGAATTTGTCTAACTTCTGATCACTAGACCTCTGGGAACTTAGCTAAAACCGCAGCTGTTGTAGTGGAGAAGAAAGTGAAGATTACTGAATTAACATAAAATATTATGTGTCTCCCTATGCTTGTCAGCATGTACTTTGTAAAGACTTTCCTGGTGTTTGTTTAGAATGCTTCTTTAGAAATTCTTTGTAGTGTATAATTTTCTAAATAAGTACAAAATAGACATTTTATAACAATTTAAATGCCAGCATCAGCTTAAAAGGGATACCACTGTTGGAGTCTCTTCACTCTTTCATTACTGTCCTTGCCACAGAATACAACTACTGAGTGGAACCGTGGTGGCAAAAAGTTAAAACAACTCAGTGTTCAGGGTACTGTGAATATTCGCTGGGTCACATTTCATGGGCTGAGACTCTTCAAAAAATGATGTCGCTGGTGTCTAGCAAGATAGCCTTATATCAGGCTGCTTTTTATTTTGTTTTTGAAATGTTGTACTTTAAGAAAAACAAGGCCAGGCACAGTGGCTCACACTTGTAATCCCAGCACTTTGGAAGGCCATGGCGGGCAGATCACTTGAGGTCAGGAGTTCAAGACCACCCTAGCCAACATGGTGAAACCCCATCTCTACTAAAAATACAAAAATTAGCCAGGTGTGGTGGCAGATGCTGTAGTCCCAGCTACTTGGGAGGCTGAGGCAGGAGAATCACTCTAGAGAGTGAGCGATCATATGGGGTTTCCCATATGGGAGGCAGAGGTTGCAGTGACCTGAGATCATGCCACTGTACTCCAGCCTGGGTGACAGAGCCAGAATCCATCTCAGAAAAAAGGAAAAAAAAAATAGATATAGTATTAGGGAAAGCCAACTAAGAAATGGGAGCCAACTAAGGGAAGAAGAGAGTGAGCAAATTAGTTTGAACACAGACACCTGAGAATCTAAACTTTTCAATCGCTGTAGCTAAAGTTCTTTGGTCTGGTGTAGACACAAGCTCCCTCACTGGGGTCTCAGGAGACTTAAAGATTGAAGCCCTGTCTCTTGTGCCACTCTATCCTTTCAACTGCGCAATGCTGGATTTTAAACAGATGCAGAGTAAAATGTTTGTTGTATTTACCCCTTTGCTTAATTCTTAATCATTTTTAAATTAAATAAATATGTATGTACACTTGCACTTACATATATACATGTTGATCATATAAAACAAAGTCCTGGCTGGGCGCGATGGCTCACACCTGTAATCTGAGCACTTTGGGAGGCTGAGGCGGGCAGATTGCTTGAGTCCAGGAGTTGGAGACCAGCCTGGACAACATAGTGAAACCCTGTCTCTACAAAAAATACAAAACGTAGCCAGATACCGTAGCACATACCTGTAATCCCAGCTACTTGGGAGAATCATTTGAGCATGGAATGCAGAGGTCGCAATGAGCCAAGATCACACCATTGCATTCTGGCCTGGGTGACAGAGTGAGGGTGAGACTCTGTCTTAAAAAATATGTGTATATTTGTTTCAAAATATATTGTAGGAATCTTTTCCCATATATAAAGAATAAAATGAAGTTGAAAAGTTTCCTTCTATAATGGAAGGATTTTTTATTATTGAAAGTTAGCAAGATGATACTGAGAAGTTATAACAGATAAGGATAACTGGAAAGTAAGATATCAGTAAGTGCTTAATAAAGCAGATGGCTATGACCTGGTTCCTTTAAGTACGGTCAGTATCTCTTCAGTTCCTGGGTGCTTCCTATATAAGACTTGATAGCTATACTCCCACCTGAGGCATTTAATATAATAAAAGAGTAGAACAAGTTTTATAAGAAGTTGTTGTACACAATAAGAAAGTGGATAAAAAATTGGATTAGATCTTCTTGACTTGTCTTCTCTACAGTCTCTCTCTCTCTCTCTTTTTTTTTTTTTTGTGAGATGGAGCCTCACTGTGTCACCCAGGCTGGAGTGCAGTGGCACGATCTTGGCTCACTGCAACCTCTGCCTCCCGGGCTCAAGTGATTTTCCCAAGTAGCTGGGATTACAGGTGCCTGCCACCATGCTTGGCTAACTTTTGTATTTTTAGTAGACCCGGTTCCTAGGTCTACTAAAGAAGGTTTTCACCATGTTGGCCAGGCTGGTCTCGAACTCCTGATCTCAAGTCATCTGCCCGCCTTGGCCTCCCAAAATGCTGGGATTACAGGTGTGAGCCACCGTGCCTGGCCTCTGTAGTCTCTTACAGTAGGGATCTGGGTCATTTTTAAAAATTTTCTCTAAAAAGAGCAAATTGAAAGTAGTTAATATTTAAGACAAATCCATTATAGACATTAAAACAAACTATGAATTTTCCTTTTATGTTATAAGTGGTTGACAGTTTCAGGATGAAAACTGAAAATCATACTTTGCTATTTAGCATAGTAAGATTCACCTTTGTATTAGGAAATGAAGAAATCAATGCATAAAAATCTAAGTAATTATATTAATCATGGTCAGAAGTGTATTTCTATCCTTGAGTGAATTTCATTTCACTTTTTAATAGTAGGTATTCATTCTACCACTGGCACATTTTTATTAAACTTAAGGTATGCATTGTGTTATAGCATTCAAGTTATTAGCTTCACTGTTAACTCATTAGTCATTGTTTAGGAAGAAAGCTAGAACTATAGTGCCATGAAATTATAATGTGTTTATTCTATTTTATAACCAAAGATATTTTTAAGTTAATTATCTCCTCGTATAATAATTGGTGCTTAGCAGCCTTAGGCCTAGTGATTCCAGAAGGCTATAAGAAAATAAAAGTTGTTCCTGCTCTAAACATTAACCACATCTCTGACAGGAGCCTGTGGGCCTCCACACACCAGGCCTCTGTGGAGCAAATAGAGTTTCCTTTGGATGTGAGAAAAAGCAAGTCCTGTGGCCAAAAAGCTGTCCACTAATATCCTTCCAGCCCTGCCAGATTGGTTCTTGCGTATACCCATCTGTTAATGACGGGGTCCAGGCATCTGTCTCTAGGCAGAATAGAGGATATGGCAGTGAGATGAAGGACTTCAAGGCCAGGGGATAGAGGGCATGAGTCAGGGCAGAAGCATCTAGAAGGTGGGAAGTTTGGGGAGCTTGAACAGATGTTTCTGGGCCCTCCTTCTGGGTCTGTGGGCCAGACAGTAAAGAAGCATTGTTGTCTGGGGTAAGTGTCCGAGGCTCGTTGTGTGACGGCAGGGAAACCGAGGACGTGGACATCATCCAGGAAATCGAGGACGTGGACATACAAGAAGTGAGTTTAAGAGCGAAGGTTTGATAAGTGAAAGAGAAAAGAGAATAGCGCTCTCTCTTGGAAAGAGAGAGGGGCTCCTGAGTGTGTCTTCTGGTTTCACGGTGAAATGCACGGGGTTTCATAGTTGAGCTTGAGGAGGCGGTGTCTGCTTTACATACAGCCCAAGAGATTCTTTGGACCAGGTGTGACATTTGCATAGTGCATGAAGATGCTGGCCATGCCATCCTAATCTTCTATTATGCAGATGGGGTCTCAACCTGGCCAGCACCATGTTGTCTGTTCCTCACTGTACATGTGGTTGGCAAACAAAAGGGAAGATGGAGCCACCAGGTTGAACATGCCTGGCCCCCAGGTAGCCTTTTGCTACTGGCACAGCTGCGGCATTTACCTATGCAAGCCTCTAGTTTGCATATCTATGCTTGCAGCTTGATTTTTCAGGCTGCTTTTTGTTAGAAAAGAAACGATTTGGGGTCTGCGTTTTATTAGAAGGAAGCCTTACCAAGGACTCTCTTACCCTTACTATTGGCCGAAATAATTGATTTCTAGCTCATGTATCAGTAATAGTGCTGGAGTCAGGGTGGGAAGGGAGGTGGTGAAACCAGGTGGTTGGTCTCTTCAGCAGCCTTCTCAAGATGACTGACTTGTGATGGGGCGTGCTGGCTCACGCCTGTAATCCCATCACTTAGGGAAGCCTACGTGGGTGGATCACCTGAGGTCAGGAGTTAGAGACCAGCCTCGCCAACATAGTGAAACCCTGTCTCTGCTACAAATACAAAAAGTAGCTGGGTGTGTTGGTGGACGCCTAGAGCCCCAGCTACTCCAGAGGCTGAGGCAGGGGAGTTGCTTGATCCCAGGAGGCGGAGGTTGCAGTGATCTGCGATCCTGCTACACTGCACTCCAGCCTGGGCAACAGAGCGAGACTCCATCTCAAAAAAAAAAAAAAGATATACATGGTTTCATAGTTTATAAAGTTCCACGCCAAGGGCCCTGCACAGGAAACACTGAAAGGCCACGGCAACCCTAGTTCTACAGAGAGAGCAAAAAGCCATGCAAATTGTATTTTTAGTAGAGACGGGGTTTTACCATGTTGCCCTGGCTGGTCTCGAACTGCTGACCTCAGGTGATTCTCTTGCCTCGGCCTCCTAAAGTACTGAGATTACAGGCGTGAGCCACCACACCCAGCCATTCATGAAATATAGCTTTATAGATGGTGAAAAAGAGATGTAAAGAGAGATATAGTAGATCTAAATACATAAAAATCATGATTTGGACTGGGCGCAGTGGCTCACGCCTGTAATCCCAGCACTTTGGGAGGCCGAGGCGGGTGGATCACGAGGTCAGGAGATCAAGACAAGCCTGGCTAACACAGTGAAACCCCGTCTCTACTAAGAATACAAAAAAATTAGCTGGGCATGGTGGCAGACACCTGTAGTCCCAGCTACTGGAGAGGCTGAGGCAGGAGAATGACATGAACCTGGGAAGCAGAGCTTGCAGTGAGCAAAGATTGTGCCACTGCACTCTAGCCTGGGCCACAGAGCGAGACTCCGTCTCAAAAAATTAAAAATAAAATAAAATTAAAAAAATCATGGTTTGACATCGCTGTTGATTTCCTGAACCTCAAGTTGTTTAAGTGCATCTTTGCACTTATAAGGTATAGGTTACCTTTATGAGGGACACCCATCGTTCTAACATGTACTCATTTAGTGTCACACTACAAGGCAGACCTGGGCCCAATCTTTTTTTGCCTTTCTTTTTACCAACCAATTTTTAGCATTCTGTAGATTATAACTTTCAAGTCTTCAAAATTTCACATAAACATATAAATGCATATAAATTGCCATCTGCACACCTCTTTAAATGAAAAGCACTCTAGTACTATAGGAGGAACACAGGCTTTGGAGAGAGATTTTAACACCACTTCTAAGGCTTATGGCCTGGGAGAGCATTAAAAAAAAAAATACTCGGCCGGGCGCGGTGGCTCAAGCCTGTAATCCCAGCACTTTGGGAGGCCGAGACGGGCGGATCACAAGGTCAGGAGATCGAGACCACTCTGGCTAACACGGTGAAACCCCGTCTCAACTAAAAAACTACAAAAAACTAGCCGGGCGAGGTGGCGGCGCCTGTAGTCCCAGCTACCCGGGAGGCTGAGGCAGGAGAATGGCGTGAACCCGGGAGGCGGAGCTTGCAGTGAGCTGAGATCCGGCCACAGCACTCCAGCCTGGGTGACAGAGCGAGACTCCGTCTCAAAAAAAAAAAAAAAAAAAAAAAAAATACTCAGCCAGATGCGGTGGCTCATGCCTATAATCCCAGCACTTTGGGAGGCCAAGGTGGTAGAGCACCTGAGGTCAGGAGTTTGAGACCAGCCTGGCCAACATGGTGAAACCCTGTCTGTACTAAAAATACAAAAAGTTAGCTGGACATGGTGGTGGGTGCCTGTAATTCCAGTTACTTGGTGGGCTGAGGCAGGAGAATTGCTTGAACCTGGGAGATGGAGGTTGCAGTGAGTCGAGATCTTACCATTGCACTCCAGCCTGGACAACAAGAGTGAAACTCCATCTCAAAAAAAAAAAAAAATAATAATAATAATCTTTCACAAATGTTGTCTTAAAATTTTACTTTTTTATTTTTTCAGAGAAAGGATCTTGTGATGTTGCCCAGGTTAGATTCAAACTCCTGAACTGAAGCCATCCTGTTGCCTTAGCCTCCTGAATAACTGAGACTATAGGCGTGTGCCACAATGAATGGCCGGGAGAACTTTTTTCAGCCTCAGTTTCTTCACCTTGGATTGAAACGATTGTAGCTGGGGTTAAATGAAATGCAGCAATCTATGTATAATATACAGCGCATTGCTTGTCCATTGGCAGACATTCCCAAAGGAGGAATGTCGTATCAAGGTAAAGAAGGACCTGGAAGAAGAGAATATGAATTTCTTAACATCTCTTAACACTTACACATTCCATTCTCAATAAATATTGATTGGAAACATACTGGAGACACAGTGTTGAACAAGACATGGCCTTGGTTTTTAGTTTCTGGTTTTTGAGACAGGTTCTCTTTCTGTCACCCAGGCTGGAGTGCAGTGGCGTGATCGTGGCTCACTGCACTCTTGATCTCCTGGGCTCAAGCGATCCTCCCACCTCAGCCTCTTGAGTAGCTGGCACCACAGGTGCACACCACCACGCCTGGCTCTTGTTTGTATTTTTGGTAGAGACAGAGTTCCACCATGTTGCCCGGGCTGGTCTCAAGCTCCTGGGCTCAAGCGATCCGCCTGCCTCTGATTACAGATGTGAGCCACTGCACGCGACCAACCTTGGTGTTTTTAAAGCACTTTTACGTTATTGTCTAGATAAAGAGTTGCCACTCTTCTACAAATGGTATTTACGAATTTATTTTGAGGATCTATTCAGGTTTAGTCCACAAACCAATATGCAGCAAACTTTTAATTCTCTATCCCAAAGAGGGGGCCACAGTGCATAGGTGATTGACCAGTCGCCCTCATCCTGTGTAACACGTGCTCATATGCCATGTCGACAGTAGCAGAAACTGGAATAGGAATCAATTCCTTTTTGTCTTGGCTTGGAACAGGGAGAAGCAAAAACTGGTAGAAAAGTCTGACATCACCTCATGGGGCTGACCCTCCACAGCCGCAAAACAAGTTGGCCAGGAAACCAGGTAGAATCTGCAGAAGCAGACTCCAGCTCTGACACTGGCCTGGCAATAAAGTCCTTAGGATGTTAATAGAGGTTCAGTGGAAGTGAAATGAAGGACCCAACCAATGTAGTATCCTAATGATTCTGTAGAGCAGGATGAATCTAAATCTAAATGTGGATTTCAATACGATTCCGCAACAGCCATCCCTGAAGCTCCTTCGACAGTATCCTACATAGAGCTGTGGGCTATGTCTGTATCTGTGCCTTCTGCTTTTCTTCCCTGTCTTACCCTACAGCTATGACCAAGGCTTTCAGACAAACCTGTGGGGCCCTAGAGTTAGAGGGTGGCAGGAAAAGGACAGCTTGAAGAAGAACCTATTAACTAGAGCGGACCGCAGTTGCCTTTGTAATCACACCGGGGATTACAATTCGACATGAGTTTGGCCAGGGACACAAATTCAAACCCTATCAAGATAGAACACTGTAAACAAAGTGAGTATGGGAAAACCTGGCCAGGCACGGTGGCTCACGCCTGTAATCCCAGCACTTTGGGAAGCTAAGGCAGGCGGATCACCTGAGGTCAAGAATTCAAGACCAGCCTGGTCAATGTGGCAAAATCCCGTCTCTACTAAAGATACAAAAATTAGCTGGGTGTGGTGGCATGCGCCTGTAGTCCCAACTACTTGGGAGGCTGAGGCAAGAGAATTGCTTGAACTTGGGAGGCAGAGATTGCAGCGAGCCAAGATCGCACCACTTCACTCCAGCCTGAGTGACAGAGCAAGACTCTGTCTCAAAAAAAAAAAAAAAAAAGAAAAGAAAAGAGAATGAATATGGGAAAACCTTACCATTTGCTAGAGTCCCAGAGAATATGAAAGAATCTGTATCACGGAAAAGCATCTTGACTTTAACAGCGAGTCAGTTTGTGTCATGCATGTGGCAGATATTAAACTGTGTTGATGAGTTTGGTTTGAGGACGTTTACAGTGGAAGAGCACACAGGAAATGACTTGTGCTGGGTCTTAATGAGGGATAAATATGGAGAAATATTTACTTATGCGTAGCATTTATTTTGGTATATAGCAAATGCCTATTAATAAGCACTTACAGAGCTCTCTTTATCCATGGGTTCCACATTCATGGATTCAACCAACTGTGGATTGAAAATGTTAAAGAAAAGTTACAACAATAAGAATGATAGACATAAAAAGCAATACAATTAAATAACTATTTGTGTAGCGTTTACCTTATCTTAGGTATTATAAGTGATCTAGATATAAAGCATACAGAGGATGTGTGCAGTTACGCACAGATAGTATGCTGTAGTTTTGTTTGTTTGCTTGAGATGGAGTCTCTGTTGCCCAGGCTGGAGTGCAGTGGCGCGATCTCGGCTCACTGCAGTCTCCGCCTCCTAGGTTCAAGCAATTCTCTTGCCTCAGCCTCCTGAGTAGCTGGGATTACAGGTCCGCGCCACGCCTGGCTAATTTTTGTATCTTTAGTAGAGACAGGGTTTCTCCATGTTGGTCAGGCTGGTCTCAAACTCCTGATCTCATCCACCCACCTCTGCCTCCCAAAGTGCTGGGATTACAGGCATGAGCCACTGAGCCCAGCCACGTACACTGCTTTATATCAAGGACTTGAACATCTTTAGATTTTGGGGGTCCTGGAAACAATATCATGGCAGATATCAAGGGATGACTATATACCCAATACTAGCCTACCCTGATGCAATCCATTTTCTGTATTCTCGTTACCTTAAAGAATGGTGCTTTTACCCTAGTTTTAGCCATGTGAAAATATGCTCACTGAGACTACAGAATTTGCCTAGGCCACTCACCTAATAAATGGCAGAATCAACATTCAAATCCAAGTCCACTTAAAATCCCTTATTCTTGAACCCATACGAATGAAATTAATACGGAGAATACCTTCCACATTGTAGACACACTGCAAGCTGAAGTGAGACCAGGGAATCAGAAGTGACATTGTCATTGGCCTCTCTGGTTTAGCATCCTGGGGTCTTTTATCTTGGCTATGTCTGTCCCCCACATTACTTGACTGTACTCTAGTCTAATTTTAGAAATACAGTTCCTGAAGTAAAGATGTTGAGGAATAGGTATCTGCTGCTTTTCTTTCCTAGTTCTGTAAAGCTAATTCTATATAAACCACATCTAATGGTAGCATCATTGGTTACAGGAGGTGAGGCAAGAAAGGAGGCATGTTCCAACTTAACATCTTCATCTAAGAGCATAACATTATTACCTATGGTCCCTGGAATTATACACCAATGTCCACCACCATTTTAATTTCTTTTTACTTTTTCAGTCCCCTCTTTCTGATACTCAGATGATTGAAAAGTGATACAAAGTTGGTATAAGTCATAAGATTTTCTCTGGGGTCTTCTGTCGAGTCAGGCATTCAAAATTTGTCTTACACTGATGAAAAATTATGTGTGATGCTTAAACTCTGTTTTTTTCCAAGGAGTAAAAGAAACATCTGAAAGAAGTAAAAGACCATGCTAGGATTATTTTTTTAAAAAAATCTTGAATCTATACTTTTGTGATTAGAAACTTTTCTGAATCATGGATGGATCTACTCATGGAAATTGTATTTCTAGTGGTAAAACTGAGTTTGACGAAGACTACATCCTTGGGAGGCTGGGCGGGGGAGGATTACTTGAGGCCAGGAGTTTGAGACCAGTCTGGGTAACATGGCAACATCCTGTCTCTACAAAGTTTTTTTTTTTTTTTTTTTAATAAAATGTAAATACTTTAAAATATTTTTAAGGTTACGTCTCACTAAAAAGGGCACCATGCTTTAGTGCTGGGTGCAGAATAAAACAGTGTGGCCCATTTGGACGGTAGTTTAGAATACGATTTTAAAAGTCTTAATAACTCATGTCTGACACATGCTACGTCTGGGACTCCATCCCAAGGAAAGAATTCTAAATAGAGGCTTTTGTACAAATATTTTTCAAAGCAGAATATTTTTCATATTGAATAATGTTGTGAATCTAAGTATCAAAGAAGGGTGAATGGTTGAGGTAGTCTTTTTTTTTTTTTTTTTTTGAGATGGAGTCTCACTCTGTCACCCAGGCTGGAGTACAGTGGCACAATGATCTTTGCTCACTGTAGCCTCTCCTCCTGGGTTCAAGCGATTCTCCTGCCTCAGCCTCCCGAGTAGCTGGTATTACAGGCGTGAGCCACTGTGACCAGCTAATTTTTCTATTTTTGTAGAGATTGGGTTTCACCATATTGGCCAGGCTGGTCTCAAACTCCTGACCTCAGGTGATTCGCCTGCCTTGGCCTCCCAACGTGCTGGGATTATAGGCGTGAACCACTGCACCTGGCCAAGGTAGTTTTAAAATATATTTTATTTTATTTTATTTATGAGACAGAGTTTTGCTCTTATTGCCCAGGCTGGAGTACAGTGGTGCGATCTTGACTCATTGCTACCTCTGCCTCCCAGGTTCAAGCGATTCTCCTGCATCGCCTCCTGAGTAGCTGGGATTACAGACATGTGCCACTATGCCTGGCTAATTGTGTATTTTTAGTAGACATGGGGTTTCTCCATGTTGTTCAGGCTGGTCTTGAACTCCCGACCTCAGGTGATCCTCCTGCCTCGGCCTCCCACAAAGTGCTGGGATTATAGGCATGAGCCACCGCACCTGGGCAAAATATATTTTTAAAAGTATATCACTTGAAAAACTGTGTGTGTGTGTGTGTGTGTAAGAAACGAGGTCTCACTTTGTTGCCCAGGCTGGTCTCAAACTCCTGGGCCCAAGTGATGCTCCCACCATGCCCTCCCAAAGTATTGGGATTTACAAGCATGAGCCATAGCACCTGGCCTTTTAAAAAAATACATATGTTTTGTTTTTTCATTTTTTTGTTTAATATTGGATGAAATGCAATATATTATGATTGTAGCTATAGAAGTAAACTTCATATATTTAAGAAAATTTCTAGAAAAAAATAGAAACATCATACTATCAGCCAGGCACAGTGGCTCACGCCTGTAATCCCAGCACTTTGGGAGGCCGAGGTAGGCTGATCACAAGGTCAGGAGATCGAGACCATCCTGGCCAACACGGTGAAACCCGGTCTCTGCTAAAAATACAAAAAGTTAGCCAGGTGTAGTGGCGGATGCCTGTAGTCCCAGCTACTCGGGAGGCTGAGGCAGGAGAATGGTGTGAACCTGGGAGGCGGAGCTTGCAGTGAGCCGAGATCGCGCCACTGCACTCCAGCCTGGGCGACAGAGCAAGACTCCGTCTCAAAAAAAAAGAAAGAAAGAAACATCATACTATCAAGGATTGTGTTTCATGTTTCAGTGGTACAGCTATAGGCACCTTTTATTTGTGTATATTTTTAATTCCCATATTTCCACACAAGCAGCAGCATCCCTTGTATCATTAAAAATTACAGTGGATGTCATTTGAGACCAGCCTGGTCAATATGGTGAAACCCCATCTCTACTAAAAATACAAAAATTAGCCAGGCATGGTGGCGCATGCCTGTAATCCCAGCTACTCGGGAGGCTAGGGTAGAAGAATTGCTTGAACCCGAAGGGCAGAGGTTGCAGTGAGCCAGGATCGTACCACTGCCCTCCAGCTTGGGTGCCGCAGTGAGACTCAGTCTCAAAAAAAAAAAAAAAAAAAAAAATTACAGTGGATGTCAAGAACCGGCTTCCAAATATTTAAATTCACCTCATGTCAATTGTGCCTATATCCAGAATGTGGTCCTCCTTTCCCAATCCTCAAATTGTGACTAGACCTTAGTAACATTAGGGCTCTTAACTTTAGTCTTCAACCCAGACAACAGTCAGGTAGAACAAATTAACTCTGGAAAATTTGGAAATGAACCTGGGTTCTCTCTACTCCAGCTTCCCCTTGTCTTCTCTGGCAAGGCCAGGTAAAGAGCTCATTGAGTAGGGAGAAACTGCTCCCTCCTCCTGAGAGTTTGAAATAATTTTTTTAAAGAATAGGTTAAGCCGGGCGCGGTGGCTCACGCCTGTAATCCCAGCACTTTGGGAGGCCGAGACAGGCGGATCACGTGAGGTCAGGAGTTGAAGACTAGCCTGAACAACGTGGTGAAACCCCATCTCTACTAAAAATACAAAAAATTAGCTGGGCGTGATGGCGGGCACCTGTAATCCCAGCAACTTGGGAGGCTGAGGCAGAAGAATCGCTTGAATGCAGGAGGTGGAGGTTGCAATGAGCCGAGATTGCACCATTGCACTCCAGCCTGGACAACAAGAGCGAAATTCTGTCTCCACAAAAAAAAAGAAAAAAAAAAAAGATAGGTTTAAAGGAGTATCACATGAAAAACTATGTTACTTTGTGTATGTCGTGTATATAAGAAATATATAGAAGAGGCCGGGCATGGTGGCTCATGCCTGTAATCCCAGCACTTTGGGAGGCCGAGGCAGGCAGATCACCCAAGGTCAGGAGTTCTAGACCAGCCTGGCCAACACAGTGAAACCCTGTCTCTACTAAAAGTACAAAAAATTAGCTGGGCGTGGTGTCTCACGTCTATAATCCCAGCTACTCGGGGGGCTGAAGCAGGAGAATCAATTGAACTCCAGAGGAGGAGGTTGCAGTGAGCTGAGATTGCACCACTGCACTACAGCCTGAGCTACACAGTGAGACTCTGTCAAAAAAAAAAAAAAAGAAAGAAAAGAAAGAAAGAAAAAATATATAGAAGCAATCCACTTGCCCATAATGGGGAAAGAAATACAATACCACTTAGAACAATACCATTTTCACCATTTCTGAGTTTACCTGTTTTTTCCACCTTGTGGATAAATAGGTATTAGCTAAAGAGAGAATAAATGCTTATCTGTAAATTCTTTTGGTTTGATTTGTTTTTTTCTTTTTTTGAGACAGGGACTGACTTTGTCCCCCAGGCTGGAGTGTAGTCACGTGATCACAGCTCACTGCAGTCTAGACCGCCTGGGCTGAAGTGATCCTCTTGCCTTAGCCTCCCAAGTTGTTGGGAGTATAGGTGCCTGCCACCACACCTAGCTAATTTTTGTTTTTGATTTTTAATAAGAAGAGGTCTTGCTATGTTCCTAGGCTGATCTTGAACTCCTAGGCTCAAGCAATCCTCTTGCCTTGGCCTCACAAAATGCTGGGACTACAGGCGTGAGCGACCACTTCCGGCCCTTTATCTGTAAAATTTCAAAGCATCAAAGAAGGAAAGAGAGCTTAATTAATATCATCTTTAGTAGTTGAACGAACTCAAGGACGAGAAATAATAGAAGAAAAGGTCATGGCTTTCATAATTTGTTGCAGCCATGAATAAGAGCTGCTATAGTTGTAGAATATATTCCCCGGTTCTTTTTGCATTCAAAAGACTGTACCTTTCAGAATTATGTCATTAATGATGAATTAATTAAAGCACATGTTTGGGGTAGTGAGGCAGTTACTAAGTCCTTTCCACTGAAACTGAAGAACTGGACATTTTGTTCACATTTGTGTTTCCTGATTTACAGTTGCTACAAGCGCCAATGTTGAAAACATATTTCTGTGGCTCATCTTCGCCGTCTTTACTTGTAGTGCTTTCAAAGAGAACAATGGCTTTTTCTAGTTCAGAAATGGGTGCTACGTAGCTCAGAGCTAGGAGATTTCACGTGTTGTGAATACGAACAAGCTGTTTTGTGATAAAGAACCAATGCAGCAGGGAAAACCAACATGGATTACAGCAGTTATTCAGTGTATCTTTGTATT
Source organism: Piliocolobus tephrosceles (assembly GCF_002776525.5). Classification (NCBI taxonomy): domain Eukaryota; kingdom Metazoa; phylum Chordata; class Mammalia; order Primates; family Cercopithecidae; genus Piliocolobus; species Piliocolobus tephrosceles. The sequence goes on along the minus strand of NC_045442.1, from coordinate 112,839,101 downwards.
TGAGGGGAAAAAGGAGGGACACTGTTGTTTTGCTCTTATTTTTTTCCCTCTTTCTTTTCCCACTTTAGACAAAGCCCGTGGCATTTGCGGTTCGGACAAATGTCAGCTACAGTGCGGCCCATGAAGATGATGTTCCAGTGCCTGGCATGGCCATCTCATTTGAAGCAAAAGATTTTCTGCATGTTAAGGAAGTAAGGAGAACAGTTTCATTTTCTATCAGCGTGATGTTTCACCTTGACATACCATTTCTTATTTCCTATTCAGATGCCGTTTCTGTGAAGCAGCATTGCACATCACTGCAGTTGTATAACATACATACTAAATCAATGGCTCTCAACCTCTGCTAATATAAATATACCTTTTAAAGTGGAAAGAAGTCACGGGCCTCTTGCAATAACTTCAGCGCTCCCTGGGGCTCTGTGGCCCAGAAATTGGGAACTGCTGGAGTCGATGATCCTTTTTTATACTTAACCTGTACTTCTTCTTTTAATGTTTCACCTTGACTAGGTGTAGTTTTTCTGATGCCTGAAGTCTAGCCATCTGGGGAGGGTTTAATAATAATATCTAGAATTCGTGACTCTTCTCTCTGCTGGCAGTGTCTAAATTCAAACTACTGATGCCCTTTTTCCTCCTTAAATGCTAAATTTCTGCAGTGGATGAGAGAGTGCTAAGCATTGATGCCAGTAAGGCAACAAAGAGGTATCAGGAAAAGTCCTTTTCCTACATGCTAAATGTTTCCACCTTTTAGTGAGCAATGACACAACCTGCAAATTGGAAACATTCATCCTTAATTAAGCTTTGCTTGGAGTCAACATTTATCAAATGCCTGCCTTGTGGAGCACTGTGTTAACTGACCAGAAATTTCCCCTGTAGAATATTCTCAGTGTGTGATCCTGAGGTTTTTCTTGGACCTGGAGGAATTTATACTTGGAGCCCTTCCATGTAGGGTATAATATGTTATAGGAAGCATGTGTAAATTTAATCTCTTCACTGCACTAAAGGCTGTCAGCAAAGGAGTTGATGACGGCCAATTAAAAGAACCTAGGGCCGGGCGCGGTGGCTCATGCCTGTAATCCTAGCACTTTGGGAGGCCAAGGCGGGCAGATCACAAGGTCAGGAAACCAAGACCATCCTGGACAACATGGCGAAACCCTGTCTCCATTAAAAATACAAAAATTAGCTGGGTGTAGTGGCATATGCCTGTAATCTCAGCTACTCGGGAGGTTGAGGTAGGAGAATAGCTTGAACCAGGGAGTCGGAGGTTGCAGTGAGCTGAGATCGCGCCACTGCACCCCAGCCTGGCGACAGAGCGAGATTCCGTCTAAAAGAAAAAAAAGAACCTAGAAGCCTGGATACTATGGCTCATGCCTGTAATCCAAGTGCTTTGAGAGGTCGAGGAAGCCTGATCTCTTGAACCCAGGAGTTTGAGACCAGCCTGGGCAACAGGGTAAAACCCCATCTCTACTAAAAAAAAAAAAAAAAAAAAAAATTAGCTGGGCATGGTGGCACACACTGGGAGTCCCAGCTACTCAGGAGGCTGAGACCAGTGGATTGAGCCTGGGAGTTCAAGACAGAAGTGAGCCGGGATCATGTCAATGTATTCCAGCCTGGGCGAGAGAGCAAGACCCTATCTCGAGTAAAAATAAAACAGCCTAGAGAATTTAGAGCCTACCATTTTGGTAACCTCTGAAAAGAGATGTCAAATACTGGCTTGGCGGGAACAATAGAAAAAGTTATCAGAAGTGATGCTGTGCCTAGAATCTCACTTAATACCGGGAAGTTAGATTATTACGGGGTCTCTTCTTGATGGTGCTGAAAGGGGAAAGGAGAAAAACAGAATGTATATTCTTCTTTGAAGTGTTCAAGGACAGATTTATTCAATCAAGGAAAATGAAGGCAGATCGTAAAGATTTAAGATACATATTCCACCTGCAAGAGATAAATCGTCAACATCACACAGGTAGAGAAATCATCTGTGAACATCGCACTGTGTAATTATAAAACTGTTTGCACAAAGGTAAATTGTCCTGTGACATGAAATATTTAAGGTAGACTTCAATATTTATCTCTTTCTCTCAATATTCCCAATTGGTCTGATTATATAAGGGGAATATTTCTGTAACACTACTTCCTAAAGATCTCCTGATAGGATGGGCTGTTATTCTTTGAACCCAGAGAGCTTATCCCTACTCATGGTGACAGCAGCTGCTACAGTGGAATTCAGCCTGGTCCTATGGCAGCATCAGGACAGACAAGGAACGAAGAGCCTTTGACAGATTGCTGAGGACACTAAAAACATTTCATACATGTGAAATCCATGAGCCAAAGGGTTTCTTGAATGATAATATTTGAGGCATAGTTCATTGTCATTGCCATATTTCTCTCCACTGAAAATAGTGTGGAAGAACAAAGATTTGACCTTCTGTGCACTGATTTTTAATGCTTTTGATTTTGTGTTTAGAAATTTAACAATGACTGGTGGATAGGGAGACTGGTAAAAGAAGGCTGTGAAATCGGATTCATTCCAAGCCCAGTAAAACTAGAAAACATGAGGCTGCAGCATGAACAGAGAGCCAAGCAAGGGAAATTCTACTCCAGGTATGAGACAGATGTCAAGTGTTTGCATAATACTTAGATTATACCACTATCTGTGTACTCTTGTCTGATGCATTCTATATCCTTTATTATGTATTAACAAGGAGGCTGGTGACATGGTTTATTGATAGCATCACAAATCTTGCATTTTCCTGCATTTAAAAAACTTCAATCCAGCACCTGATTTTCATCCTATTTGGGAAAGTATCAAATTATTATCATTAATGAAAAGAGCTAAGGTCACAGAGTATTAAATCCAGGCTCCAGTGCAGAGGAAATTCTGAAACCTTAATCGTTTACTGAAAAATAGTCTGGCACAGAATAGCCCTGGTGACTAATCCCACTGTCTGTAGCTGCCTGGTATGGCTAGGATATGTTTGGGAGATGACAGTCTCAGACAGCATCAGGAAATGGCAGCTCTTGTCATCTGTTAGTTTCATTTTCACCTGAGAAACTCAATTTTCAGTTCTACCCACTGTTAAGCACTTAAAGAGAAGCAAAGTATGAAACAAGTTAAAACTGCCTGTGCAGATGGCAATTAGATGAGTTATGTAAGAAGCTGGGGCTGAATAATCCCTCCTAGGATTCGTGAGGTTGTCTGCCCCTCTCTAAAAGAATCGCTAGAAAGCCTTCTTATACACGTACTGAATTTTACATGGAATCATACGCAGACGGGTCTAGGGATGCAGCATGCCTCTCCCTATGTGAAAGGATGGGACATGGGCAAGGCCTTTCTTAAATGTGAATCGCTGGATTTCTGTTTTCTCCATCTTACATCTTATTTGTTTATCTAAGATGCAAATCCCTTTGTCAGTGATAATACCTTAATGTTAGCAAGTATTTTTTTCAAGCATCAGCAGATGAGTGAAACAGAATATGCTTTGTGGTTTGGAACACCCATCCTCATTAACTGGCTTTTTATAATTGTCAAGTTCATTTAGTTCAGATGGATTCCTCTGTGTTTTGAGACCTCCACCCCAGAACTGACTTTCATTAATTCCTGGGTTATTGAGAGCGCTTGGATGGTGAGATGCATTCAGTCATATAAAAGTAGAGGCGTGCATAAAAAAGAACAAGATTGGCTGGGCGCGGTGGCTCATGCCTGTAATCCCAGAACTTTGGGAGGCTGAGGCAGACGGATCACCTGAGGTCAGGAGTTCAAGACTACCCTGACAAACATGTTGAAACCCCATCTCTACTAAAAATACAAAAATTAGCCGGGTGTGGTGTTGGGCACCTGTAATCCCAGCTACTCAGGAGACTGAGGCAGGAGAATTACTTGAATCCGGGAGGTGGAGGTTGCAGTGAGCCCAGATCGTGCCATTGCACTCCAGCCTGGGCAACAGAGTGAGACTCCATCTCAAAAAAAACAAGAACAAGATCATGTCCTTTGCAGCAACCTGGATGGAGCTGGAGGCCATTATCCCAAGCGAACTAACACAGGAATAGAAAACCAAATACGGGGACCGGGCGCAGTGGCTCACACCTGTAATCCCAGCACTTTGGGAGGCTGAGGTGGGCGAATCACAAGGTTAAGAGATTGAGACCATCCTGGGCAACATGGTGAAACCCCATCTCTACTAAAAAAAAATACAAAAATTAGCTGGGCAGGTGGCATGCGCCTGTAGTCCCAGCTACTTGAGAAGTTGAGGCAAGAGAATCGCTTGAACCCTGGAGGCAGAGGTTGAAGTGAGCCAAGATTGCACCACTGCACTCCCGCCTGGAGACAGAGCAAGGCTCCATCTCAAAAAAACAAAAACAAACAAACAAATAAAAACAAATACTGCATGTTCTCACTTGTAAGTGAGAGCTAAACATTAAGAACATAAGGACACCAGGAAGGGAACACTGGACACTGGGGACTACTTGAGGGTGGAGGATGGGAGGAGGGTGAGGATCATAAAAACCACCTCCTGGTGTGTTATGTTCATTATCTGGGTGACAAAATAATCTGTACACCAAATCCCTGTGACATGCAATTTACCTGTGTAACAAACCTGGACATGTACCATTATTATCATTAGCAGCAGTAAATTATTCATTAGGCCAACATATATATAATGCATATTTTATATGCAGTATTAAACTTTTGTTGAAAATGCATTTCTTAATGAGAAAAAAAAGTTGAGGCATGTACATAAACAATGCATGTGCATTTTGCCTGCAGGGTGTTTGAAGACTCGATAGTATTCTTTTAATTCTCAATGTTCCATTGGCCTTATTTTGTGTTTTCCTACCCTCTGTATTGAAAATGGTATCATAATTCTAGTTAATAAAACCTTATGGCCAGGCACGGGCTCATGCCTGCAATCCCAGCACTTTGGGAGGCCAAAGCAGGTGGATCACTTGAGGCCAGGAGTTTGAGATCAGCCTGGCCAACATGGTGAAACCCCGTCTCTACTAAAAATACAAAACTAGCTGGGTGTGGTGGTACATGCCTGTAATCCCAGCTACTCAGGAGCCTGAGGTATGAAAATCACTTGAACTTGGAAGGCGGAGGTTGCAGTGAGCCGAGATCATGTTCCAACCTGGGCGACAGTGAAACTCCGTCTGAAAAACAAACAAACAAAAAACCACCTTACATGGAAAAATGTTGTTGTAATAGGGTGTAGACATTGCTCTTATCAACTAGGTAGTATATAGTTTGTTGAGGTTTGAAGTTATCCCAGCTGGGGGACGTTTTGTTTTTAGTTAGGATAATTCAGCATTTTTCAGAATTTTCTTGTCAAATCACTTGAGAAAGGGGTTCCAAGATAAAATAAATTTAGGATAGTTCTAGGTAATAGAAAGTTACTTTAGGATTTTTCAGGGCCTTTTAATGTGATCATGGACACTGAATCTGTGGTGGAATGGGAATTGTTTAAAGTATTTACTAAAATTACTTTCTCATCAAAACTCCTCTGGCTGATGTCTTAGGAAGAGTGTTTTGTAGAATGCATTTTGGAAAATTTGGGATGGATTTTTGCAGAGGCAGGCTTGTGTCTTTTTCTGCCTCTTCATACAGAAACTAAGAAATGAGAACAACTTCAAAGGGAGTAGAAATTTTTCCCAAAATTGTCAGAGAAGCGTAGTCTCCTGTGTCTCCCAAATGGGCTTGCCTAGGCTAACATTCGTGCTCCACTCATCTTTATAAGGACCTGTGGGAGCAGTGGGTATTAGATCTTACAGGTCACAGATGAGAAAACAGGTTAAGAGAAGTTAGAGAACTTGACCAAGGTCGCAGAGCTAGTAAGCGTCAGAACCAAGATGGCAACCTGACCTCCATGCTGTACAGACTTCCAGGCTGTACTGCAAATTAAGGAGCCAGGTCTTGCCAGCCACAGCAAGCCCAGGACAAATGGTTATTGCCATCTGTTATTATTTGCTTTATTAGATACGTTGTTTTGCACTTGCATTTTTTTCCTTAGGATTCTGAGTTATCCGTATTTGAGGGAATGTAATATCTCAGAACTTACTCCAGAGAACTAGGTTACCTTTTCTTACAGCCATATATCTTTTTCTTTGATTTTCTTCATTTTATTTTGTCTCAAGATTTTTGCCTAAGTATATGAAAATACTTTTACTTGCTTTCACAGGTTTTTACATTTCTCTCCTGTTTTTCAGTCTCACTCTGTGCCCAGGCTTGAGTGCAGTGGCGCAATCTGGGCTCACTGCAACCTCCACTCCCGAGTTCAAGTGATTCTCCTGCCTCAGTCTCTCTCCTGCCTCTCTCTCTGTAGCTGGGAATACAGGCACGCGCCACCACGCCCAGCTAATTTTTGTATTTTTAGTAGATACAGGGTTTCACTGTGTGGGCCAGGCTGGTCTCAAACTCCCGACCTCAGGTGATCCACCCACCTCGGCCTCCCAGAGTGTTGGGATTACAGGCATGAGCCACTGTGCCGGCCTCTCCTAACATTTTAAATGCAGTTTTGTTTTGAGAACATAACCAGAATCTGGCAGTCTTTAAAAACTCTGATACAGAAATTATAAAAATTGACAGAACTCAATGGAAATGGAATTGGGGTAAAATTCAAGAACTTGGCATTTTAATAGAATTAAAAGTCAAGGACAAATCTGCATCCTAGCCATTGTCACTGTTTGCAGTATTTGTCACAATTTTATATAACTCAAATAATACATGGCTGTTACTAAAATTCAAAGGAAATATAAAACCCATGAACTTGAACTGAAATTAGACTTCAGAAGAAAAAAAAAAAACTTCGGGGAAAAAAAATGTTTTGGTCTTGGTAATAGGTCCTGTATAACTGCCAGAAACTGCTTTTATAAATATCACTTGTCATTAATTTCACATACTGTCTGATGCCCTTACTAAATGTATTTGAGTATTTCTTAAGAACGTAAAAAGATATAAAGCCCTCTTGCTAATTGCCTAATAAAGTTTGTGATGTTTATGCATAAAAATGCCAGAACAGTAGCAATAACATTCAGCCTGTTACTGATGCTTTAATAAAACTTTTATTTTCATATTAATATTTACATAAGCAAATATTGACCTTTGATGCACAGACGCTGTAGCAAATTCTTTCAACTAGACCCTGGCTTGGCCATAATAATAAACATTAGGCAGTGAGATTACTTTGCCCAAATTTAAAATGTTCTTCTCATCTTCATCTGAGAGAGGGGTCATTCAGTAACATGTTATTTAGCATGCCAGTATGCTGCTGAAAAACACAAATGCTGTTGTTCTAATATTAACTCTAATGTTTCTGAGACACTGAAGTTTATCTTACATCAAACTTTCGAATTTGGTAGTTCTGAAATGTATGATGTTCAGATTATTCCTAAATTAACCAAGTTTCATTCTCCATGTGAGTCATGCTTGAGAAATATTCTAGGTACTATCTGATGACTACATCATATCATATTCTGTTTAGTCGTGTCACTTCGTGTGTCTTTTAGTGGTTGGCAAGTTTTCATGTGGCTCTGTTGTTCTTTGATAGGTTGCTCATAAAAGCTTGCGTGCTTTCAATCTTAGTATACTAGTAATAAAATAAGCCTAAAACAGAGGAGCTGCAACCAAACAAGAAGGAAATATTAATCTTGGACGTTAGCCTTAAGGTTCTATGCATCACCTCTGAGGGTCTCTAAAATAAAAAGCAAAATAAATCTGTGCTGTTTCGCTATCTGTGATCTGGGGAGATAACTTGAGGGCTGCAGAAATTACACTGGTTCTCTTCCATTCTCTCAGGGCCTTTTAAAATTAAACCTTCAATTTGAAATCAGAGACCATCATGTGCCTATTTCAAGTACTCCAGGAATCTCCACTGGGAAATACTGTTTTCTTCCTTAAATGAAAGATAAATTTAAAGTTGAATATAAACACAATGAATTATCATGTTTATTAAGTAATATAAATGTTTGAGGATCTGAAATAAGTGTCAGATTTAATAGAAATTTTTGCTTTACTCCAGTAAATCAGGAGGAAATTCATCATCCAGTTTGGGTGACATAGTACCTAGTTCCAGAAAATCAACACCTCCATCGTCTGGTAAGTAGGTGATAAATGCTGAATAATACATATTGCATTTCATGCTTTCCCCAGCCCTATCCAGTTTTGTGAATTTACATATACACTGAATCACTATGTTAACCCTACAGACATTAAAAGGAATCGGAAGTAAGCATGCCCTTTTGGAGTTACAAACAATATGGGGAAATGTTTTTTTCTGGCTGGAAAAAAAAGTATGTCAAAGTGTTTACTCTACATTGCTGTAGATGATCAAAGTGATTAATGTATTTAACTTTTTTTATTTTTTTTGAGACAGAGTCTCGCTCTGTTGCCCAGGCTGGAGTGCAGTGGCATGATCTCGGCTCACTGTACCTCTGCCTCCAGGGCTCAAGCGATCTTCCCACCTCTGCTTCCCAAGTAACTGGAACTACAGGTGCACACCATCATGCTCGGCTAATTTTTGTATTTTTTGTAGAGATGGAATTTCACCATGTTGCCCAGGCTGGTCTCAAACTCCTGAGTTCAAGCGATCCACCTGCCTCAGCCTCTCAAAGAGCTGGGTTTATAGGTGTGAGCCACCACACCCAGCCATATTTAACCTTTAATCCCTAGTTCCTGTGATGGCGCTTGTCATGGGCAGTAAATGGGTGAATACTCGCCAACAACCATAGCACAATGTGAGATAGAATCTTAACATTAAATAGAAGGATAAAAGCTTTAGAAAGGTAAGGAACAGAGAGTAAATTGAAGACAGAGGATTGGCCTGCCATGGGCTCTACCAGAGAAGTTCTGTGGAAGACACAGACAAGAAGTATAGAAAAAAGAGGAAAACGTTTGTGGGACGAGTAACTACTGTTGTCTTTCCAAAGCGATGGGTTCATCCTAATGGTTGCTGGATAAAATAAAGCACACCTACTTAAATTTGAATTTCAGATAAACAATAATTTACTAGTTTAAGTACATATTGCATGGGGCATACTTACACTAAAAATGCATGGAACATACTTATATTAAAACATGGTTTTAAATTCAGATTTAACTGCATTTATATTTGCTAAGTCTGGGAACTCTCCTATTCTGTGTAGAACTTGGAATTCTATATACACAGAAGACCAATGATTTGAATTGCAAAAAAAGCACATGATCAGCATCTCAGTTTGCTAAGAGAATTGTACTTGGGAATCAGAGTAAGATTGTAAAGGTTGGCTGCCAGGGCGTTTCAGCAAAATCATACTGTGTGTGATTTCTAGAAAGCTGGAAATGGGACGAGATAAAAAACAGAGAGTTGCACAACTATGGAAAAATCAAGGAACTAGTCACACAGTGACGGAGGTGCTTCAAGGACAAGATTTCTCTGTTACTGATAATCAGCTTCATTCCTGAATGATGGTAGCCTCTAGAGACCAATTAAGGACTTCTTAGCAAAAACTATAGGATTTTTTTTTAAGAGAAGGGGTCTGACTATGTTGCCCAGGCTGGTCTTAAAACTCCTGGGTTCAAGGGATCCTCTTCCTCAGCCTCCTAAACTGCTGGGATAACAGGCATGCGCCACCATGCCCAGCCATTAGCAAACTAAGATACTGATCATGGGCTTTCTTTGCAATTCAAACCATTGGTCTCCTGTTTATTTGGAATTCCCAGTTCTACACAGTAATATAGGACTTTTTAAGTGAGCAAAATCTGAGCACAATAAATTAATTGCTTTAGGAAGCAAATTAATTCAAAACCTACCTACTTATAACTTGAAGCAAGCAATTCTAAGATGCTCAAAATTAAGTAAAATAGTACGCATGAAATGAAAATGAAAGCCTCTGTAGGTATTATGTGAAGCTTATACCTTCCCTTGATAATTAAGGAGCCCCTGAATCCACAAAGGAAGGGAGGCCTATCCTGCTCCTTCTCAAATGTGTGAAGTTGCAGGGATTCCTATATAAACCTTACACTCTTCTTACATATCTCAAAGACAATTTCAGTGATTTCTAGGGACTGCTACTAGGCTCCTAAAATGGAAAAAGACCTTGCGATAAAGCAGCACTTCTGCCCGCAAATGTCAGCCTCACTTCTTTCTATATATCAGAAAAATTCTTCCATCCCTCCAGCCATATTGTAGCCCTCCAGTGGTTTTGGCAACACAGATGCTCCTACACTTATGATAGAGATACATCTCAATAAGCCCTTCATACATGGAAAATATCGTAACTCAAAATGCACTTAACATGTGGACAGACCCAGTAAAAAGCCCTAAGTCGAACCATCGTAAAGTTCAGACATTCCTTGACTTCTGATGAGGTTATGTCCTGAAAAATTCATAATAAGCTTGCACAATCTTGAGTTGAACCACTGTATGTCAAGGACCGTCTGTATAATGAAAGGAGGTGTATGCATTTTGAGGAACAAGTTCATATACTTGTAAAATAATATTCCATTTTGTAGGCAGATGTTTGACATTACTAAAAGTAAAGTTCCATGAAGAGTGTAATATTTAAGAAGGTGATTTAAATGTTCACCAAGGTTTTGTAGAGATACACCAACTTTCAAGTGACTTTTCTGGTGACTGAGTCAATTGGAGCTATAACCAACTATAAAATGTATAGTAAGCATATCAGGACTCTGAGATAATTTTTTTTATCAATAGCTCAACTGATTTAAAGGAAACCTTCAGAGAGCTCTAAAGAGAAGTTCTCCCAATCCACCTCCAGGCACAACTGCTCCAGCTATCAAGTGTGGATGGGCCTGGAATGATCATTTTCATCTTGTTTCTAGAGGTCCTGTCTACTATTCCCCTCACCCATTGCCAGACCAAAGAATATAAGTATCTGCCTAAAGTATATAGGTTTGGATGCTGTCAAGAACTTGGAAAATTTCCCACTTGACATCTGGGCAATGGTGTCATAGCCAGTTGTAGAACACATACATCACACCCACATACACGTGCGTACATACGTCTCAACCCCAAGCTCTGCTTAACTTGACCCGAGCCTTTAAGACCAAAACTTAAATTTCAAAACAATGTGCTGGGTGCCATGGCTCACGCCTGTAATCCCAGCACTTTGGGAGGCTGAGGCAGGAGGATCACTTGAGCCCAGGAGTTCAAGACCAGCCTGGATAATGTAGTGAGGCCCAGTTTCTTTAAAAAAAAAAAAAAATTAGCTGGGTATGGTGGTGTGTGCCTGTAGTCCCGGCTCCTTGGGAGGCTGAGGTAGGAGGTTCACTTGAGTATAGGAGGTTGAGGCTACACTGAGCCATGATTATGTCACTGCACTCCAGCCTGGGCAACAGAGGGAGACCCTGTCATAGATAGATAGATAGACTAGATAGAGATAGATAGATAGATAGACAGATAAAATGTTCCCAAGGCTTTCTATCACTAATAATAATATGCATGCTAATGAGGAATGAGACTTTTCAAATATGTGAAAGCAGTTCTTTCCAAGTAAATACTAATGTTTTTTAAAGTATGGAAATAGAAGTACGAAATTTAAAAAAGTTAACATCTCTCATAAAAAGGAGAACCATCCGAGTCTAATAAAATGCATGTAGCCAAACAGATTTGAAAATGCTTCTTAACTGTCTTGTTAAGTTTCTATAGTATGTTTTGAAAGCGACCACATTTCAGAATTCTACGTATTTCAGAATGAACTCAAGATGTTTTTAGACCTGAGTTAACCAAATGTCAGAAGTAGTAAATTATAGAAAGTTCTCAATTTGGATTTCCAGTCCTCATGTCCAGATACAGGTAAATTTCAAACCTGACTCAGGCTATGTGTGTGGAAAGCCAAACACCTGGGCAATGTTGCAGGCAAAGATTTATGCATTTCCACCTTCTTCATTTTTTTTGAGATGGAGTCTCACTGTCACCCAGGCTGGAGTGCAGTGGCACAGTCTCAGCTCACTGCAACCTCCACCTCCCAGGTTCAAATGATTCTCTCACCTCAGCATCCAAAGTAGCTGGGATTACAGGCACCGGCCACCACACCTGGCTAATTTTTGTATTGTTAGTAGAGACAGGGTTTTACCATGTTGGCCAGGCTGGTCTCGAACTCCCGACCTCAGGTGCTCTGCCCACCTTGGCCTCCCAAACTTCTGGGATTACAGGCATGAGCCACCATGCCCAGCCTCACCCTTTCTTTAAAAAACAAAAATACACCTGATGATCACAGGAGGCTAGATTCAATGGGCAAATCACAAAATCCAACTCATGAACGTGACCATCCCAGGGTCCTGTAAATTCTGACATTTAATTGGTTATCTTGAATTTTAGAAAAGCCCTCAAAGGGTACTGTCCCTTGAATGTGGTCTTTATAAGCCCAATAAAAGATGAGAAAGATAAAACATATGGGAATTTACCACCAGAAAGGAAACTCTTGATTTTGGTTAACATGTATTGTAGGAATAATGAAATCCTGACCCAGATCTTGTCCTTCATATCCAGGAAAGCGCTAACAACATGCTGCTTGAATTGAGATTCAAGGAAAACCATTCCTGAAGACTTTTCTGAGACTCTGTCCTGGTTTATGCCATTCCATAAGCCCCATAAGGAAACTTTCCTATATGAGCAAAGGATTAGCTATAGGATGGTATACAAGTCAGCATTGGTTAGACCCCTAGGCACATTTTATGTTTTCCCTACATACCACATGCTAAACCTTTTAGCACATCAGTATGCAAAGATGGGGCAAAGAAGAGACATACTACTTACTATGTTAAGTCTACCTATTTGGAATTAATTCAGTCCATTATTACCTTCTTTTGATAGAAAATCATACCTCCTGCATTATGCAAGCAATAGCTGATATTTGTAATAGTGTACAAACAGTGGCAGGTATTCACTCCATCACAGGTTTCCTACCTAATCAAATGAAAAGGAATAATAAGAGATCCTAGTTTTCAAACGGCTGGTATTTAATATCCATAACAACTTCAAAACCGAAAAATAATGTGATGCCCGTCAGATGATCTCCCATCCTTTGAAAAGGTTAGAACTGTTTTGAGCAGTTCAGCTTGTGTATCACAGGGAATGGTAGCTGTATTGTAACACCAAGCTGTCTGTTATTTCAAAGTGGTAATTTGTTCCTTCCTTCAATCTAAATGTACCGTGGTTTTTGTTAGAGAGCTAACATGTATAATGTGATGCTTTCCTGGGGTGAGTAAATTTTTTTTCTTCTCCTTGACTGATTCTTAATCATAGAATAATTTTCTAGCTAGCCCAGCTCTACGATGTCATCCTGAATCCTGACACCAAGGACATGACCCCATTCAGGATGTGAAGGGAACTGAAAGAGGGCACCCTGATTGAGAAGGGACTTCGCCTGGATGGGCAGTGTGGTATAGGGACGGTTACAGGCTCACTTTGGTGGGCAGTGTGGTATACAGAGGGTTATAGACTCACACAGGAGGAGTAGGTCTGAATCCTGACTGCTGAGTTTTTGCCAAGAACAAGTCCCTTAAATTTTGAGTTTTTTAATCTTAAAAATAAGAGCATTGAAGTTTATCTTTAAAGTATTTCCATCTCTGATTCTGCAGTTGATAAAATTCTGTAGCTATTATGGTTGCACGTGGAAGCATTTTGTAAAATTTGAAGTGAGATTACGCACCTTATTTTCTTGTAACACTTTTTAAGTACTGTATTTTCAGGTGGAACAATGGGAAAAGTAAAAGCATGTCAAGCAACAAAGCTAAACCCTTCATTTTACAGATGAGGAAACCAGTGGCATATCCTCCTGGGTCCTCGTGCCCTTTCACTCTGCCTCTTTTGTTAAACCCAGTGGCTTTGCATAAGTCACCAGAAGTCTTCCAGTGTCATTTTATTAGACTGATTTCATTCGGATATCTTGGGTCCCAGTGTTTTCCCATTAGTCTTAATCAGCCTAAAATCGTTTTAATCCTGTCCTTCCTGGAGCCCTCCCTGAATCATTGGTCTTGTGTATGACTCCTTTGCACTGACTGGATTGAGAATTTTCCATTCTCTCTTTCTCTCAAATATCTGTTGCAACTTTAGTGAAACTTTTCACACTGTCCTTAATTTTACACAAAATCTGCAAAAAGAAAAATCTGTTTTTGCACATTGTATTGTTGGTGCAAATGTAATTGCGGTTTTGGACCATGGATTTTGAATCATAACTAGGCTCAAATACATCTTTATTAATCAAAACAGGAACCATTACAATCAACACATTTTTGCCAATGAGAAATAAGTTTGTTTATTCCTGTAGCATAAAAATCTGTGCTTTGGGATTCGGTAAACTCTTGGAAAGCATTTTCTGCATCCTCCTGGTTGTGGAACCATTTTCTCTGCAAAAAGTTGTCGAGATGCTTGAAGAAGTGGCAGTCGGTTGTTGAGAGGTCAGGTAAATATGGCGGATGAGGCAAAACTTCATAGCCCAATTCATTCAACTTTTGAAGTGCTGGTTGTGCAACGTGCAGTTGGGAGTTGTCATGGAGAAGAATTGGGCCCTTTCTGTTGACCGATGCTGGCTACAGGCGTTCTAGTTTTCGGTGCATCTCATCCATCTGCTGAGCGTACTTCTCAGATGTAATGTTTTCGCTGGGATTCAGAAAGCTATAGTGGATCAGACTGGCAGCACACCACCAAACAGTGACCATGACCTTTCTTTTTTTTGGTGCAAGTTTGGCTTTGGGAAGTGCTTTGGAGCTTCTCAGTCCAACAGCTGAGCTGGTTGTCACTGGTTGTCATATAAAATCCAATTTTTGTCACCTGTCACAATCCGATTGAAAAATGGTTCATTGTTGTTGCACAAAATAAGAGAAGATGACTCTTCCAAACAACAATTTTTTTTTGGCTCAGCTCATAGGGCACCCACTTATCGAGTTTTTTCACCTTTCTAATTTGCTTCAAATGCAGAACGACCATAGAATGGTCGATGTTGAATTCTTCAGCAACTTCTCGTGCAGTTGTAAGAAAATCAGCTTTGATGATTGCTCTCAAGTAGTCGTTGTCAACTTCCAATGGTCAGCCACTCTGCTCTTCATCTTCGAGGCTCTCTTCTCCTTTGCAAATTGGCTTCTTGAACCACCACTGCACTATACGTTCATTAGCAACTCCTGGGCCAAATGCATTGTTGATATTGCAAGCTGTCTCTACTGCTTTACGACCCATTTTGAACTAGAATAAGAAAGTCACTCAAGTTCGCTTTTTGTCTGACATCATTTCCATAGTCTAAAATACACATAAACAGCAAGTAATAAGTCATTAGCAAAAAATGCATAACGTGAAAAATGCCCATTAAAATTATGTATAACATAACCACATTGATTTAAGAATGTATTCCAATATCAAATGGCAAATTCCAACAAGGCAAAAACCGCAGTTACTTTTGCATTCACCTATAATAAAGGTTTTCAAAGTAGTCACTTGTTATCTCAAAGCTGGTTTAAGATATTGTAAGATCTGAAGTCAAATGTTCTGTACTGCACTTTTATACAGTTGATACACAGAATATCAACATTATATTTGAAACTACAGATTTAAAATGTTTCTCTGAAAATATTCAAGAGATCTAGCATGAAACTGATTCATTCAAGCAAACGGGTTATAAGGGTATCTTTCAGTTTCATTAGATTTGATTACCTTGCATTCTTAACGTGCTTTACCTTTAAATTTTATTTTCTTTGCGTACTGTGTTGAGTATTCATGATAGTTTTTTTTTTTTAACTATGGTTAGTTTTATTTGCTTTCATTTTATTTTCTTTATAACCTATTTTTCCTCTCCTGTCCACCTGATTTTTGAACTGTTTGTCTGTATATAGCTGTAGACATAGATGCTACTGGCTTAGATGCAGAAGAAAATGATATTCCAGCAAACCACCGCTCCCCTAAACCCAGTGCAAACAGTGTAACGTCACCCCACTCCAAAGAGAAACGAATGCCCTTCTTTAAGAAGGTAACATTAACTTCCAAGCTCCCATTGTCCACCTGCTCAACTGCACTGCGTCACATTTCTAGTCCTGTTGACTGTCTGCGTCCTTTGACAAGCCAATAACGTGCATGCTCTGTTATTTGTTTCTTTTCCACGCTGCTGTAGCTAAGCAGAAGCAGAAATCGGTAAGTTTACATTGACATAAGCTGTGTTTATCCTGCCACTGGCATCATTAGCATTAATTCCCACAGTTGTATTAAATACGGTCATTTCTGTCCCAAGCAAAGAACTTATCAACAGCTAATTGAGTTCATGCATTTCAAACCAACTAAATTCAGGGAGTGACCTGTTAAAACACTATTACAGTACTTATCCTTTTTGATGGAATAATATCTACCACCAAGGGAATTTGTTTCAACATTCAAGGATGTCAAACACCGACAGCTCCATATAATGCACCTAAACTGTGCATGCTTATTCTGTCTGTCTCTTTCTTTTATCCAGAAATTTAACTTATGATCAAACATATTAAAGCAGTTATTAAACTCTGACTTATGATATCCAGATACATAGCTTGTACTAAACAAAAGTATTCAAGTTTTAATTTAGTCAGTATTTAAACTTCTAATCCACTAGGTGCAAAATCTGCAGATGAACAAGACCAGTGGAAAACTGCAGGCTTGTTTTGGCGGTTTACTGTGAGTTTTTCCTATTGTCATATATAAATATTCTCCCGATGTTCTTGCCTTCTCCATCAGTCAGATTTTAGCATCTCACTCATTGGACAGTGCAGCCAGTGGTCATGCATAGAGCCTTTGCCATTGGCCATCCAAGATGCTACACAGTGAGGCTCCTTGTGCCCTAAATGGAAACTATAGGGTATTTCTGAGCTCTCGTTACTTCAGACAAAGCCTGTTTCCTCTTACCTATTTTGTAGCTTTATAGCATTATTTTTTAAGGACCACTACCCTCCCCCCAAATTTCCCTTTTATTTCCCTCTTTTACCCATCAGTTTCTACAGCTACAATGCTGTCTTTTAGAGTCATACTAATGTCGCCAAGTCTGGCAAAACCGTGGATATATTCTCACACTCAGATGTGATGTCAAGTCTGTTTATCCTCTGCCCTCAAACTCTCCACATAATGAACACTTTTCTTCTGCAAACAAGTATTTTGGTTTGTGGAGGAACTCTAAAGTCATTAATGAGGTGTCAGATACTGAACTGTAAAGTTGGCTTTTTTGAATCAACTATGACTACTTTAATAAGGGAAAACTTCAGCACTCCAGACAAAATTTGCAACACTGGGAAATTTGCGTTAACACAGAAAGCCTCAGCTTGATGTTCATCCACAACAGTGGGCCCATCTCTCAGGTCTGATCTTCTTGTTATAGCTAAAGCTTGCAGCCAAGTGACTAACAGTGTCCATCATTCAGAAGCTTAGAAAGTTGGCATCGCTAAGACATTCTGGACTTGACAGAGCAGGAATGTGAACTAAAACCACGTTTGTCAAGATAGGTTTTTGAAGTTTGCTTACCTTTAAATTCTAAAACTTTAAAAACGTTTGTCATAATTTTTTTTCAATAATTTGAGCAGGCAGGGAGCAATGGCTCACACCTGTAATCCCAGCACTTTGGGTGACTGAGGCAGGTGAATCACCTGTGGTCAGGAGTTTGAGACCAGCCTGGCCAACATGGTGAAACGCCGTCTCTGCTAAAAATACAAAAAATTAGCCTGGTATGGTGGCAGGCACCTGTAATCCCAGCTACTTGGGAGGATGAGGCAGAAGAATTGCTTGAACCTGGAAGGCGGAGATTGCAGTGAGCCGCGATCGTGCCACTGCACTCCAGCCTGGGCAACAGAGCTAGACAACTCTGTCTCCCCCTCCCCCCCAAAAAAAGTCAGCTAAATAGGGTTAACAGGAAAGAGTAGATAAAAATGATGGTGTCATTCTTCATAGGGCACAACGCACCAATATTCCATCAAATAAGGTAATTTCTGTAGCTACCCTATTGATTAAGAAGCCGATTGATTACCAGCAATGGGTGACCCTTTGCTAGTTGGAAGTTATAGATCGAAGGAACCAAAGACCTATCAACCACCGGGCCACTTCAGAATTAAAGTCTTGAGATAAAATTTCTTGGTAGCTGTTACTAAAATGCAGGAAATTTACATTCCTAATCTCAACGGTGGAAAAGGTGTTCTTACACCGCATAGTTATAAGGACTTGGCTTCTCAATATTTTCAGTATGATCCCAGGTGGCAGACATGAAATAATTTAAGAAATATGCTTATGATGCCTTCGGCACTGGTATTCATTCTTCTTATGTTATTGATAATGTGGTTAAAATCAACGTAGAATTCAAAAGCAAAACAATGGCCTAAGATTCAATGAGAAGATCGTTTTCTGTGTTTTAGGTTGCTTTTAGAGTGATGCTTGTGTGGTATGTGTGCTGTCACTATATTATGTTTGTCTTGTTTTTTTTTTTTTTCTGTTCCAAACTGTATTCTACCTTGATTATGTCAATTAAAATGAATTCTGAATGCTAGATGAAATTTTAGGCAGTGAAATTTGACAGCATAGTCATGGTAATATTTTTCTCCCCTCTGATTATATCGTCTGTGACTGCGGGTGAAATCTCAGATGGAAGCTTTTGAATTTGAAATGCTTTTTAATTCCCCCCTGAGGCAATGTGAATTCAAATGAAGCCAGAAAAGTTCGTAATGGGCAATTTTAAGCAACAATAAAATGTTCTTGAGTGATGGGCAGATGGAAAAATGACATTCATATCTGCACATCAGTGTATTGATTTCTTAAAATCGTTTATGGAACATTTTTCAGTTGGTGTGTGTCATTCTCAAGTTATATTTTTTGACACTCCTTAGCCAGGAAGATTCATATAGCAATGATTTGCTTATCCCTGTGTCTAAGGCCATATCGCTCTTCTGCATTCTTTTTAAAAAAGTCATCTTTGGGTCAATTTAATATTTTATGCTATCAAAAGAGTCAATTTTAATATAAACCAATTAGCTGTTACTTAATTTTTGAAAGATGTTATTTAACCATTTTATTTGAAGCAATTAACCTGAAAAGTGTTGATAGTTTTAGAAATTGCTACAAAATTTAGCTCCTCCCCTCTTATTGAAAAGAAATTACTGCAGAAAGACATGATTTGTTATCTAACGGAAACACTACTTTTGAGAATCATATTAGATATGCACGTTGATAAGGAACCTTTTGAGACCACTATAGCATGGTTGAATATATTATTATACATTAATCACCTACCCTCAAAGACACATAAACCTTACCTTTGAATTACCAAGGTATAGAAACCAAAAAATCCAAAAGCATTGATCTCTAAGCTGTGAGCAGGGATCATGATTACTGTTTACTAGAATAAGCATGCATGCTCATTTACACTCTCGCAATAAAATGGAATTTTGACAGTAGTGAGAGTTACAATATTTTGAGAGTAGGTAAAAAGTATTGGTAGTGAGAGTTACAATATTTTGAAATTAGGTTTTACACAGGTAAGACAAACACGTAAGATGCAAAGGTAATGAAATCTTTCTTTCCTCTGTAATTAACCATATTAGGTCTAATCACTACAACTCTTTAGAAAATTCAAATGCAGCCAAAAAGCAATATTAACATTCTAGTCAAGCCTAAAGCACCTATCTTGCATGAGGCATGTTTCTCTTTGTTCTATCAACTAGTTTTTGTTCAAAAGCAGCATCTCTTGCTTTAGGAACGAATAGGTCTGTAGCATTTCTTGAGATGAGCAAGAAAACTCTAGACAACATTAACTTGAAACTTTAGGAAAATGAACCCACCAATCTTTGATTGGGTTTACGTAGAAAAGAGACAAGTGGGGAAAAAAAAAAATGTCTGGAAAGCCAGTGCCTCATATTACAGAGCTCAGAAAGAGTACCTTATACATAAAATATTGATGTTCCACCTGCCTGTGAAACGTCTAAAAGCCTCTCCTCTCTCTGCAGACAGAGCACACTCCTCCGTATGATGTGGTACCTTCCATGCGACCAGTGGTCCTAGTAGGCCCTTCTCTGAAGGGCTATGAGGTGGGTAGCAAGCCTTCAACAGGAAGCTTGACTTTTGCATGCTTAACTTCTTTGTGACGCTGCCTCCTACTTCTGACCCTCTCTCTGAATTTTACAGCTTAAGGAGCCAACTTTAGAGCTTAGAGAGCTCATAGCAGCAAAGCATGTTGTTCTGCAAGCTGTGGAATACACTGCTTCGTCCTTTTTCTGTTTTGTTTACCTGGCTGTTGCTTTGAAGATTTCTGCTAGCTGCAATGTACTCAGTCCAGGAAATAGTGTCAAATGGAGACCGACGGAAACCACCTGCAGTGTTATTTGTCCCTAAAATATCATGATAAGTTCAGTTTAATTGTCATTGCATCAGAACTCAGAAGCAGAAAAATGCGGCAACCTCATACTGCCACTGTTTCCAAATGCAAAGCTCAGGTTTTCAAGTGTTCCTAAGAGAAGTAAAATTATTTTATCATCATTAGTAATTTTTTTTGGTCATATCTTAATTTATTCCTTGCTCAATTGCAGGTCACAGATATGATGCAAAAAGCGCTGTTTGATTTTTTAAAACACAGATTTGAAGGGCGGTGAGTAT
Source organism: Piliocolobus tephrosceles (assembly GCF_002776525.5). Taxonomy (NCBI): domain Eukaryota; kingdom Metazoa; phylum Chordata; class Mammalia; order Primates; family Cercopithecidae; genus Piliocolobus; species Piliocolobus tephrosceles. The sequence goes on along the minus strand of NC_045442.1, from coordinate 112,818,531 downwards.
TTCAGCATACTGGGTTTTGTGGATTTTGTCTTAAAGGTGGCAAAACCCTGGTGGGACAGGCATGTGATTCCAAGAGAAAACGGCCCTCTGATGTCTATACGATGACAGGAAATAAGTTTCACTCAATTTAATGTGATTCAATCAATATTTATCATATTTGCTTTGTACATCCTTAACCCTTGATGTCTAGTTCCTATACCTGCACCCATAAGCTGACCTTGGGCAGGACACCACTGGCTGGTGTCATCCTCAATTCATGGTCAACTGGCCCTCAGTTGCTGGCCAGAGATCGCACTAAATATCCCTTTTCCATTCAATTTTCCACTCTTCTAAAAGACTTCTGTTTCATCTCCCCCTCCTTAAAGCTCTGCTAACCCCTTCTCATCTCACGATCCCCCAGTGAACTTGCTTCCCTGTGTCATTGAGAAAATAAAGGCAAATGGAGGAGAACATCCAGGCATTTTCACAACCCCGCCTGTGGAGTTGCATATTTGCCTGGATGCTCTGCTTTATCTCCAGTGACTATGTTCCCAGCAAGGGCCAACCCACCATGTGGGTACTGGATCTCATTCCCCATCCCCTCTCTGCTAGAAGTATCCATACACAGCTGTAATCATCCTTTGCTCTCTTCTCATCAGTATTTCCTGTTCTAATGGAAACTCCATCACCATGTGAAAATGTTACTTCCTCTCACATTGGACCTCATATTGCTCTAGGTGTGTCATTTTTTTTTTCTTTTCTTTATAGGAAGATTCCTTGAAAGAACTGAGTGTACTGGCTTTCCTTCCACTTTCTTCAGCCTACCCCAGTTATGTTTTCAACCACACCACTCAGCTAAACTAGTCAAGATCACCCACGACCTTCACGTTGCTAAATTCAGGGATAAATTTTCAGCCAGAATCTTACTTGACCATGAACAATAGTTGACATGGTGGATTATTCCATCCTCTTTGAAATACTTTATTTGTTTGGTTTCTGGAACCACACTTTTTTGGTTTTCCTTCTGTCACACTGACTACTCCTTTCTCTGCTTTGCTGGTACTTCCTCATCAACTGGAAATCTTGGACAGCCCAGGGCTAAATTCTTTGATGTCTTTTATCTACATTCCTTTAGTGATTTCATTCAGCATCAGATTTTTAAATTCCATTCCTTTGCCAGTCTTTCCTCTAAATTCTAGACCCATGTATACAATTGCCTATTCATTATTACTACTAAGATGTCTAATGGACTTTTCAAATGTAACCTCCCCCAAAACCTACTCCTCCCATGGTCTTCCCTATCTCAATTAATGGCTTCTTTATCTTTCAGTCCCAAGACCCTTCAGCCCAGATCATTATCCTTGACTGTTCTTTCTCTGTTATATTTCACATGCAAATGCTGTTGTCTGTATCTTCAAAATATATTCAGAATCGAAGCCCTTCTCACACATCCTCTGCTACCATTTTGGTCTGAGACATCTTCATCTCTTCCCTGGGTCATTGCAACAGCCTCCCGCCTCATCTCCTTGCTTCTGTGGTTATTTCCTTAAAGACTGTGCTCAGGTCAGCTGCTGCATGACCCTGTTAAGATGTGAGCTAGTGCTCACCACTCCTTTACTCAAAACCATCCAATGACTTCTTTTTTTCTGAGTAGAAACCAAAGTACTACAGTGGCCTATGTGACCTCCTATGGTCTATTCTTCCACACACTCTTACCTAGACTTTCTCTTGCTGCTCTTCCCTCGCTCATTCTTACCCTGCCATACTTACTCCGTTGCTGTTCTCTGAGTGTTCCAGACAGATTACACAATCACCTCAGGGCCTTGGCACTTTGCGGTTCCTTTTGCAGGAACGCTTTTCCCTCAGATATTCTTCTTGGTATAAGTGCATACACGTATGCACACATGCACACATTCGTTCTGTATCTCTCCTTTCCCTGACTTTGTTTTCTAGTGCTCTTTTATGTATTTCCAGTACTATTTTTGTTTATTGTCATTCTCCCATAACTAGACGATAAACTCCATGAGGGCAGGGTTTGAGAATGTTTTGTGAACTGTTGTGTTCTTAGTGCCTGGAGCAGTACTCAACATGCAGTGCCCAGATGAATTTTGAATGAACGTCTGCTGCGTAATCTCTGCTAGAGAAATGTGGAGATGGTGAAGCCAGTCTCTGCCTATGAAGAGCTCTCATGGAAACCATAAATTGAAACCTGTAGCAGTAACACTGAATATAAGTAAAAGGGCAACCTGGTACATGCATGCATAAGGTACAGGTAGCATAAAGGGAGGTGTAATTAACACCAACTTAAGGACATCCACATCCTGGAAGAGTTTTTAAATGGTGCCTAAGATTTGACCAAATGAATTACAGGGGAGAGAAGGGTATGTTTAGCAGATGGTATATGGTGTGTGAAGGTTTTGAGGTATGACACAGCATTATGTGTAAGGCAACTCACACCCAGATCTTAAGGACCTGGGCAAGGAGTGACTGTTAACAAACCCAAGGGTCACATCTAGTGTGTCACGCCAGTGGGCTTGGACTTAATCCTTTCTCTCTCCTCCTCTTCCCCCGTCACTATTCAACTTGCCTCAGTAAATATTTATTGAGTATATTCTGTGTGCCAGGCATTGTGAGGAGCAAAAATAGATAAGGGCCTTGGCTTTGTGAAGCTTAAAGTCTACTGAAAGTCAGTCTTGAATCAAATAATTGATGGGTGCCATCACTGAATGTTAAGCCAGCTCCTGAAGCATCAAAGACATGACTAGAGTCCAAAATGGAAACCTCAAAGTTTAAGAGTAGCTTATTACAGGGGACCTGGAACATACAGGGCTAGTGTATATTTCTGTATTTTTAACCAGATAAATGCAGTGCTTCTCTTCTCCACATTCCTTTCCTCCTCCCATCCTAACAACGCAACTACAATAGATCAGGACTCCCCAACCCCCAGGTCACGGATCAGTACTGGTCCACGGCCTGTTAGGGGCCACACCGCAGGGGGTGAGTGGCAGGGGAGTGAGCAAAGCTTCATCTGTATTTACAGCCACTCCTCATCACTCACACATTACTGCCTGAGCTCAGCCTCTTGTCAGATCATCAGCGTCATCAGATTCTCATAGGAGCACAAACTGTACTGTGAACTGTGCATGCAAAGGATCTAGGTTACACGCTCCTTAGGAGAGTCTAATGTCTGGTGTTCTTTCACGGTCTCCCATCAACCTCAGAAGGGACCATCTAGTTGCAGGAAAACAAGCTCAGGCTCCCACTGATTCTACATTAGGGTGAGTTGCAGAATCTTTTCATTATCTATTCCGATGTAATAATAATAGAAAGAAAGTGCACAATAAATGTAATGTGCTTGAATCATCCCAAAACCATCTCCCCACTCCTACTGAACCGGTCCATGGAAAAATTGTCTTTCATGAAACTGGCCCCTGGTGCCAAAAAGGTTGGGGACCGCTGCAGTAGCTAGTATTTGTTGGTTTCAGGATTCTTTTACATTTCTTAGTATAGTACTTTCTTTCTAGACCACACCTACTACTACAACCATTTCTAATTTATATTGACTTTTGGCAGGGGAAGCAAGGGCAGAAGGGAAACTTTTGTAGGAGGACAAGTGTTGTTAGTAAGTGACCAAGCAGGCTGGGCACGGTGGCTCACGCCTGTAATCCCAGCACTTTGGGAGGTGGGTGGATCACGAGGTCAGGTGTTCGAGACCAGCTTGGCCAACATGGTGAAACCCTGTCTCTACTAAAAATACAAAAATTAGCTGGGCGCGTTGGTGGGTGACTGTAGTCCCCGCTACTTGGGAGGCTGAGGCAGGAGAATTGCTTGAACCCGGGAGGCAGACGTTGCAGTGAGCCGAGATCATGCCACTGCACTCCAGCCTGGGCAACGGAGTGAGCCTCTGTCTCAAAAACCAAAAACAAAACAAAACAACAACAAAAAAAGTGATCAGGCAAAGAACTGAAAGGAGAGAATGAGGAAAACAAAAACTATTATAAGTTTCAAGGTATGAAAAGGCTTTATAATCAAGGACTTCATAACCACATATTCCTCATTAGATTTTTTAATTTTCCATATCTTTAAGAAATATTTTTTCAGTTTGTGCCAGGAAAATAGAACCCTTAGCTTGGACCAAGGCTATTAGACACTGGCCAAGTATAAAAGGCGTACCTCTAATCAGCTCCATTTAGCTTTTGTTTCTTTATCCTTGGCTCTGTCATTTATCACAATTTGGAATTGTCAACATGAGCCTGAACACTAAAAAAATTCTGCTAACAAAGGCATTGTGTTTTCCATGCCTGAGTCAACCCACTGCCCTTTCCTAAATGCCAAAGATGGGGAAATGGGATGGAATCTCCTGGATTACTACTTGTACTTAAACCTGAGTAAGTTTTGAATTTGGAAGACACATTCCAGCCAGAGAGGGTAGATTCTGGACCCATGTTCAAGTGTATCAACCACCCAGATTGGTTTTATTTAGGAAACAGATGAACAGAATATCTCAAAGTATCTGTTTTTTCTAGCCAGAAGTAATTTCCGTATGGTTTAATAGACCTGTCTTGGCTCATCTTGACTTATAGAGGCTGGGGTTCAATATTCTAGCCCTGTTGTCCCCAGTTAACAGTCCTCAGAGGAAGAAACGAGTCCATAAGGCAGAATTTAAAAGCCATGTACAAATTTAACATTTTTACCCATGGCAGGACATCTAGAGGACATGAATTATTGACTGTCTTTGCTTTTAGCAAGGCAAGACAGCAGTAGAGGATGAAAATTCATCAAAAGCATCAGGTGTGTATGCACACATGACATTCTAAAAGAGAAAAATGAATTATTCCTTAATCATCCATTAAATAAGCTAAATTTGTTTATTATTTTTTTTAAAGTTTAAGCCCAAGAGGAGAAAATATGAAAGGAAATGTTAGTTATGTAAAAGGTTCTAGGTAGTCAAGAATTCCTTTTCTTTTCTGAAACCCACTTATATTCATTTGCAGAAGCCCTGGAGGGGTTGTGAGAATCACATTCTGGTTAAGTAGTGTCAGTGTGTCAGATCAAAGAAGAAATAAATCATCCTCCTCCTGTTGTGTGTAATAAAGTAGCCCATTTAAAACTGGATTCACAGTCACCAACTGTGTCATGTAAACAAGGCAATCTTCAGATTCACCTTGTAGGATGGTGACAGGTAAATTAACAAGGAAATTGAGAACAAGAAGGAAAGCTACCTGGGATAAAGTCAAGTTTTTTGTTTGTTTGTTTGTTTTTCCTTCAGTGACTTTCAAAACATCAGCAATCAGTCCTGAAGTGTTTGGAATGCATACTGAATTGCTATAGGGATAAATATACCATTGCCAGAATCTTCTGCAGTACAATCTTACTAGAAATCAATAATCCCAGGGCTGGGCGCAATGGCTCTCACCTGTAATCCCAGCACTTTGGGAGGCTGAGGCAGGCAGATCACTTGAGGCCAGGAGTTTGAGACCAGCCTGGCCAACATGGTGAAACCTGTCTCTACTAAAAGTACAAAAATTAGCTGGGTGCAGTAGTGGGCACCTATAATCCCAGCTACTCAGGAGGCTGAGGCAGGAGAATCGCCTGAACCCAGGAGGCGGAGGTTGCACTGAGCCAAGGTTGTGCCACTGCACTCTAGCCTGGGTGACAGAGCAAGACTCTGTCTTTAAAAAAAAAAAAAAAAAAATTTAAGCAAATGTAAAAAGTTGTTTATCTCATGGAAACCACGAGGAAAATGCACAAGAAAAAGTACATTAGGCTGGGTGCAGTGGTTCACACCTGTAATCCCAGCACTTTAGGAGGCCAAGGGAGGAGGACTGCTTGAGCTTAGAAGTTTGAGACCAGACTGGGCAACATAATGAGACCCTGTTTCTACTAAAAAAAAATAAAAAAAAATTAGGTGTGGTGGCATGCACCAGTTGGGAGGCTAAGCCGGGGGATCACTTGAGCCTGGGAGGTTGAGGCTGCTGTGAGCTATGATCACACCCTTGCACTCCAGCCTGGGTGACAGTGAGATGCTGTCTAAACACACACACACACACACACACGACATAGTTCATTTGACTATTATTTACATAATTACAATAAATATTCAATATGGAGCCAGTCAAAATTACAGTTTGTCTATTTGAATCTCTCTGGGATATTCTAGCCTGCTGCAGTCTAGACCGTTTCTCTCTGTGCTGGGTGTCATTCTGGAACATTCTGTGTTATGCCCTTGGGGATTCCTTTCACCTTTCTTTTGGGTTGAAGCTCCTCTTTCCCAGATCCCTTGATTTCTTTCAAGCTTTACTGTCATTTGAGTCAAAAACCTTCTCCAGTCATTTCCCTAGGAAGAGTACATACATGTTTTTTTCAATAGCCTGCATGTTTACAAACCTTTCTGTTTAATTGCTAGTTTAAATGCTTATGGAATTCTGATTGAAATAGTTTTCCCTTCAAATGTTGAAGCCTTTTTTCTCCATTATCTTCTGGCCTCCATTGTTGCTTTGAGAAGTACAAAGCATTCTAGTGCTTGACTCTTTGGGACCTGTCTTTTTCCTCTGAAACCTTATGGGTTTCTCTTTGTCCCTAGTGTTATGAAATTTATAAAAATACGTCTTGGTGTGGATCTTTCAACCTGTGTGCTGGACCCTTTCAATTCGGAAAATCAGACCCTTAATTCTGGAATTAATTCTTTATTTTCTTTCCTCTGTCTTCTTTATTATCTTTTTCTGAACTCCTGTAATTTGGAATTTGAACCTCTTGGGTGACCTCTACTTTTCTTACCTTTCTCCTCCTGTCTTCCAACTCTTTTTTGTTTTATCCTTTGGAGATGTTACCTTTCTTTTAACCCTTCTTTTGATTTTTTTTCTATTTCTATTATCATAATATTTCCAAAAGCTCTTATTCTAAGTCTTTAATATATTTATTTATATTTATAGTTATATTTTTTATATTATAAATATTATAAAATTATGTTTATAAATATAAAATTATTTATATTTATATTAAATTTAATTATATTTATATTAAATATATTTAATATATTTGTTCTAGTTTCATAGATAAAACCATCTCTTAGCTTTTAACTATGAATAATTGTCATAGTTCATTTTTCTGTTTGTTTTGGTCTCTCATGTTAGAGGTTTTCTGAAGATGCCTGACAAACAGTCCTGTGCTCGAATTTTAAAATAAGGCATAAAATAATTAATCAGAAGTTCTGTGCTCATAGGCGGAGCTTGTCAACTTTGTGTTTCTGTGTATGGCAATCCTGCTAGACAATTTACATAGGAAACCTCCAATATCATTATCTTTGGGTCTTTACTCTTTGGCAGTCAGATTCCCCAGAGAAGAATCTTCCATTCTGACCCCTGGGGATATAAATATAAGCCTGGCTACCAAAATTGTACAATGAGGAAAAAGGCTGAAGACTCAACATTCAGAATCCTTTCTTTTGCATCCAGTATTCCCTGCTCCTGTTTTGTCTGGGGTCTCCTGGTCAGAGGCCCTCTTGTACTGCCTGCAAGGTGACAAATCTAGGGTCTTGTACCACACAGGAAAAGAACTGTCACCTGGCTATTTCGTATTGTGAAGGGGCAGTGGACGGCTGTAACGGAAACAGACTTTTAAACCAAACCTTTCCTTTTCGCCCCACCTTCATTCGCTACCTTCTTTAGAAATATTGTGAGCCTTCAGTTTTGCTTCACAGCTTTTTCCTACTGCTGACTTGAATATTCAGCTTTCTCCAGTCTAAGTCATTTGCTATTTCCAGCTCCCAAATTTTGTTGCTCTCATTTCTACCTTATCTAAAATGATACTCCCAATTCATTATTGTCTCTCATAATACTCTATATGTTCTTTCCACAACAATCATCATCTTTAATTGTTTTCCTTTATTATTTATCTCTGCCACTAGACCATTAGCTCTCTGAGGGAAAACCAGTTCTTATTTATCCTTCATGCCTATCAGAGCACTGAACTATGGCACAGAGGCTAGGAATATAGGGTCAGGAGTCTGGGTTCAAATCCCAGTTCTCCCACTTAATAAGTACATACCCTTGGATAAATAATCTCTCTGTGGTTCTCATTCTTCATCAGCAACAGTGGGATAATAATAAATGTTTCTCCTAGAGCTTTTTGGATGATTTAGTAATTCAAATAAAGTGTTTAGTACTTATCTGACACTTGTAAGCAACCAATAAATGCAATGTAAAGCAGGTGCAGGACAGGGCCAGGCGTGGTGGCTAACACCTGTAATCCCAGCACGTTGGAAGGCTGAGGTAGGTGGATGACTTGAGGCCAGGAATTCAAGACCAGCCTGGCCAACATAGTGAAACCCCCTCTCTACTAAAAATACAAAAATTAGCCAGGTGTGGTGGCACACATGTGTAATCCCAGCTACTCCAGAAGCTGAGGCAGGAGAATCACCTGGACCTGGGAGGTGGAGACTGCAGTGAGCCGAGAACATGCCACTGCATTGCAGCCTGAGCAGCCTGGGCGAGACTCTGTCTCAAAACAAACAAACAAAAAACAAAGTAAGGCAGGTGTAAGATAAACAGAAATGAATAAGTCAAAAGAAAAAAAAAATGGCCGGGTGCAGTGGCTCAAGCCTGTAATCCCAGCCCTTTGGGAGGCCGAGACGGGCGGATCACGAGGTCAGGAGATCGAGACCATCCTGGCTAACGCTGTCAAACCCTGTCTCTACTAAAAAAAAATACAAAAAACTAGCCGGGCGTGGTAGTGGGCGCCTGTAGTCCCAGCTACTCGGGAGGCTGAGGCGGGAGAATGGCGTAAACCTGGGAGGCAGAGCTTGCAGTGAGCTGAGATCTGGCCACTGCACTCCAGCCTGGGTGACAGAGCGAGACTCCGTCTCAAAAAAAGAAAAAAAAATGAGTGATGATCCTAACACATATGGTTTGAAAATATGGTCGCTATATATATTTCATACTTAGATGAATTGGGGGCATATACTTCTATGTCCTTTGATTAGACCAATAACCTTAGGGTCTTCTGTGACGTTTTTCTCCAATAGGATATCCATCACAAGGGTCACCGCGGACATCTCGCTTGCCAAACGCTCAGTATTAAACAATCCCAGTAAGCACGCAATAATAGAAAGATCCAACACAAGGTCAAGCTTAGGTAAGTCTGTGCGATGAGCTTACGCTTTTTAAACTCCTCTCCTGATGTTGATGATGAGAAGATCTAACAAGATGATAATTCTATGTGTCACAGAGCATAGAAAAAACAGGCATGTGCTGCCAGTAGCTGTTGCTATGGTCTTACTGATTTCATGGTGTGGAAGGATTTGTTATGATAGTTTGAAGTTAAGAATTCCACAGGCTGTCAGCATTAATGTTTTGGTTGTGGTTTGTTTTCACTAATGTGAGCTTTCGTGTCTGCAGACTCTGAGATCTCCTGGCTTTGCATCAGTGTTACCATGAGCAAGTTTATTAACCTTTTGAAGTTTCCATTTCCTCATCTTAAAAAAAGAAATTAACTACCTCCTAGAATTATTGCAAGGATTAAACATGATACGTGCTCAATAAATGATAGCCATTATTATGCTAAATATTCCTTAATTCCTGATGTATATCAATAATGAAATCATACTTGGAGAGTATAATTTGTGTGTTTGGAAATTGGTAAAGGATGAAGTCAATTCCTGGCTATATTCATTGATAGATATCGATATGTTTTATTTGTAAAAACAGTGTAGGGAGTTATTGTGTTTACAGGATGGTATGTGGATACTGCTTATTAACATGTACTGAATTGATCAAATTGAAACCCTTCTGCTGCTATTTAATCTTTTTGGTATGTGCTTGGAGTTTTAGGTTAATCACTGTTACACAAGTTGCTTATTGGATTGTTGGGTTTCTGTTTTTATAAAGTAAACTTTCTGAGAGTTGTGTCAGATCTTTGAGCTTAATTTTTCTCTGTTTATAGGTTAGATATACAAATCCTCTGAGAGGCTGGTTTCTAACATAGAAGTTCTTCATTTACTCTGAAGTATGATTATATAAATAATAGAAAAACTATTATAAATAATAAGCTTTATCTGTTAGCAATGAGCATGATACATTATAGAACTCAGTTTTGTTTCTCACCTAACAACCCTTCATTGGCAAAACTTCAGTAACAGGTTTAGAAATATATTTGAGGAAAAAATGTAATCATGTGTTTTGCTTACAGCAATTCCTTTTTATGTCCTTATCATCTGTCACACTTAAAACTCTTTCCACACATCATTTGATGCTCACAAGAATTACTTTTTACTTTGCTTTTTTGAGAGAGGGTCTCACTCTGTTACCCAGGCTGGAGTACAGTAGTGTGGATCATGGCTCACTGTGCCTTGACCTCATAGGCTCAATCAAACCTCCCACCTCAGCCTCCTGAGTATTTGGGGCTACAGGCACATGCCACTACATCGGGCTAATTTTTTATAGAGATGGAGTCTCACTATGTTGCCCAGGGTGGTCTCAAATTCCCAGGCTCAGGCAGTCCCCCTGCCTTGGCCTCCTAAAGTGCCAGGACTACAGGTATGAACCACTGCACCTGGCCAAGAATTATTATAAAATGTTCATTTCATAGATTAAACTGAATTAACCAAGTCAGGTCATTTTTTAGACTCATCAGTGGAATCAGTTACTTAACAGATTTCCTTAGATTGCCAAGATTTTTTTGCAACTACTGATTATACATTGTTTTTAAATGAATCTTCCATTCTACGTATTTCATAGAGCATACACTAGATACCAAATATCACGCGAAAGCCCACAAATAAAAAAATGAACTGATGAAGCCCCTTCCCTCAAGGAGCTGGGTGTAGCCATAAGACGAATCAGTGAAGAGCCCGTCGAATAGAGGGTGATGAGCAAAGTGGTCCAGCCATGAACTGGCTGCCAAAGAGCTGATGCTGCAGGAGGCACAGGGAAAGGCTTTTCCAGGGAGCTGATCCTGAGCTGAGACTTGAAGATGACAGGATTTAGCCAAGAAAAAGGGAAAGGAGTGGAGACGGGTGACAGTCATTTGAGACAGTGAAAGCCACAAAAGGCTTCTGAAAAACATAGGTGCTTCATTTAAGCTAAAACATATGGTTTTAAAAAGAGGGAGATGCAAGATGACACCAGAGAGATAGGCAGGGGTAAGATGTGAAAAGTTTGGAGCTTATTTGTATTAGTCTGTTCACAGGAAAAAAAAAATGTGATCATGTGTTTTGCTTATAGCAATTTCCTTTTTTATACCCGTATCTGTCACACTTAAAACTCTTTCCACACATCATCTGATGCTCACAAGAATTACTGCTAATAAAGACATACCTGAGACTGGGTAATTTATACAGGAAAGAGGTTTAACAGAATCACAGTTCCACATGGCTAAGGAGGCCTCACAATCGTGGTAGACGGTGGAGAAGGAGCAAAGTGACGTCTTACATGGCAGCAGGCAAGAGAGAGCGTGTGCAGGGGAACTTCACTTTATGAAACCATTAGATCTCATGAGACTCATTCACTATTAGGAGAACTGCATGGGAAAGACCCGCTGCCATGATTCAGTTACCTCCCAGCAGGTCCCTCCTATGACATGTGGGAGTTATGGGAGCTACAATTCAAGATGAGATTGGGTGGGCACAGCCAAACCATATCATTATTCTTAAGTTGGTAGGGGACCATGTACATTACCAATGATTCATTCATTTAGCATATACTTGAGTACCAACCATGTGCCAGGCATTATTTTGGTGCCCAGGGACACAAAAGTAAAGGACACAAAGTACTCTTTCTCAGAGTGTTTGTTTTACAGGAAGACATGGACAAAATCTCGTATATATAGACAGACAGAGATGGTTGGTCAGTGGTTGAGAATTCTAAAAGCAGCAGATCAAGGAGTAAAGAGTGAGCCAAGGAGGAGGCTGTAATTTTATTATAATAAAAATGCAAAAAGTACAAAAATGCCAAAAAAAAATGCAGTTGGACAAAGTCATCTAACACCAAACCCATTTTATAATAAAGTGTAGAGTATCTCATATGATGTGTTGAATATTAAAAGTGAGAAACAGAATGGTTGTATGGGACTCAAAGTTCGGTCCCTACTGTACATATATTTCTTTCACACTCTGTAAAGTTGAAAAATCTTTAAGTCAGACCATCGTAAGTCATGGACTGCACTTACTGTAGGCCAAGTACTGTAATAATTGTAAGGGAAGCTTTGCATATGGATTCGTTTAGTCCTCATTTCCATAATACAGATAAGAATACTTAGGTTCTAAGAGGTTCAATATGTTACCCAATGACCTTACAGCTCTATGAAGCAATGATGCTTCACTTCTGCCCCCCGAAGTCACTTTGATATGTGGCAGTGGGGACAGAGAAGCAGAATTTACTAGTGTGGGGAGAAAGGTGGTTAGAGAAGGTTTTACAGATTTTTTGTAAGATAAGGCAGGTACTGGTCAAAATTAAGAGTTTTGTGTGTAGTAATTATGAAAATGGCATTGGAATAACACATACGGCATTAAATAACTTATACTAGAGCTATCTCCAGGTCTTAATTCCTAACTGACCACTTAGGTGTCCCTCAACACTAGCCACAATGAAAGTAACCGTCTCCACTCTCTATTATTACAGTATTGTTTGATTACAGAAACCTCCTTCTAAATAAGTTAACTTCTGTTTTTTGTTTTTTCAGTTCATAGCACCCAGGTTTTAAGACTAGTACTCATCAGTTATTTTTCCTGAGTCTTCTCCTCCTCCCACCCTGACAGGCCCCAGTGTGTGTACTGTTACCCTCTATGTGTCCATGTGTTCTCATCATTTAGCTCCCACTTACAAGTGAGAACATGTGGTATTTGGTTTTCTGTTCCTGTGTTAGTTTGCTATGGATAATGGCCTCCAGCTCTATCCATGTCCCTCGAAGGACATGATCTTGTTCTTTATGGCTGCATAGTATTCCATGGTGTATATGTACTATGATTTCTTTATCCACTCTATCATTGATGGGCCTTTAGTTTGATTCCACATCTTTGCTATTGTGAATAGTGCTGCAGTGAACATATACGTGCATGTATCTTTATAACAGAATGATTTGTATTTCTTTGGGTATATACCCAGTAGCGGGATTGCTGGGTCAAATGGTACTCCTATCTTTATGTCTCTGAGGAATTGGCACACTGTCTTCCGCAATGGTTTAACTAATTTACACTCCCATCAACAGTGTATAAGTGTTCCTTTTTCTCCACCTCAACAACACCTGTTATTTTTTGACTTTTTAATAATAGCCATTCCAACTGGTGGGAGATGGAATCTTACTGTGGTTTGATTTGCATTTTTCTAATGATTGGTGTTGTAGCTTCTCTTCTGTATCTTAGAGGAAACACTGATTCTTTCTGGGTGTTGTTTATAGATATTAGAGATATAAAGCATGGAAAGGTATTATTCATTTTCAGTTTCGTTTAATTCAGTGGGTATACGAAACTGTGGGATGTGGGGAGTTGAGGAAAGCTTGTCCCCTCTTCAAGATGCTGAAGTGCATTCTTTCATTGGCTAGGGTCATGTGCGTCAGTGTGAAGAGACCACCAAACGGGCTTTGTGTGAGCAACAAGGCTGTTTATTTCACCTGGGTGCAGGCGGGCCAAGTCTGAAAAGAGAGTCAGCAAAGGGTGGTGGGATTATCATTAGTTCTTATAGGTTTTGGGATAGGCAGTGGAGTTAGGAGCAATGTTTTGCCGGCAGGGGGTGGATCTCACAAAGTACATTCTCAAGGATGCGGAGAATTACAAAGAACCTTCTTAAGGGTGGGGAAGATTACAAAGTACCTTGATCAGTTAGGGTGGGGCAGAAACAAATCACAATGGTGGAATGTCATCAGGTAAGGCTATTTTCACTTCTTTTGTGGATCTTCAGTTGCTTCAGGCCATCTGGATGTATACGGGCAGGTCACAGGGGATATGGTGGCTTAGCTTAGGCTCAGAGGCCTGACACTAGGCCAACTCAAAAGAATCAAATTGACTTTCAGTTTCAGAAACAAACATAGGGGGAGTTTCTGACATTTCTTTATTACAGTAAATTCTGAGCATGATATACTCTGTCAAAGGAAAATTCCATGCATGGATACATTCCTTTTTAAAAGCATCATTTTTACTTTGAAGTCAAAAGTATTATCAGAATTTGTCATCGATCCTTAAGGTTGTATCTACTAATATGGTGTTCCACCAGGATTCTGAAAGTACACTTTAAAATCTTTAAAAAAAATCTTTCCCTTTAATTAAAGGAGTATAAAGTATGTATGTAAGGCTACCAGAAATATCTTTATATATGTGTATATATTAAAACATGTGAATATATTGACATAATAGAAATAATATCTGTATATGTAATATTTTTTAAGGTTATCCAGATTTTATACAATGAGCACATATTAAGGCCGGGCGCAGTGGCTCATGCCTGTGATCCCAGCACTTTGGAAGGCTGAGGCGGGAGATCACTTGAGGTCAGGAGTTTCGGACCAGCCTGGCCAATATGGTGAAACCCTGTCTCTACTAAAAATACAAAACATTAGCTGGCCCTGGTGGCACATGCCTGTAATTCCAGCTATGTGGGAGGCTGAGGTGAGAGAATCACTTAAACTGGGGAGGCGGACGGAGGTAAGCCAAGACTGCACCACTGCACTTCAGCCTGGGAGACAGAGCGAGACTGTCTCCAAAAAAAAAAAAAACAACAACAACAACAAAAAACCACACACATATTAAACTTATAATCAATAAAAATAGCGCTCAATCCTTTAAAAGCAAGGAGTTACATGGGATGCTGTGACTATCTGAACACTTACTATTAACAGATGAAACAAAGATGAAAATCTTTGTGATCAGATTTCTTAATTCTTACAATAAACATTATTTTAGGTTGGAACTTGACCAATGTTATTCAGTGGCCCAATGTTATTTTAAAGCTAGTATCTCATGGGCCCCGATTTTTTGGGCCCTGATTTTTTAAAGATATCTAGGTAAACAAAAAGACTCAAGTCATAACATACTGTGAGGCAGATGGGTTAGTGACCAGAGAGATACATTTTCTTCAATAATGTACTAGTTAAAATTATGTCCAGGAAGTTTCTGGCATGAATCGAACTGCCTAAGAGGAATTAAAACGTAATTGTAAATCCACATTTGGTGGCATAAAAGTCTCATGGAATTCAACCTGCATGACTGCAGTTGTAACTGTAAGCTGTGTACTCTGCTTTATAGACCTATGCTGCCTAGTAATAGTAGCTTCTGGCTATTTATTGAATTTTACAAATTTAGTTGCCTGTTCACACTAGCTACAGTTCAAATGCTCAGTAGCCCATTAGCTGTTGCCACGCTGGATGACATATAGAGGTATTTTCCCTCATCGCAGAAAATGCTGTCGGTCCTGTTTTTGACTCTTTGGAGATCCTGGAACAGCAGATGAACTAAATGTAATTTTCTTGGAGTTCAAGTAGATACTTAAATGTTTTAAGTTTCTACAAATTTTATACTTTAGATTTCTGTAGTGCTGCCTCTGAAAACTGCCCTTTTCAAGCATGACTATTAAAGGGGTATCCTCTGGTTGGAAAATATGAGGTGTGTTTTTGGATAAGTTTGTTACTGGTGCCATTCACGTCTTTCCTGTTTGATTTTGTATTTCATCTTGTTAATAAACATATCTAGATGGCATAGATGACATGTAAACATAGATCAGCCCATGCACCGAAAGGAAAACTTGTCGTGTTTGCTAGTGCAATGTGATCTGCAATGAACACATGGAAGATAGCTCAAGGTTCTTATTTTACAGCAGTTTTATGAAATGATTTCATAGAGTGGAAGCACAAAGAATGTCAGCAGAGAGCTAAAAATTTCCACAATCCAAGTATTATACTAAAAGTAAATTCTGCAGCCGGTTGAGAGAAAAATTCCTTACATCCTAATGATGTGTGGAGAAAGAGCCCTTTCTAAGAGGATAAATTACTGTTGTAAACTTTTATCAATTCTGTTGCCTATAAGCATTAACATAATGGCTGACCTACTCACCTTTCTGTTGAAGAAACAGTATACCATTTTACTTTATCTTAAAAATACTGCACTTTAACTGAACCGTTTCACCCTTTACAGCGGAAGTTCAGAGTGAAATTGAAAGGATTTTTGAACTTGCAAGAACATTGCAATTGGTGGTCCTTGATGCAGATACGATTAATCATCCAGCTCAACTCAGTAAAACCTCCCTGGCCCCTATTATAGTATATGTAAAGATTTCTTCTCCTAAGGTAAGCAGGATTGCTACTGTTTGCTCTATAATCAAATTTTAGTAAAATGTATTTTATGTTCTGCTTTCTATAATTAGGCTACTGTAAAAGCCTTTATGATGTACAGAGAATTTGAAGAGACATGATGGTCAACAATTTTTTAATTGATATAAACAAGGCATGGTTAGTTTCATGGCTTAGAACAGCTGTTCTCAAAGTGTGGTCCTTGGATCCCTGGAGGGTCCTAAGACACTTTTAGAGGGTCCATTTAATTAGTCAGAACTACTTCCGTGATAATACTAGGACACTATTTGACATTTTCACTGTTTTGACATTGCAAGGCTGATGCAAAAGCAATGGTGGGTAAAACTGCTGGCATCTAAGCATGAATCAAGACTGTGGTATCAAAGTACCAGAAGTTAATGTATTCATCACCACTATGCTTTCCCAGTTTAAGGGGGAAAAAAGTCAATTTCACTTACTGTCCTGATAAAGTAGTATAGTTTATTACTTTTATTAAATCTTGACTTCTAACATTCCGTGTAATAAAGTACACACAAAGCTCCTGCTGCATACCAAAAAGTGTCTGAAGGACAAGCACTGGTGTGATTGAGTTTTGAACTAAACTAGCCATGTTTCTCATGGAATACCATTTTTATCTCCAACAACTGTCAGGCTATGCTTATTCAGACTTGGTGTAGCAGATATTTTCTTGGACAAAATAAGCCTGTCACTTCAAGGAGAACAGCATGTGTTGCCAATGATAAAACTCAAGATTTCAGACAACAATCAGAATTTTAGAAAACTTGTATGCACCTCTGAGGACTTAGAAGCTTCCCAATAAAGATTTCTGTGATGAGATCAATGGTAATATTAATGAACATGATGTTTTAATACTGTATAATGAAATACGTCAACATTTGGAAGATCTGAAGTCAGTGAACCATTATTTTATGATCAATGAATAATGTTAATTTCAAGACAGACCAATGGAATGTCATGGAGTAAGAAACTTTCACTGCAGGTTTCAGATTCCACATAACAACTAGTCTTTAAGGAACTACCATTTGTTGAGTTTTAGTGTAGTATCAAAGAAAACTATACTAAATTGTTTCTCCTTTTCTCAATTACAAATCTGTAAGAGGTTGGATTTTCTTCACATATTTCAACCAAAACAAGACACTGCAGCAGGTTGACTGTAGAAGCAAACAGGAGACTGCAATTGTCTTCTATGAAGCCAGCTGTTAGAGAGATTTGTAAAAAATGTAGCTATTTTTATTTTAAAAAAAAAAAACATTTTTATTTTAACATGCAGCAGATTTATTGTGAATTTTTAAATGTTTTAATAGTTTTCCATTTTAGCTTCTTCAAAGAGGTTATGAGACAAAATGTTTGAGATCTGCTAGCTTAGAAAAAAGAATGTGAATGCTTAAAGCTTGCAACTGTGATTTACGTGAACATGTTAATTTTGCAGATAATCTTATAGCTCCATCTATTATATGCCCCTTGTGCTGTATATAAAAAGGCCCCAGAGAAAGGAGTCAATAACGTACCTTGTTCTTTACCTGGGTATAGTTATTACTCTGTTAAAAACTCATTATCTTTTACAGGTTTTACAAAGGTTAATAAAATCTCGAGGGAAATCTCAAGCTAAACACCTCAACGTCCAGATGGTAGCGGCTGATAAACTCGCTCAGTGTCCTCCAGTAAGTTATCTCTAATATACAGCATAATCCAGTTACAGAGATCAGACCTGGTTGTTGTTGTTGTTGTTGTTGTTTTAAGACAAGGTCTTGCTCTGTTGCCCATGTTGGGAGTGCAGTGCTATGGTCTTAGCTCACTGCAGCCCTGAACTCCTGGGCTCAAGTGATCCTCTCGCTTCAGCCTTCCAAGCAGCTGAGACTATACGTGCATGCCTCCATGATTGGCTAACTTTTTTTCCCCCCTATAGAGATCTTTGTCCTTCCCCCTGCTACATCTTCCTGTATTGCCTGGTCTGGTCTAGAACTCCTGGCCTGAAGTGATCCTCCTGCCCTGGCCCTCCAAAGTGCTAGGATTACAGACATGAGCCACCATGTCTGGCCAGAACTGGTATTATATTTTGAAAAAAACCGTCAAACACCTGTCAGGGAAGAGAATCCTCATCACTTAAACTGGTATTCATTCCAAAGTAAACTGTCCTCCCTCCTTCCATGATCATGTTCCTTCCATGATCATGTGTTTTGCGCACAAGTAATCCAAATGATGATTATAGCTTTACAAAACGCTTCAGTATATCCTGCAGTAACTTGACGTTGCTAATATCTAACACAAGATCCTGGTTCCAAAAATCTGGCTTGTATGATGAGTCTATTTGGAGTTGGTATATTATTCATTTCTGATCATAGGGAGCAAGTTGTCTGCTCTTAGTAACTGTCTGAGACATATTTTCACATGGTCTTAAATCAATTTCTAAGGAATAAGTTAACTAGATTCTCACTTGTCGTCTATGCTTTACATACAATGCCTTGGGGCTATAGAGCTTTCCTAGGTTTAGTTTCGGAGGCAGGGTCTTGCTCTGTCGCCCAGGCAGGAGTGCAGTGGTGGCCTCTCGGTTCACTGTTGCAACCTCTGCCTCCCGGGCTCAAGTGATCCTCCCACCTCAGCCCTCCAAGTATCTAGGACTGCAGGCACATGCCACCATGCCCTGCTCATTTTTGTATTTTTAGTAGAGACGGGACTTTGCCATGTTGCCCAGGCTGGTCTTAAACTCCTGACCTCAAGTGATCCATTCACCTCAGCCTCCCAAAGTGCTGGGATTACAGGCATGAGCCACTGCGCCAGGCTTTTTTTTTCTTTTTAAGCATAGCTATTTCAGGCGCTATGAATATTTGATTGCTTAATGTATGTTAAAATTTATAATAAACACTAAAAAATCTTTTGAAAGGTGACTTTTTTTCTTCTCTACTGAACTGTGAAGTTTGGACAATGTCAAATTATCAGTGGTTTCAGCTGCTTCTGCCAAATTTCACATCCTAATCTTACCTTATTAATTTCTAAATTCAGATTTCATAATCTTGGGCCAGGCATGGTGGCTCATACCTGTAATACCAGCACTTTGGGAGGCCAAGGTGGGCAAATCACCTGAGGCCAGGAGTTCGACACCAGCCTGGCCAACATGGCAAAACCAGCAAAACCCCCATCTCTACTAAAAATACAAGAATTATCCAGGCTTGGTGGTAGGCACCTGTAACCCCAGCTACTTGAGAGGCTGAGGCAGGAAAATCGCTTGAACCCAGGAGGCCAGGATTACACTGAACCAACGTCAGGCCACTGCACTCCAGCCTGGGCAACAGAATGAGACTCTTGTCTCAAAAAAAAAAAAAAAAAAAAGAGAAGAAAAAGAAAAAAGATTTCATGATCTTGATGTCAAGAATAGGCTTCTATCCTATTCTGTTCAAATATATATACCTCTCTTTTGTACCACAGTATCCATGCCTTTTTTCATTGCTGATAGACAACTTTTCTGTGCTACCATACCCTTAACAATTGTTACCTTTCTGGCCATTATTAGTTAAGCGTTCAGTGCTCTAAACAATGATTTGAGGTAGTCAGACACTTGCTAACTAAATAAAAAAGGAGATAGTAGCAGCGCTTATAGAAGCAGGAGCAAGTACGAAGGGGTGCAGCTCATGAGCCCCTTCCTCCTCTTATGGAGGTGGGAAGGGCTGCGTCAATGTGGTCTGGAATGTCTGCCTCTGCAGGAGTTGTTCGATGTGATCTTGGATGAGAACCAGCTTGAGGATGCCTGTGAGCACCTTGCCGACTATCTGGAGGCCTACTGGAAGGCCACCCATCCTCCCAGCAGCAGCCTCCCCAACCCTCTCCTTAGCCGTACATTAGCCACTTCAAGTCTGCCTCTTAGCCCCACCCTAGCCTCTAATTCACAGGTAAGGGGAGTTTTTATATATATCTACATATACAATCTTCAAAGGAAAAAAGGTGGCCTATGGTGACACCTCTAGGATCCAAGCCCAGTAGCCTGCTTGGGGCTTGTTCTAGTATATTAACTCAAAGCAAGTCCAGCATGAGCCATGTACCTGTAAGAAAAGCACCATCGACAGAATATACTGGGAACAAACACAGACTACAGAAACTTCCTACAGTAGAAACTTTCTACTTTAAACAGTAGTATAGACTCTGGAAGTGGATCACCTGGATTCAAATCCTGGCTCCACCTCTTACCACTTGTGGGGCAGATAACCTGGGGCAAATTTCTTAACTATTCTTACCTCAGGAATAATAATGGCAGCCTGTCCATGAGGCTGCTGGAATTAGTAATCTCATGAGATGATCTTATAGGGCTGTTGTATTAATGAGTTATTACATACAAAGGGTCTAGAACAGTGCCTGTCCCATATTGTATCATTGTATCCTATAAGGATTTGCTTTTTTTAATATTATCACAGCCAGTCAAGCAGAGATAGTTAAGTTTACACCCCTGTATAGAAAAATCTCAGGGACCTGCATCTATATTTGAGCCGCAGGAGAATATATAAAAGAACACTTGCCCTTTTTTTTTTTTTAAGGAAAAGGTTACCATGCACACTGTTCTAGGCACTTACAAAGTCCAATTTAATATAGTACAAGCCTTATAAATGCCACTGGATGTTACCAAAGGGATGAAGCTAGGTTAGACTTCATTTCGGATGCTTAAAAAGGACTCCACTTGAATGCACTTGCTCTGAGACATGTTCTTTACACACTGACCTTGGTTAACGCCTTGGTATGCTCCTTTTGCTGCCAGGGTTCTCAAGGTGATCAAAGGACTGATCGCTCCGCTCCTATCCGTTCTGCTTCCCAAGCTGAAGAAGAACCTAGTGTGGAACCAGTCAAGAAATCCCAGCACCGCTCTTCCTCCTCAGCCCCACACCACAACCATCGCAGTGGGACAAGTCGCGGCCTCTCCAGGCAAGAGACATTTGACTCGGAAACCCAGGAGAGTCGAGACTCTGCCTACATAGAGCCAAAGGAAGATTATTCCCATGACCACGTGGACCACTATGCCTCACACCGTGACCACAACCACAGAGACGAGACCCACGGGAGCAGTGACCACAGACACCGGGAGTCTCGGCACCGTTCCCGAGACGTGGATCGAGAGCAGGACCACAATGAGTGCAACAAACAGCGCAGCCGTCATAAATCCAAGGATCGCTACTGTGAAAAGGATGGAGAAGTGATATCCAAAAAACGGAATGAGGCTGGGGAGTGGAACAGGGATGTTTACATCCGCCAATGACTTTTACCCTTTTGTGTGTGTGTGTGTGTTTTTTTTTTTCGAAGTCTTGTATAACAGCATCCCCAAAACAAAGCCTTTGGGGTCTACACTGCAATCATATGTGATCTGTCTTGTAATATTTTGTATTGCTGTTGCTTAAATAGCAATAGCATGAATAGAGTATTAAGATACTTTTTCTTTTGTAAGTGCTACATAAATTGGCCTGGTATGGCTGCAGTCCTCCGGTTGCATACTGGACTCTTCAAAAACTGTTTTGGGTAGCTGCCACTTGAACAAAATCTGTTGCCACCCAGGTGATGTTGGTGTTTAAAGAAATGTAGTTGATGTATCCAACAAGCCAGAATCAGCACAGATACAAAGTGGAATTTCTCATTTCTCCAGATTTTTAATACGCAGGCACCTGATTTGCATATTCATTCATGGACCACTGTTTCTTGCTTGTACCTCTGGCTGACTAAATTTGGGGACAGATTCAGTCTTGCCTTACACAAAGGGGATCATAAAGTTAGAATCTATTTTCTATGTACTAGTACTGTGTACTGTATAGACAGTTTGTAAATGTTATTTCTGCAAACACCTTCTTATATTATATATATATATATATATATATATAAGTTTGATCACACTATTTTAGAGTCTTAATGCCAAGTCAGCAGATTTGCTTTATGAATTACAGGGACTAGAAATGCCCACATTCAGGAAATTTGTAATAACATTGTCTAGACACCTATCCTCATTCTAGTAGAAAGATTGTACATACTGTAAATACGTGTGATTGCTTGACTTGAAAAGGTTTGAATTCTGAATGTTATACCATCCTTGTAAGTTTGTAATTTTCACCATAAATTATGGTAAATATAAAACTCCAGAGGTTGTTCTACTCCATACAGTTCACACTGATTGTGACACATTCTTAGTAGCTAGTGTCTGTTCTAGTCACTGCACTGGAGTCTATGAGCCGGAACTCGCTATATGCACGTGTGTGTTTCCGTATGTACGAGTGTGCACGAGTGACTGAATGGCTGAGATGAATTGGAATGCTGAAGACTAGTGAAGAAACTAAAGACTGATATCGAGCATTCTGCCCACCTGGCTCTGTATTTAATTGTGCTATATGTTGCTTTAATAACCCATTGAGCAGTCAGGGAATGTGAGTAAGCTTGCTGCCAAAGGTAACTAGGAAAGCATTCATCTGCTGCCTCCTTGTTTTTGCTCCTAGAGAGTAAAAAATGCAGGCAATTTTACTGTGAGTGTTTCACTGGAAATGTACAATCTTTGTGTGTTAGAGTATTTGTTTTAGTAAGAAATGTTTACACAGCTTGTGGAATTATTTCGTGGGAAAATAAATTTTTATAACTTCTCCCACTTCATTTTCTAACCTTGCCTATTGTTCCTGTTGTTTACCTCCCAATTACCTACCATTCCTCCCCACCACCGACTCCAGCAGGTTCACTGTCTGTCAGAACCCAGAAGTGCTTCTTATAACCAAAGTTTCTGTTTTTCAGAAGTAATCAGGGCAAAATGGGGTGACTTGAAGTGAATAAAATGTTTAGAATATTATTCTACATAAGACATCTACACAGAAGGGGAACCTTGAAGACATTATCTCCATGCCTCAATTACACTGCTGTAAGAAGCTTTTGTCATCATGTTTAAGGCTAAGACCTTTTCCATGTCTCAAATGTTTATTTTGTCCAGTGTTTATAACTGGATGGTAAGACAATATTAAGAGTGCAAGTACCTGGTACTTGAAGTTTGTCCCAATAAAATGCCTGTGTATAACTGCCTAACTTCAGATCTACATATTCACTTATATAACAAAATAATCAGCGGGGCATGGTGGCTCATGTCTGTAATCGCAGCTCTTTAGGAAGCCGAGGCAGGTGGATCACCTGAGGTCAGGAGTTCAAGACCAGCCTGGCCAATGTGGCGAAACCCCATCTCTACCAAAAATACAAAAAATTAGCCAGGTATGGTGGTGCACACCTGTAATCCCAGCTACTCGGGAGGGTGAGGCAGGAGAATTGCTTGAACCCAGGAGGTGGAGGCTGCAGTAAGCCAAGATCGTGCCACTGTACTCCAGCCTGGGTGACAGAGTGAGACTCCATCTCAAAAACACAAACAAACAAACATACAAAAAAACCTATTTAGCAAAACTATAGTTATAAAATCAATTATTTTGCTTCCTTGATTATTCCAAGTTCTTGCCAAATATTCTTAGACTTTTATAAGTAAAACTGTTTTACATTTAACACCTTATTTCCCTTATCCCCAAGAAAACTCAGTATTAAAAAATGATTAAGCTGGGGTGGTGGAACGTACCTGTAGACCCAGCTACTTGGGAGGCTGAGACAGGAGGATCCCTTGAGCCCAGGAGGTAGAGGTTGCAGTGAGCCGTGACTGTACCACTGCACTCCAGCCTGGTGACAACCTGGTATCTAAAAAAAGAAAATAAAAATTAGTTACATATATAATGTTTTATCAGCTTACATATGAAAAATTTCCCTCAATTTGTTAATTAGCTCTATACTGTTTACATGAATTTATTTTACCAAATATAAAAACAGTAGTCATAATAAACTTGACAATTCTTACATTGTCCTACCAGTAGGAAACCATATTCTAATTAAAATTGCTTTTATAAAGTATTTCTGATAAAACTTTTGTCATGGTAAGAGATTCACAATTACTAGGTTCAATCCTTTACTATTTCATCCCAATTAATGATTTTGGAATATTTAAATTCTTGAAACACAGCTAGTATTCATCTTACTTGCTGCTATCATTGATCCCTTTCAAAAAGTAGTGGTGAGAGTTTCCATCTTTTTTATTTTGTATCTAGATTCTTAGCTTGCACTTTACTGTGGCACATATGAGTGCAAATTAGAATATTTCTCAGAAAACTAGCTTGAAGGATTTGACATAAGAGCATCTATATGTGAAAAACTGTATAGTGGACATATGTGTAAACTGTGTAGTAAATCTGTAAATGAGGAAATAATCCCAAGGGTAATGGGATATTTACTGACCTGTGGAATGTATATAGTCTTTTCACACAACAAAGGCTTAATCTTAACCCACTCAGCTGTAGAAGCATGATTTTTGTAGTCAACCTAGAAAATGCTGGAAATGTATTTAATAGTTGGTTTTTTTTTTTTTTTTTTTTTTGGTCATACCCATTTCAGTCTTTCCTATGCTCTTTCTCTACTGCTCATTTAAGTTACTGTTACAAAAAGGTGCTGCTAAATGTAGGATGTCTTCGTCATGTTGTACTTTGGGACAATGCCACATTTTAACATGGTCTGCTATGCATTCCTGTTAAACACTCACTGTCAGCTACACTGAACTGTCTAACAAAACCTGGTTTAAAGTAATTCACATAAAACAAATAAAGAGCTGGCTTCTGCACTGTTTATTAGTAGTAGTATTAATTGCCATGTTAGAAATGATTCATGTAGTTGAGACTATATTAAATATTCAATACTTCCCATCTGCGGGGCATCTTTCTTGGGGCAATGCCAAACACTTTATGTTCCTTTAGTAATCTTCCTATTATGTCCGATTAAAAACAAAAAAAAAGCTCCATGTAGAAAAAATTTTTTTTTCAATGTGAGCTCTAGTAGAATCATCTGGGTTCTGGATCAAGTGTGTAATTTCTGCTACACTGTACTTTTAACTATTTGTACTTAGATTCGTTATTTAAACTAAAACATGACACAGGGTTTTGAAGTAAATGTACTCACTGTTGAACTTAAGTACTTTTTCTGTTTCATAGAAATGTTCATATTAAATATGTTAAAATATATATTATTAATTTTCCCTCACATTTCCCTGATTTTTTCACCTTCTTCACACATTTTTTTCTTATATTGCTATATCCCTTAAGTTTATGTGATTTTCCAATTTGCTTAAGTTTTTGAAAGGAAGAAACCCACTGAAAATTAGCTACATTCAAGGAAAAATTCCGAATAGTATTCTCTGTCCTGTTTCCAATATGTAAATATTTTTCTTCTATTTGATGGCATTGGTTGTATTTTGACATTTGTTGGTCTTAATCAAACATTTACACCAGTACAAGTTTGTTGCTAGGCTGATTTTCTGCCATTTTCATCTCAGCTTAGCAAATAAGGATGTGCAGCGAGCATTACGGAAAATAATTTTTGTAGAGTTTCTTCAAACACATTTAAAGTTTAAGGAGGTATGCTGAGCCCTAAAAAGATAAGTCGCACAGGAAAATTGTTTCTCTTTAGTCAAATGACATCTACTGGATATAAGGCAGAATGAGGGATGTAAAAGACACAGGTTTGCTTGAAATAATTTTTCTCTCAAACAATAAGCATCTATTGACTGCTCTGAAGCTGTGACTGAGAGAAAAGGCAGTACAGGGTCTCTGCCTGGAGGATGTTTCCTAGGTGTGAAGCTGGGGCTTAAGGGACATGGATAGAAAATTTGAATGAGAGTGTCGTAAGCCAGGAGAACATTAGATGTGGGTGCCAGGGGCACACAGAAGGGGAACAGTGCCTGTCCAACCTCAGGGAAGGGTATTCAAGAAAGCCTTCTTTAAAGAAGAGGCCATCTATCGGTCTTACCTGATCCAAGAGACCTTGCACTCCTTATGGATACAATAAATAGTTATGAGAAATTCCTGAAGAAAACCTGTGAGGGGGGAAGAAAAATCAGACTATTAAGCAATTGTCCATTATTTATGCCCAAGGTCTGATAACTTTTGGGCGATTTGAATAAAAGCTAACAAAACAGTATGATGGATTTAAACACCACGAGACAGCCTTAAAACTATGGCTGGGTACTAAGTATTCTGATTGGTCTAAAAAGCCAATAGAAAGGCAAAATCCTAAGGCTGTAATGTTTTCTTAAAAGCTGGCTGGGTGCATGGCTAACATCTGTAATCCCAGTGCTTTAGAAGGCCAAGGCGGGGGGACTGCTTCAGGCCAGGAGTTCAAGACCAGCTTGGGTAACACAGCAAGTTCCCATCTCTCAAAAAAAAAAAAAATTAGCCAAGCAAGGGAGCACACAACTCTGGGGGAGGCTGGAGCAGGAAGATTGCTTTAGCCCAGGAGTTTGAGGTTGCAGAGAGCTATGAAATCATGCCACTGCACTCCAGCCTGGGTGGCAGAGCAAGACCTTGTCTTTAAAAAGTAAAATTAAATTGAAAAGCAGTCACTTATTTTGGCCACTACAGTGGGATGCTTGGGTATTTTTGCAGTTAGAAGGATGATCTGCTTTTTGTCTGAGTTCAGAGTTGACTGTGGTCTTTTTTGTCTGGATCTATAATAGGTACAGCTGCCTTGTCTGATGCTGGTGTTAGGTGAAATTGTTTATGTTCAACAGGAGAACACCAAGGCCCAGCTATAAGGGTCAGGCCAGGCCGCTTCCCAGCTGCCAGAGCTGGTTTTTTTTTTCCTCTCACCAACCATTTTCTAATAACTTATATGTTTTGAACACATGATAAGTTACCCAAATTGTGGAATAATCTCATTTTCTAAATCTACAAAGTGAAGAAAATACTCATTTTACTTTTTCGTTTAAAATTATGAAAAACATTAAACACAGACTATCATTTAGACTGTGATAGTCTTTAGACTATCACTTCATACTATCATTT
Organism: Piliocolobus tephrosceles; assembly: GCF_002776525.5. Lineage (NCBI taxonomy): Eukaryota > Metazoa > Chordata > Mammalia > Primates > Cercopithecidae > Piliocolobus > Piliocolobus tephrosceles. The sequence goes on along the minus strand of NC_045442.1, from coordinate 112,791,403 downwards.
AGAGGAAGTCCAGACTTCATTTGAAAGGGGGTTGACCTACTATATAAGCAGAGAGTCAGGTAAAATACTTACCTCCATTATTGGCACATAGTCAATGTTTGATTTCCCATGCCCTGAATCCTTAAGAAATTACTATGTAAGGAACAAAAACCACTTTTCATAACCATATCAAATGCTGCTAATTTATTCCTTTTGTTAGATTCACTAATTTTTAACATTAAAAATAACTTGTATTCTTCACAAATTAAAACATTAGCTCGCAAATGAAAATATGCTCCAGACATCTACAGGCATCTGTTTTTCTTTATACTCCAAATACAAAAAGCAAAAAATTCTTTTAAAAACAGAAAATATAATCTCATACCACCCCCTACTTCCTCTGTGTCTCTGGATCCCTGGTAAAACAGCTGGCAGCCCTTTCTGTTTCCTTAGCAACTACGTCATCATTCAGTTGGCCTGACAACACTTTGGTATAAAAAAAAAAAAAGTCCGGGTGCGGTGGCTCAAGCCTGTAATCCCAGCACTTTGGGAGGCCGAGACGGGCGGATCACGAGGTCAGGAGATCGAGACCATCCTGGCTAACACGGTAAAACCCCATCTCTACTAAAAATACAAAAAATTAGCCAGGCGAGGTGGCCGGCGCCTGTGGTCCCAGCTACTCGGGAGGCTGAGGCAGGAGAATGGCGTGAACCCGGGAGGCGGAGCTTGCAGTGAGCTGAGATTCGGCCACTGCACTCCAGCCTGGGCGACAGAGCAAGACTCCGTCTCAAAAAAAAAAAAAAAAAAAAAAAAAAACCCCACAGACAGACAGCAAATGTTTGGAATTTTCATTTCTGAGCATCCATCCTCTCCTATGTGCTTTTGCATTTTACAAATTTTGCAATAAAAAAACCTATAGAGTCCTTATTAGCCAGATGCAACATGTCTTCTCTTCTGGCCTCTCTGAGAGAGTCCATGTCAGTATCCGGTAATGGCACAGCTGATGGATCAAATCGCTGCAGCTGTTTCAATTGTTCACATGAGAGCCCAGCTCCCCTCATTCCTTCTCCTCCAATCTGCGGTTCCTGTTTGGAGAAAGTGAATCAATATGGATGAACATCCCATAATTAGCAAGTATGCCTGCTACTATTTAAGTTAAAAGACAAATTGGGCTGTAACCACTACATCTTCCAAAAATAGCAAAATGAGTAAATGCCTTTCATTTTGGTGGAAAATACGTGTGCTTTCCAGACAGTAAAGTGGGAAAGCAATACTATGTGTCACCTGATGAGCAAATGCCTATGATTACATGCTTATCAGGCACTGTGACATTACTAAAGGCCTGAGCTTCTTAGTTGGAAACAAGTGGACTCAAATTGCAGCTCTATCACATTTTAGCTGTATGACTTTAGGTAACATTAACCACATTTCCTCATCTATTAAACAAGGCTTAAGTAAAGAAGGTGGTATCACACCTGGTACATAGCAGGGACTCAGTAAATGGAACATTATTATCAATAAAGCAGCAGAGGTCAGGCACAGTGGCTCACACTTATAATCCCAGTATTTAGGGAGGCTGAGGTGGGCTGATCACCTGACGTCAGGAGTTTGAGGCCAGCCTGGCCAACAAGGTGATGCCCTGTCTCTACCAAAAGTACAAAAAACTAGCCAGGTGTGGTGGTGCATGCCTATAATCCCAGTTACTCGGGAGGCTGAGGTACGAGAATTGCTTGAACCCGGGAGGCAGAGGTGGCAGTGAGCCAAGATCATGCCTGGACGACAGAGTGACACTCCATCTCAAAAAATAAAAAATGAAAGAAAAGAAATAAAAGAGAACGAAGGGAGCAGGGAGGGGGAAGGGAAGAAGAAAAAGAAAAAAGAAAGCAACAGAAAAAACTCAGCTTTATTTAACATTTTCCAAAACTGAAAGGTGGTCTTCAGGCATCTAAGGTACCTCTCTCTGACCCATACCAGTTGGGTGAGAAAAGTTTCTAGAAAAACAAACATTAGAAAGGGATACATAATTTAAGGCTGTATCAATTAGTTTAGAGGAATCATAAGGCCTTGAGTGATACTTGCAAACTACTGAAGAAGATCTATAATCCTAAGTCACCATCACAGACAATCATTTGCATGTTAATGAAGATAGGTTTTTAGATATATACTTAAGAAAACAGATCGTTTATTATCCCATGGAGGTCAGGGGAAAACTTCCCATCTCTTTTAGGTATATATTTTGAGTTTGTATGTTTCCAAGTGAATTCTGAAGTCTTCCTTTCATCTACAATGTAATTACCTTAATTTATGAGTCTAGAAACCATCTCTGAATTATCTATATTTCTGTATTCCCATTACCTAACTTCTGTATAGAAAGGTACTAAAGTTAGATGCTCAATGTATCTGAATGTATGTGAGCATTATTACAGATTTAAACTTAATCTCAAATATCCTGGGCTAAAAACTGAATCAAAAATACATGTCTAATAAAGACCATAACAGAAAGTTATGTTAGGTAAAAGAAAGTATAAGAAAGCTTTTTAAATATTATACATTGTATATAATAGGCAATAATCCAGAAGCACGTTTTTCCCTTTCGGCTGGTCTTCTGATATCCCACAGTTATTAAAGCTCATTTGAGCTTTGATGTGACATGAGAGAAAATGCTCATTTTCCACATCAGAAAAATACGGCACTGGGAAGGAAGAAAAAAGTCTTTTTAGAAAAAACGTGCCGAGTAACATGAATAGCTACAAGTGGAATAAACACATAACAAAAATACTCCCAAGCTCTGTGCCATTTTAACACAATGGCAAGGAACAAAGATGAGAAAAAACTTTGTCAGGACATGCAAATTATGGGCAGTCTAAAATGGATCTAATTAGATAAGCATTCTTGTTTATTACAGTGTTCACTTTGGAAGTTTTACTTTTTTCTTCGTTAACACCCTGTGTTTACCACAGTGCTTCAGTTTCTGTGATTTATCTTATTACACAGAGAAAAATGAAATTAGTCCTACCTGGGGCTGAAGCTGAAGGCAAGGAAATTTTGTCAGGGCCCAGGCAACTTGTTCTTCATTTTCAGCCAGTGTTATAGTGCATGTGCTATACACCAGCACACCCTCTGGCTTCAGCAGCTGAACTGCCTAAAGAAAACTGTGATCAGACCACACACAGCACAAAACCAAATAAACATCTGCATGAATTTCATAGCATACGGTATAATATCTTTCAAATGTTTGGGATAAATAAAATGATGTTCTACGTGACAAGGATTCCTTCTGTAATTAGAGTATGCAAGAGCAATACTTGCAGACTAGACTAGGTGCATTTCATTATCTTGGAACTGTCATACTCCATATGGACCAAGACTTCCCCAAATACAATCATTCACCTTCATGCCTTCAGATACAATTTTTTATGCTGAAAACTCACAAATTTACATTTTTAGGCCAGACCTCCTTGTTAAATTCCCTACTTAAACGCTCAGCCGGCTTCTTAACATTTCTTTTTTATTCTTATTTTTCTAAATAGAGATGAGGTCTCACTGTTGCCCAGGCTTGTCTTACACTCCTGGGCTCAAGCAATCCTCCCACCCTAGCCTCCCAAAGTGCTGGGATTGCAGGTATGAGCCATAGGTCTGGCCCTTCTCAACATTTCTATAATCCTATCAAACTTGACATGCCCCTTCTCCTTTCCCTCTGAACTTCTCCTTTCCCTCTGAAACCTACTGCAGAAGTCTTCATATCTTTCCAGAATCTCAGGTCCCAAACCTCAGATGATCTTTTATGCCTTTTTCTGACTCCCCCAACCATCAGCAAGTCCTGTTGGCTCTACCTTCAAATTCTAGCCAGAATTTGGCCACTTCTCACCACTTCCACTGCTATCATTGTGGTCCAAGCCTCTTTATCTTTTGCCTGGATTATTGCAACTGCCTCCCACTTCATCAGCTTGCTTTATTCCCTGCCCTCCTGCAATCTAGTCTCAGTACAGCAGACAAAGCAGTCAGTCCTTTTAAGCTTGTCCCTTCTCAGCCCCAAGCCCCTCACATGTCCTCCATGATCACTTGGAGTCAAAGACAAAGTCCTTACAGAAGCCTTTGAGGCCAGACATAAACAAGTCTCTTGTTGCCTCTCTGACCTCCTCTTGTACGCCTCTTACCCTGGCCCGTTCTACTTCGGCAACACTGACCTTCTGCTGTTTCTGGAACACACGAGGCACAGTGGCACCTCAGAATCTTTGCAGCAGTTGGGAAAGCTCTCTTAATTCTCTGCACTGCTTTCTCCTTATCTTTGCATGTATGTCACGTTCCCGGGCACTCTGTAAATTTTCAACTATTCCAATCCAACACTCCTATCCCTAGTTCCTTTGGCTTGCTCCATAGGCCATTGCATTATTGCCTTCTAATATACTAAAAAACTCATTTATTTCCTCTCCTAGTTAGAACAGAAACCTCGTGAATAAGGGCATGGAATGTTGTCTACTTTATCAATACTGTACCGTCAACGTCTAGAATAGCTTCTTACACACAGTAGGTGCTCTATGAGTATTTGTTGAATAAATGAATCAGGAGATAAGGTGCTATGCTAAAACATATTTGTCTCAAATACCTAAAGTTCAACTTTTCAAGCTCCTGATTTTTAAAATTTTAAAGGAAATCTTTAAAAATAGAGTATACATACTTGTGCTTTTTAAATCAGAGCATGCTGATCAAAATTTGAACTCTGTTACTATGTGCCAGTTACTGTGTTAAACACTCTACATGAATTTTTCTCAACAAATCCTTATAAAAACCACAAAGTAAGATGACTATCACCAAAGACGTATTCCTAGTAGGTAGAACTGTTATCTCTACTACTCAGATATAGAAAGCAATGTACATAAAGTCACTTAGGTGGAGGAGCCATGGCTCAAGTCAACATGTGTCTGACTCTAACATCCACATTCTCGATTTCTCTCCAGGCCAAATGGCACACCTGCTATATTCTCAAGTTCTCTCTCTTTTCAATGAGAAGCTTTTCCTTCTCACTGAGATCATTCGTCTACTCCTAGTAGCCTTTTAAAATACCATTTTTGCTATGACCTACAAAGAACAGAAATCCAAGTCCTTTACAGAAGTATCCTAATTTTATTCTCAAGTCAAAGTAGGTTTCAGCTATAAGTAAAGCTTCCTTTTTGCTGCTTGCTGTTTTAATTCTGAGGATGAGTTCTTTGAAGACTTCATAGAAAAAGAGGAAGTCAAATAATCCACAACCAGTGCTACCTTTGTGTATGAAAGGAAACACCAAGAGAGGTGAATCGGAATGTACTCAAAGACAGTTTTAGAGACTAAATCATTACAGAACGTCCATTGTTGCTCTAGCCTTGTATTTTGGAGGGCTGGGACTAAATAATGAATTCATCTATGATCAAACACGGCCTATACACTCTGAAATCCACTGAGTCATTTTTGCAGGACTAGGAGAAATCCTCAAATGTTCTATCTGGGCTTCTTCTGAAAGTACTAGAGGCAAGTTAAATGTGTACAGTTTTTATGGTTCTCCTATATCCTACACTGGCCACTGTCTCTTCCTGTTTTTATCAATGAGTTTTGCTTCCTATTGGAACTTCTTCTTCTAAAGAAGACCCCAAAATCTACTTTTTTTCTTTTTTTTTTTTGAGACAGTCTTGCTCTGTTGCCCAGGCTGGAGTGCAGTGACGTGACCTCAGCTCACTGCAACCTTCGCCTCCTGGGTTCAAGCAATTCTCCTGCCTCAGCCTCCTGAGTAGCTGGGACTATAGGTGCACATCACCACACCCGGCTAATTTTTTGTATTTTTAGTAGAGACGGGGTTTTGCCATGTTGGCCAGGCTGGTCTCGAACTCCTGACCTGAGGTGATTAGCCCACCTCGGCCTCCCAAAGTGCTGGGATTATAGGCGCGAGTCACCATACCCAGCCAAGAACTCTATTTTTTTTAAAAAAGAGTAATTTAGTTTATATCTATTTCTTTACATCAATTAGTAACTACAAGTTAACAATTCAGTGACTTTTCAGATGGGGCAGAATATTTGAAATTTATTACATATGTGACGAAATTCTACTATTGCCTGTATATCTTAAAGGTGAATCAACTTAAAGGAAAACTTCTATATTTAAAACTAGGTCCTCTCAGTTGTATCTGTGTGTGTGTGTGTGTGTATGTGTGTATAGTAAAATATAAATAACATAAAATTTACCATTTTAGTCATTTTAAGTCAATAATGACCTTCAGTACAGTCACATTGTTGGGCAACAATCACCACCATCCATCTCCAGAACTTTTTCATTGTCCCAAACTGCAAGTCTATATGCATTAAACAATAGCTCCTCAATCTCCCAGCCCCACAATGCCTGGTAATATCTATTCTTCTTCCTGTCTCTATGAATTTCCCAGCTACTCATATAAGCAAAATATTACAGCATTTTTCCTTTTGTGTCTGGTTCATATTACTGAGCATAATGTTTTCCAGGTTCACCCATGTTGTGCATGTATCAGAATCTCACTTCCTTTGAAGGCTGAATAATGTTCCATGTATGGATATAGCACATTCTGTTATCCATGTATCTGTCAACAGACTCTTGGATTGTTCCCACCTTTTGGCTATTGTCATGAATGCTGCTATGGAGATTGCTCTCAGTGGTTTCAAAAACAAAGTAGCAAAAGTTAACATTCTTTCACAACAACAGACCGCCACATACTGCAGTGAAGAGTTTTCGCTGTAATGGCTGATATGATGCCAATTCCTTCAAAGACCAAGTACAGGCCATATTTGGTCTCTGTCCCATTCCACTACAGGGTGCATCCAGAAGAATTCGGTCAAAGGATTCTGGTAGAAATGGAGGTTCCCCTATAAAGAGAATTACAAACATGTTTACTATCTGCCATATAGGTTTAAACTAGAAAACTCCTGAGATGATCAGGAATTTAAAATCATAATCTAGAATCAAAAATAAAACAATTTCTCCCTTCAAGCAGCGGGTTAAACTAATTTTGACTTATACCTAATATAGATTTGATGTGGTAAAAAGGTTAAAAATGTAGTAATAGTTGAAAGTTATTCTGTTGATACAGTACAAACCAAGGCCTAATCACACAAGACCTTGTACCCCAAACTTCAGAAGCCACAATTTATCAAAGCTAGGACTTGGAATTAATTCTAGTTGTTCTGGAAATTGATACTTCTCTTGGTAATTTCTACTGAAGACAGCCCCCGAAAAAATGCCAGTTCAATCATTGTGAAACATGCTGATTCTGGTGTTCCAGAGTCTCCTTGTTTCTCTGGCCATCAGAAGGGCTATGGTCTAGAATAGGTAGAATGAGTCAGTACCACCCCTAGATTCAATCTTCCACAAAGGTTTCCTTTGCATTCGCTTGAATAATTTTCCCTAACTTCTGACCTATTTAATGTTACTGGAGGAAGGTATGAAATCAAGTGGTCTGTTTACATATTTAGGCTGCCTACCTGCAAGCAAGATTTCCATTCCATTCAATTCCATTTCCCATTCCATTCTGCATTCCATTCCCCATTGCATTCCATTCCATTCCATTCTCCATTCCATTCCATTGTCCATTCCATTCCATTTCCCATTACACTCCATTCCATTCCATTCTGCATTCCATTCCACTCTCCAATCAATTCCATTCGCCATTCCATTCCATTCTCCAATCAATTCCATTCTCCATTCCATTCAATTCTCTATTCCAATCCATTCCACTCCACTCCACATTCCACTCCATTCCATTCCCCATTCCATTTCATTGCATTCCATTCCCCATTTCATTCCATTCTCCATTCCATCTAAATTCCACTCTCTATTCCATACCATTCCCTATTCCATTCTCCATTCCTTCCATTCTCCATTCCCTTCCATTCCCCATTCCATTCCATTCTCCACTCCATCTCCATTCCACTCAATTCTCCACTCCATCTCCATTCCATTCCATTCTGTATTCCATCCCATTCTCCATTCCATTCTATTCCCCATTGAATTCGATTCTCCATTCAATTCCATTCCATTCTCCATTCCATCTGCATTCTCCATTCCATCTCTATTCCATTCCATTCCATTCTCCATTGCATTTCATTCCATTCCATTCTCCATTCCATTCCATTCTCCATTCGACTCCATCCCATTCCATTCTCTATTACATTCCATTCTACACACCATTCCATTCTCAATTCACTATTCCATTCAATTCCATTCTCCAATCTATTCTCCCTTCCATTCCATTCTCCATACCGTTTCACTACACTCAACTGTCCATTCCATTCTCCATTCCATTCCATTCTCCATTCCATTCCATCCTCTATTTGATTTCCCAGTCCATTCCATTTTACATTCCATTTCATTCCATTCTCCATTCCATTCCATTAAATTCCATTCCATTCTCCATTCCATTCCCTTTTCCATTCCATTCCATTTCCCAGTCCATTCTCCATTCCATTCCAGTCCATTCTCCATTCAATTCCATTCTCCATTCCATTCTGTTCAATTCTCTGTTCCATTACATTCTCCATTCCCTTCCATTGCCTTCTCCATTCCATTCCATTCTCCATTCCATTCCATTCTCTATTCCATTCCATTCTCCATTCCATTTCATTCCACTACACTTTCCTTTCCATTCCATTCCATTCCATTCCATTCCATTCCATTCCATCCTCCATTCCATTACATTCTCCATTCCATTCCACTCCCCATTCCACTGCATTCTCCATAACATTCTCCATACCATTCTCCATTCCATTCCATTCTCCATTACATTACATTCACCACTGCATGCCATTCTATTCCGTTCTCCATTTCCTTCTCCTTTTCATTCCACTCCATTCCATTCCATTCTCCTTTATTTTCCATTCTCTATTCCATTCCATTCTTCACTCCATTCCATTTTCGATTCCTTTCCATTCTCCACTCTGTTCCATTCCATTCTCCACTCCATTCCATTCTCTCTTCCATTCCATTCTCCATTCCACTCCAATCCATTCTCCATTCCATTTTCCATTCTATTCCAGTCCATTGTCCATTCCATTCCATTGTCCATTCCAGTCTCCATTTCATTCCATTCCATTCTTGATTCCATTCCATTTCTTCCATTCTCCATTCCTTTCAATTCTCCATTACATTCTCCATTACATTCCATCCCATTTCCCAGTCCATTCTCCATTACATTGCATTCCATTTTCCATTCCATACCATTCCATTCTCCATTCAACTCCATTTCATTCTCCATTCTAATCCTTTCCATCCACTCTCCATTTCATTCCATTATCGATTCCATTCCATTCTCCATTTCATTCCATTCTCAATCCCATTCCAATCCATTCTTCATTCCATTCTGTTCTCCATTCCATTCCACTCTCCATTCCATTTTATTTTCCACTCCATTCTTCATTCAATTCCAATGCATTCCCCATTCTATTAAATTCTCAAGTCTCCATTCCACACATTCTCCATTCCATTCCACAATCTATTCCAGTCCATTTCATTTCATTCTCCATTCCATTCATTCTATTCCATTCCATTCTCCATTCCATACCATTCCATGCTCCATTCCACTCCATCCCATTCTCCATTCCATTCAACACCATCCTCCATGCCATTACATTCTCCATTCCATTCCATTTCATTCTGCATTACATGACATTACATTCTGCATTCCATTCTCCATTCCATTCCATTATGCATTCCATTCTCCATTCCATATCATTCTCCATTCCATTCCATTCTCCATTCCATTCCATTATGTATTCCATTCTCCATTCCATTCCATTCTATTCCTTTCAATATCATTCTCCGTTCCATTCCATTCTCCATTCCATTCCGTTCCACTCCATTTTCCATTCCATTCTCCATTCCATACCATTCCATTCTGTTACACTTCATTCTCCATTCCATCCCATTTCTTCCATTCTCCATTCCAATCAATTCCATTCTCCATTCCATTCCATTCTCAATTCTACTCCCTTCCATTTCTCTGTCCATTCTCCAGTTCATTCAATTCCATTCTCCATTCTATACTCCATTCTATTGCAATCCATCCACTCTCCATTTCATTCGATTCCATTCCATTCCAATGCATTCCATTCCATTCTCCATTCTATTCTCCATTCCATTTCATTGCATTCTCCATTCAATTCCAATCCATTCTCCATTCCAATCCACTCTCCATTCCATTCATTCTCCATTCCATTCTCCATTCGATTCAATTCTCCAGTCTCTATTGTATTCCATTCATCATTCCATTCCATTCTACAATCCATTCCATTCCACTCTCAACTCCATTCTCCATTCCCTTCCATTCTCCACTTGATTCCATTCTCCATTCCATTCCCCATTCCATTCCATTTCCTGCATCCTCCATTCCCTTCCATTCTCCATTTGATAATCCATTCTCCATTCCATTTCCCAGTCCATTCTCCATTCCATTCCTTTCCATGCCATTCTCCATTCCATCTCCATTTCATTCTCCATTCCATTGTGCATTGCATTCTCCATTCCATTCTATTCTGTTTCTCCATTCCATTCCATTCCACTCCGCATTTCATTCCATTCTCCATTCTATTCCATTCTCTTTCCATTCTCCAATCCAATCCATTCCTCATTCCATTCTGCATTCCATTCCATTCTCCATTCCATTTTCCATCCTCCACTCCATTTTCCAGTCTCTGTTCCATTCTCCAGTCCATTCCATTTTCCACCCCATTCCATTCTCCATTGCATTTCCCCATTCCATTCCATTTTCCATTCCATTCCTTTCTCCATTCCATTTCATTCCATTCCCATCTCCATTTCCTTCCATTCTCCATTCTATTCCACTCTCCATTCCATTCCATTCTCCATTCCCTTCCATTCCATTGCTTTCTGGATTCCATTGTCCATTCCATTCCATTCTTTACTCTATTCCATTCTCTATTCCATTCCTTTCTCCATTCCATTCTCTGTTTCATTCCATCCTCCATTCTATTCTCCATTTCATTCTCCACTCCATTCCATTCTCCATTTCTTTCCATTCTGCATTCCATTCCATTCCATTCTATTCTCTTCTCCATTCCATTCCATTCTCTATCCCATTCCATCCTCTATTCCATTGCATTCTCCATTCCATTGCATTTTCCATTCCATTGCATTTTCCATTTCATTGCATTTTCCATTCCATTCTCCAGTGTCCATTGCATTCCATTCTCCATACCATTCTGTTCTCCATTCCATTCCATTCTACATTCCTTTCCGTTCCATTTCCCATTCCATTCCATTTCCAATTCCATTCCATTCTCCATTACATTCTCCCTTCCATTCCATTCTCCATTCCATCCATTGCATTTTCCATTCCATTTCCCATTCCATTCCATTACATTCTCCATACCATTCTACATTCCATTCCATATTCTCCACCGCATTCTCCCATAGTCGTTCTGCCCAAATTTTAGAACAAGTTCTAGAAAAAGTTGTCATCCCAAAACAAATATGCATTCTCCAGTAAGTGGATGACCTTCTTATGTCTGGTGAGGAAAAAGGGAAGTTAACTGACTTCTCTACACATATTCTTAACCATCTGCAGGTTGAGTGGCTACGAGTCTCAAAAAGAAAGCTCCAGTATGTAGAGTCCAAATTTACATATTTAGGCCACTTAATAAGTGCAGGCAAGTGAAGAATAAGGCCTGAACAAATTGAGGGACTCATGTCCCTACCCTTGCCTCAAACTAAACAACTCAGGAATCTTTTTTTTTTTTTTTTGAGACGGAATCTCGCTCTGTCACCCAGGCTGGAGTGCAGTGGCGCGATCTCGGCTCACTGCAAACTCCACTTCCCGGGTTCACGCCATTCTCCTGCCTCAGCCTCCCGAGTAGCTGGGACTACAGGCGCTCACCACCATGCCTGGCTAATTTTTTGTATTTTTAGTAGAGACGGGGTTTTACCGTGTTAGCCAGGATGGTCTCGATCTCCTGACCTCGTGATCTGCCTGCCTTGGCCTCCTAAAGTGCTCGGATTACAGGTGTGAGCCACCATGCCCGGCCCAAACTCAGGAAATTTTTAGGGTTAGTCGGATACTGCCACTTATAGATTGACTCATATGCACTGCACAGTAAACTGTTATATCAAAAACTTGCTCAGGAGAAGCCTAATCATATCTTGTGGACTTCTGAGGAAGCTGATCAAGTCGAGGAGCTGAAGGAAAGGCTCATAACTGCCCCTGTTTTGCCTCATCCTCCCAAGTAAAGCCATTCCACCTTTTTGTTAATGTAGACAGTGGAGTAGCTTTATGAGTGCTGACTCAAGAACATGGAGGCCGCCGGCAGCCTTCCTATCAAAGGTCTTAGATCCAGTCACTTGTGGATGGCCTCAATGCATCCAGTCCATCACGGCTACCTCAGTATTAGTCAAAGAAAGCAGAAAGTTAACCTTTGGGGGAAAATTGACAGCAAGCACGCCTCACTAAGTTAGAATTATCTTAAAACAGAAAGCAGAGAGATGGCTTACTGAGTCGAGAATTTTAAAGTATGAAGCCATTCTGTTAGAAAAGAATGATTTAACATTGACCACTGAAAATTCACTCAGTCCAGCAGGTTTCCTAACTGGGAATCCAAATCTAAGGAGGGAACACACGTTAGATTTAATTTATTACCATACAAAGGTTTGACCAGACCTAGAAGAAACTCCCTTCCAGACTGGATGGTTCTTATTCACAGGTGGTTCCTCCCGGGTGATTTAGGGAAAAAGACACAATGGGCATTCAGTGATTGATGGAGAAACTCTTGTAGAAATAGAGTCAGGAAACTTGCCCAACAGTTGGTCTGCTCAAATGCGTGAGCTGTCTGCACTCAGCCAAGCCTTAAAGTACTTACAGAACTAGGAAGGAACCATCTATACCAATTCCAGGTATGCCTTTGGAATGGCTCATACATTTGGGAAAATTTAGACTGAACAAGGTCTCACTGATAGTAAAGGCCAAGACCCTGTTCACAAGGAGCTAATCACCCAAGTATTAAGTAATCTTCAGTTGCCAGAAGAAATAGCTATTGTCCACATTCCTGGACACAGAAAAGCCTTTCTTTTGAAAGTCGAGGAAATAACCTAGCAGATCAGGTAGCCAATCAGGCTCCTATGTCTGCTGAAATGCGTACTTTTCACTTAACTGCCCACCTCCCTCCTCCTACTGTAATCCCCATTTTCTCTTCCACTGAAAAGGAAAAACTAATAAAAATAGGTGCTGAAGAGAATTCTGAAGGAAAATGGATACTGCCAGACCAGAGAGAAATGTTGTCTAAACCCCTTATGAGGGAAGTCTTATCCCAGCTACATCAAGGGACTCACTGGGGGCCCCAGGCCATGAGTGACATAATTCTCAGAGTATATGGTTGTATAGGAATTTATACCCTGGCCAAACAGAATATAAATAGTTGCTTAGTATGTAAGAAAACTAATAAACAGACTATAAAAAGATTACCTCTCAGGTGAAGGAATCCAGGCTTAAGTCCATTCCAAAGTATTGAAGTTGATTACACAGAAATGTCTCCAATAGGTGGTCTAAAATATTTACTAGTGATAGCAGACCACCTCACTCACTGGGCCGAAGCTATCCCCGTTTCAAATGCGACAGCCAATAATGTAGTTAAGGCCCTAACTGAAAATATAGTATCTAGGTTTGGACTAATAGAAAACATTGATTCAGACAATGGAACTCAGTTTACCACACACATTGTTAAAAAGCTATCCCAAACATTAGACATCAGATAGCAATACCACACTCCCTGGCACCGAGCGTCACCAGGGATAGTAGAAGGAATCGGACTTTAAAGAACCACTTAACCAAGTTAGTCTTAGAGACTCAATTGCCATGGACCAAGTGTCTTCCTAATTGCCCTGCTGAGAATTCGAACTATGCCACAGAAAGATACTGGTCTTTCTCCTTATGAGATGCTCTATGGATTGCCTTATTTACACTCCGCTTCTGATATTCCTACCTTTGAAACAAAAGATCAATCCCTTAAAAATTATATACTTGGTCTTTTACTTCCCCTTCTCTTAAAACTAAAGGTCTATTAGTACAGGCGCCACCCTTGGAGTTCCTGACGCATTAACATCAGCCTGGGGATCACATCCTCATCAAAAGCTGGAAGGAGGAGAAGCTCAAGCCAGCCTGGGAAGGTTCTTACTTAGTGCTCCTAACTACTGAAACTGCAGTCTGTACAGCAGAGAGAGGATGCACTCATCACACCTGGGTCAAGAAAGCACCGCCCCATCCAGAGTCATGGACCATAGTCCCAGGGGAAAACCCTACCCAACAAAAACTAAGAAGAATTTAACTCTTTCATCTATTACTCTTTCTTCTTTCCTCGCTCTATTGCTCACCACCTAGTTATTAACATAAGCAAGTCAATTTTACCTCAAACTACTGCATTTGATGCTTGCCTTCTTACACCCTGTGAGGACTTCCCAAGTCAAAGACAGCTCTCCACTTCAGAAAAGAACCTCTGTCCCTCCTGGCTCTCCTCAGACTGAGTATTAGTGAATTTGGACCACTTAATCCGGGGAGATTTCGATAGAGACCCCAATGTCAACCAGGTGTCATGTGCCCCAATGTAGAGCTTTTATGCCATAGTTGGTCCAACCGGTTTTTGTAATTTCCTAAAACCACACATTCATCTTACTAAAGAGACACCCACCCGCCCGCCCCGCCAACTCTCAGCTAAACCACTGAAATCCTATACAGTTTATTATCTCAAACCCTCAAGGTTCTTACCCCTCTCTAAGCTGGTTCCCTTCTTTAAGCAGGTTTTATGGTATGGGGGCTGATGTTTCAGGAACAGATCCTGTTGGATTCTTTGAAATGAGTTTATCTGATCCCCCCACCGCCCGCACCTTCCTCTAAGCCTTCTTCCAAAACCTGTCACAAGGGAACAATTGCTTCTCTCCTCCATCTAACAACAAGACCAAGATAGATACTGTAGAAGTTAAAGACTTAAAACAAACTTTGGCAATTGAGACAGGATACCAAGATGCAAATGCCTGGTTGGAATGGGTCAAATATTCCATCCGCATGGTAAACAAAAGCAATTGTTATGCTTGTGCGTGGCAGGCCAGAGGCCCAGACTGCCCCCTTTCCACGAGGGTGGTCCTCTAGTTGACCGGGCATGGGATGCACGGTAGCTCTTTTCCAGGATTCTACAGCCTGGGGTAACAAGTCATGCCAAGCTCTCTCTCTGCTATATCCCGAAGTTTGACACCCCATGGGTCAGCCCCCGAGGGCTATCCAGCTTCCATCCCCCAACACTAAGTTCACTTTGTGTCTCTCACGACAAGGAGGAAACAGCATTCCTTGAAGACCTGAAGGGATGCAGTGAGCTTAAGAATTTTCAAGAGCTTACCAATCAGTCAGCCCTTGTTCGTCCCTGACTCGATGTGTGGTGGTATTGTGGTGGACTTTTACTGGACACTCTACTGAGTTTAACTGGAGTGGCACTTGTGCTTTAGTCCAATTAGCTCTCCCTTTCACCCTGGCATTTCATCAGCCAGAGGAAGAAAAAATAGGACATCGTAAAGCAAGAGAAGCCCCTTATGAGTCCTTCGACTCTCATGTCTATTTAGACACAACTGGAGTCCCATGGGGAATACCAGATCAATTTAAAGCCCGAAATCAAATAGCTGCAGGATTTGAGTCAATATTTTGGTGGGTGACAATTAACAAAAATGTAGATTGGATAACCTACATCTATTACAACCAACGGTGATTTATTAATTATAGTAGAGATGCTGTTAAGGGAATAGCTGAGCAATTAGGGGCTACTAGTCAGATGGCTTAGGAAAATAGGATAGCCTTAGACATGATACTAGCAGAAAGAGGAGGAGTTTGATTCATGATTAACACTCAATGTTGTACCTTCATCCCAAACAACACCACCCCTGATGGAAGTATAACAAAGGCATTGCAAGGTCTGACTGCTCTAATGAGTTAGCCAACAACTCAAGGGTAAATGACCCTTTTACAGGATGGCTAGAAAAGTGGTTCGGTAAATAGGAATAACAGCCTCAATTCTTACTTCCCTCGCAGCCGTAATGGGTGTATTTCTTGTTGGGTGCTGTGCCGTGGGTTGGTGCAGAGGCTCACAGAAACGGCACTTAATAAAAATTTCCCTTAACTATTTCCATCTTATCCAGAGAAGCTTCTTCTTTTGGAGAATCAAGCAGAACAACTAAGCGAAGACATGTTAAAGAAGTTTGAAGAGAAAGAGCTGTAAGGAAAATGCGAGAAGAAGGAATTATAAGATATGAGTTCTAAGTTTCTCTTCAAAGAATCAATGTCAGTATGTTCAATTCTTTGCCTTCTACTTTCAAACTTAACTTCCTCGTAAAACAACCTTTTTCCATCACCTGCTCCACCCTCACTCATTCCGATTACACACTCCTGCCTGACTCATTCTGATCCACCCTGTAACTCTTTTTAAATTAGCCAACCGGAATTACTTTAGCCTCTGTGGTCTAACCCTAGCCAATAGGGGAATGACAGAGCAGCAGGGGCCACATGCATCAGGGATAAGAACCCCTTCCCCTCCCTTGTCCAAGTGTGAAGCTCACCATTGCTCCATCAGTAAGAGCGTACCCTTCTACAGAAGTAAATCACCTTGCAGAGAAGAAAAAAAGAAAACTGTATATTTGAGTGCTATTTCTTTTGCGGCACCAAAACTCTACTTATAACACAGTTCCAGGAGGTGCCCTGCTCTGAGTCCCGAGGAAAAAGCTGCAGTTAGAAAGGACCTTTGAGATGAGAAGACTAGCTCCACAGAATCTCTCCTCTAAGCCTTTTTTTTTTTTTTTTTTTGAGATGGAGTTTCACTTGTGTCACCCAAGCTGGAGTGCAATGGCACCATCTTGGTTCACCGCAACCTCTGCCTCCCGGGTTCAAGCGATTCTCCTGCCTCAGCTTCCTGAGTAGCTGGGATTACAGGCGCATGCCACCATGCTCAGTTAATTTTTGTATTTTTAGTAGAGACGGGGGTTTCACCATGTTGACCAGGCTGGTCTTGAATCCTCTAAGCCTTTCAGTTGTGGTAGAGGGCCCCTCTCTTCGTTTCTCTAGCTTCGGGGAAAGGGCTGCTCCCTGCACTCATCAGCTTTAGGTTGCCCCAGGGCTCTCCTTTGCTTTACAGCCCACCAACATTGATTCAACTAGTTCCTTAGACTGTTGGTTTATATTATCTCTCTCTGGAATAAATTTGTATTAAATTATCTCTACTGAAATACCTTCTGGTTGTCTTTTAGTCCTGTGGCCATCTGAATTCCTGTAAAACATAACTCACAACATTTCCTTAAAGGTCCATGCTACCTGAAAGCCTACAAGGTACCTGTGTTAAAAATGAGTAAGGTGCCCAAGCTCCGTATCAATGGTCTTGTACCATGACGAAAAAACCATGGGCTGCATTTCAGCCCACTCACCCTCAATCGTATGTCTTATATAGGACACAACTGTACTGTACTGTACACCTGAACTGTAAATGGTGAACCTGTGAAAGGTAATAGTAATTGTCATCTCTGCATTCACCATTTCTAATATTCTCACTGAAGTACTAGATGATGATTATATATACATTAAATTATGAAACTCCTAAAAATATTCCAGATCTTTCTTAGAACAGGCTATGATCACCAAAATGACCCCTAAACATACCTGGTGTAAGTGAAGTTTCTTTTATTTGAAATTAGAAAGGCATGAGATATACACCAAGGATTATTTGTAGTTTAAGAATACTCATATTTTTATTATTTATTTATTTATTTATTTATTTATTGAGATGGAATGTCGCTCTGTCGCCCAGGCTGGAGTACAGTGGTGTGATCTCAGCTCACTGCAAGCTCCACCTCCAGGGTTCACACCATTCTCCTGCTCAGCCTCCCAAGTAGCTGGGACTACAGGCACCCGCCACCATGCCTGGCTAATTTTTTGTATTTTTAGTAGAGACAGGGTTTCACCGTGTTAGCCAGGATGGTCTCGATCTCCTGATGTCGTGACCTGCCTACCTCGGCCTCCCAAAGTGTTGGGATTACAGGCATGAGTCACCTCGCCTGGCCTCATATTTTTATTTATTAAATGCTTCTTCACATAATATATAGTCCTGTGTGAATGCAAAATATCTGAACCAAGTCTCAGTCAATTTAGAAAGTTTATCTAGCCAAGGTTAAGAACGCGACCGTAACACAGCCTCAGGAAGTCCCGAGACGTGTGCCCAAGGTGGTTGGGGATACAGTTTGCTTTCATGCATTTTAGGGAGACATGAGACATCAATCAATATGTGTAAAATGTACATTGGTTCTCTGGTAAGGTGTAAGTGGTGGCTTCCAGGTTAGGAGTAGATAAGAGAAAAAGGGTTGCATTCTTCTGAGTCTTGATCAGCCTTCCACTGAATATACAATTTAGTCTGGCTCAATAAATCTGCATTTTTACATAAACAGGGGAGAGAAGGCAATCAGATGTGCATTTGTCTCAGGTGAGCAGAAGGATAACTTTGAAAAGAATGGAAAGCAAGTTTGCCCTAACCTGTTCCCAGCTTGACTTTTCCCTTTAGCTTAGTGATTTGGGTCCCAAGATTTATTTTCCTTTGGCACCTGAAACTACACTTAGGGATCTCTAAAACTGCATTACTTTGAGGTGGTGTGTAATTTAGGAGCAATTTTTTTGTTAAATGATATTGACGTGACTTCTGGAATAAGGGCACTGGGAGTTCTGCAGACCCTCTCTCCAGTGGCAAAAACAAAAACAACCCTTTGAAGTCTCTGGAAAATATCCTAAGACCATACAACAAATGAAGACACATTTATTTAAGAAAATCAGCTACATCTTAATAAGAACAGTGAGAATCTGTGCATTTGTGCTATGACCCACTCTTTTCTCCCTTTCCCAACTGCCTTCCTCTTCTCTGAAGCTCAGAATAAGATCCAGTTCATGTGGGTGCAGCCAAGAACACAAGACTCCTTCTCTCCTTAAACTCCCAGTCAAGGAATGCAAGGACTGTGGTCTCTCCCTAAAAGGGACAGGCTTGTCAGCTTGTTTCATTTGCCCCAGCTCCACCTCGTACAGGCTATAATTTCAAATAAGAGCCAGAGACTGGTGCTATCTTCCTCCACCCAGCCCCCATTCATATGTGGGAAGCTCTACCCCAGGCACAGTAGGCTGAGAATATTTAAGCCCTGATTGCCCTCACCCAAGAGCAAAGTGAAGAGGTTCCATCCCAGGAGAGACAAGCCAAGAAGACCAGAGGCTGCCACCCCAGACCAGCATCAAGAGTCTGCCTCCAAGAGAAACAAACCACTGCCCTGCCCCCATCTCTGGAGCAGTGGCCCAGAGGTTTTACCCAAGAGGCAGAAAGGAAGAACAGAGTTCTGAAGGTCTCCCCAAGTGAACTTGCTAGCAGGAATAACTCTGTGTGGGTCTGCAGCAACCTCAATTCTTGCCCCCTTGGGCGAAAGAGTTTAACCAAGGGGCATAAGGCAGAGTGATCTTGATCGAGGCAAATTTTAGAGCAGGAGTGAAAGTTTATTTAAAAGTTTAAGGCATAAATGAAAGGAAGTAAAGTACACTTGGAAGAGGGCCAGCTGGGCGACTTGCGAGATCAAGTGCACGGTCTGACCTTCTGACTTGGGGTTTTTATGTTGACATACTTCTGGGGTCTGGCGTTACTTCTCCTGATTCTTCCCTTGAGGTGGGCTGCCAGCACGCACAGTGGCCTGCTAGCACTTGGGAGGGGAGCCCGCACAGTGTGTTTATCAGAGGCCTCTGAACCACCCATCTTGAATGGGGGCTGGGGAAAATAAGGCTGAGATCTACTGGGCTGCATTCCCAGCAAATTAAGGCATTCTTAGTCACAAGATGACACAGGAGGTCAGCACAAGATACAGGTCATAAAGACCTTGCTCATAAAACAGTTTGCAATAAAGAAGCCAGCTAAAACCCACCAAAACAAAGATGGTGATGAGAGTGACCTCTGGTGGTCCTCACTGCTACACTCCCACTGGCACCATGACAATTTACAAATGACATCGCAGCAACAGGAAATTACCCTATGAGGTCTAAAAATGGAAGGTATGAATAATCTACCCCTTGTTTAGCATATAATCAAGAAACAACCATAAAAATGGGCAAACAGGCCAGCCGCGGTGGCTCACGCCTGTAATTCTAGCACTTTGAGAGGCCGAGATGGACAGATCACAAGGTCAAGATATTGAGATCATCCTGGTCAACATGGTGAAATCCCGTCTCTACTGAAAATACAACAAAACATTACCTGGGTGTGGTGGTGGGTGCCTGTAGTCCCAGCTACTCGGGAAGCTGAGGCAGGAGAATCGCTTGAATCCGGCAGGTGGAGGTTGCAGTGAGCCAAGATAGTGCCACTGTACTCCAGACTTGCAACACAGTGAGACTCCATCTCAAAAAAAAAAGAAAAAAAAAAGAAAAAAAAAAAAAAAAAAAGGGAAACCAGCAGCCCTCAGGGCTGCTCTATGAAGCAGCCATTCTTTTATTCCTCTACTTTCTTAATAAACTTGCTTTCACTTTTCTCTATGAACTCGTCCTGAATTATTTCTTGCAGGAGATCTAAGAACCCTCTCTTGGCATCTGGATCCGGACCCCTTTCCAGCAACATGTTTACTGGAGTTGTGTGCATTCTCGCTGAGGCGTTCTTCCCTTACCAGCCTAAAGTCCCTAGGAGGTCATATACCAGTTAAACGTCCATGACTTTGCCTCTTAGTGTGCATGTGTGAGCCTGCTCGGCCAACTCCTGCCATCTTATCAGAAAGGTGATCACCAGTTTCATGTTTTTTCTGTCTTTTGGGAGACTGCCTTTCCCTGGCACTGGCTGCAACCAATTATTATTTTAGAGAGACAATTAACAACACCTGACCATCACCTGATGCTTGCCTGACATTCCTGGTTGTAGAGACCCTCTCCTGCCCTATTTATGTCTGACTAGCTACCTACTGTAACAAACCAACTTTATTTAGAACAGAAGGTAGGGAATTTTCAGCCTCAGCACACTCTTGAAAATAACGGAGATTGTGGTGGTGAGCAATTAAGAGAAGGCTAGTGTGTCCGAAATTGGTGGGTTCTTGGTCTCGCTGACTTCAAGAATGAAGCCACAGACCCTTGTGGTGAGTGTTACAGTTCTTAAAGATGGTAGTCCGGAGTTTGTTCCTTCCGATGTTCAGATGTGTCCGCAGTTTCTTCCTTCTGGTGGGCTCGTGGTCTCGTTGACTTCCGGAGTGAAGCTGCAGACCTTCATGGTGAGTGTTACAGCTCTTAAAGGTGACACGTCTGCAGTTGTTCATTCTTCCTGGTGGGTTCTTGGTCTTGCTGGCTTCAGGAGTGAAGCTGCAGACCTTTGCGGTGAGGGTTACAGCTCATAAAGGCGACGTGGACCCAAAGAGTGAGCAGCAGCAAGATTTATTGCAAGGAGAGAAAGAACAAAGCTTCCACAGTGTGGAAGGGGACCTGAGCGGGTTGCCGCTGGCTGGCTCAGGCAGCCTGCTTTTATTCCCTTATCTGGCACCAAGGGTTTAGGAATAGCCCTCATCTGTTTGGTCAGGCACTGGCCCAAGATCTAGGCCACTTCTCAAGTCCAGGCACTCTGGTCCTTCAGTATGTGGATGATTTACCTTTGGCTACCAGTTAGGAAGGCTCATGCCAGCAGGCTACTCTAGGTCTCTTGAACTTTCTAGCTAATCAAGGATACAAGGTGTCTAGGTCGAAGGCCCAGCTTTGCCTACGGCAGGTCAAATATCTAGGCCTAATCTTAGCCAGAGGGACCAGGGACCTCAGCAAGGAACAAGTACAGCCTATACTGGCTTATCCTCACCCTAAGACATTAAAACAGTTGCGGGGGTTCCTTGGAATCACTGGCTTTTGTAGACTATGGATTCCCGGATACATCGAGATAGCCAGGCCCCTCTATACTTTAATCAAGGAAACCCAGAGGGCAATTACTCATCTAGCAGAATGGGAACTAGAGGCAGAAACAGCCTTCAAAACTTTAAAGCAAGCCCTAGTACAAGCTCCAGCTTTAAGCCTTCCCACAGGACAAAACTTCTCTCTATATGTCACAGAGAGAACCGGGATAGCTCTTGGAGTCCTCACTCAGACTCGTGGGACAACCCCACAACCAGTGGCAGACCTAAGTAAGGAAATTGATGTAGTAGCAAAAGGCTGGCCTCACTGTTTACAGATAGTTGCGGCGGTGGCCGTCTTAGTGTCAGAGGCTATCAAGATAATACAAGGAAAGGATCTCATTGTCTGGACTACTCATGATGTAAACGGCATACTTGGTGCCAAAGGAAGTTTATGGCTATCGGACAACTGCCTACCTAGATACCAGGCGCTACTCCTTGAGGGACTGGTGCTTCAAATGCATACATGGATGGCTCTCAACCCTGCCACTTTTCTCCCAGAGGATGGGGAACCAATCGAGCATGACTGCCACCAAATTATAGTCCAGACTTATGCCACCCAAGATGATCTCGTAGAAGTCCCCTTAGCTAATCCTGACCTTAACCTATATACCGATGGAAGTTCGGTATATTCGTGGAGAATGGGTTACGAAGGGTAGGTTATGCCATAGTTACTGATATAACCGTACTTGAAAGTAAGCCTCTTGCCCCAGGGACCAGCACCCAGTTAGCAGAACTAGTGGCACTTACCTGAGCCTTTGAACTGGGAAAGGGAAAAAGAATAAATGTGTACACAGATAGCAAGTATGCTTATCTAATCCTACATGCCCAGGCTGCAATATGGAAAGAAAGGGAGTTCCTAACCTCTGGGGGAAA
Organism: Piliocolobus tephrosceles; assembly: GCF_002776525.5. Taxonomy (NCBI): domain Eukaryota; kingdom Metazoa; phylum Chordata; class Mammalia; order Primates; family Cercopithecidae; genus Piliocolobus; species Piliocolobus tephrosceles. The sequence goes on along the minus strand of NC_045442.1, from coordinate 112,768,602 downwards.
CCTCAGTAAACACTACAAGGAAATTATAGAGTTTTTGCACTCAGTGCAAAAACCCAAGGAGGTGGCAGGCTTACACTGCTGAAGACATCAAAAGGGGAAGGAGAGAGGAGAACAGCAACATAAGCAGCTGGCAGAGGCAGGGAAAGACCAGCAGAAAGGAAAGAGAGAAAGAGAGAGGAAGAAACAGGAGAGACAAAGCAAAGGAGACAGAGGAAGAGACAGACAGTCAAAGAAGACAGAAAGAGGGAGTCAGAGAGAGAGAGACAAAGGACAAGTCGAAGAGAAAGAAAGAGAGATGGAAGTAGTAAAGAAAAAACAGTATACCCTATTCCTTTAAAAGCCAGGGTAAATTTCTGTCTACCCAGCCAAGGTATATTCTTCTTATGTGGAACATCGACCTATATCTGCCTCCCGACTAACTGGACAGGCACCTGCCCCTTAGTCTAAGTCCCAACATCAATATTGCCTCAGGAAATCAGACCTTATCAGTATCCCTCAAAGCTCAAGTCCATCAGCGCAGAGCCATACAACTAATACCCCTACTTATAGGGTTAGGAATGGCTACTGCTACAGGAACCGGAATAGCCAGTTTATCTACTTGATTATCCTAGTACCACACACTCTCAACGGATTTCTCAGACAGTTTGCAAGAAATAACGAAATCTATCCTTACTCTACAATCCCAAATAGACTCTTTAGCAGCAGTGACTCTCCAAAACCACCGAGGCCTAGACCTCCTCACTGCTGAGAAAGGAGGATTTTGCACCTTCTTAGGGGAAGGGTGTTGTTTTTACAATAACCAGTCAGGGATAGTATGCGATGCTGCCTGGCATTTACAGAAGGCTTCTGAAATCAGACAATGCCTTTCAAATTCTTATACCAACCTCCAGAGTTGGGCAAGATGGCTTCTCCCCTTTCTAGGTCCCATGGCAGCCATCTTGCTGTTACTCGCCTTTGGGCCCTGTATCTTTAACCTTCTTGTTAAATTTGTTTCCTCTAGAATCAAGGCCATCAAGCAACAGATGGTCTTACAAATGGAACCCCAAATGCGCTCAACTAACAACTTCTACCAAGGACCCCGGACCGACCCGCTGGCACTCTCACTGGCCTAGAGAGCTCCCCTCTGGAGGACACCACAATGCAGGGCCCCTTCATCACCCCATCCAGCAGGAAGTAGCTAGAGGGATCATTGGCCAAATTCCCAACAGCAGTTGGGGTGTCCTGTTAAGAGGGGGATTGAGAGGTGACAACGTGCTAGCAGCCCTCACTCTTGGCACCTCCTCAGCCTCAGCATCCACTCTGGTAGTGCTTGAGGAGCCCTTCAGTCCACCACGGCACTGTGGGAGCCCCTCTCTGGGCTGGCCGAGGCCAGAGCCACCTCCCTCTGCTTGCAGGGAGGTGTGGAAGGAGAGGCACAGGCACTCATGGCCCAGCGTGAGTTCCAGCAGGCGAGGGCTCAGCGGGCCCCACACATGGAGCGGCTGGCGCTGCTGGCCCAGGGCAGTGAGGGGCTTAGCACCCAGGCCAGCAGCTGCGGAGGTTGTGCCAGGTCCCCTAGCAGTGCTGGCCCACCAGTGCTGCACTCAAGTTCTCACGGGGCCTCAGCTGCCTCCCCCTGGGTCAGGGCTCGGAACCTGCAGCCTGCCATGCCTGAACTCCCCGCCCAGGGAGTTCCCATGGTGGGCTCCCATGCAGCCTAAGCCTCCCCGACAAGCACCGCCCCCTGCTCCACCATGCTCAGTCCCATCACCGCCCAAGAGTTGAGGAGTGCAGGTGCAGCTCGGGACTGGTGGGCAGCTCTGCCTGCAGCCCTGGTGCAGGATCCCAGAGGTGAAGCCAGCTGGGCTCCTGAGTATAGTGGGGACATGGAGAACTTTTATGTCTAGCTAAGGGATCATAAACGCACCATTCAGCACTCTGTATCTAGCTAAGCTATTGGGGACTTGGAGAACTTTCTGTCTAGTACTCTGTGTCTAGCTGAAGGATTGTAAACACACCAATCAGCACTCTGTGTCTAGCTCAGGGTTTGTAAATACATCAACTGGTACTCTGTATCTAGCTAACCTAGTGGGGACCTGGAGAACTTTTCTGTTTCGCACTCTGTGTCTAGCTCAAGGATTGTAAAGGCACCAATCAGCACTCAGTCAAAATGGACCAAACGGCTCTCTGTAAAATAGACCAATCAGCTCTCTGTAAAATGGACCAATCAGCAGGATGTGGGTGGGGTCACATAAGGGAATAAAAGCAGGCTGCCCAAGTCAGCAATGGCAACCTGCTCAGGTCCCCTTCCACACCGGTGGAAGCTTTGTTCTTCTGCTCATTGCAATAAATCTTGCTGCTGCTCACTCTTTGGTTCCACGTCGCCTTTATGAGCTGTAACACTCACCACAAAGGTCTGCAGCTTCACTCCTGAAGTCAGTGAGACCACGAACTCACCCACCGGGAGGAACGAACAACTCCAGGCGCGCCATTTTTAAGAGCTGTAACACTCACTGCGAAGGTCTGCAGCTTCACTCCTGTCAGCGAGACCATGAACCCACCAGAAGGAAGAAGCTCCAAACACATCTGAATGTCTGAAGGAACAAACTCCGGACACACCATCTTTAAGAACTGTAACACTCACCACGAGGGTCCGCGGCTTCATTCTTGAAGTCAGCGAGACCAAGAACCCACCAATTCCAGACACACTAGGAGCTCCATGAGAAGAATCAGCTAAACCAAAGACCAGAGAAGTTTATGAGAGAATCAAGGTATGAGACAGTGAGAAGAGCCTTCTAGGCTGGGAAAAACCTCACAGACTGGTCAGAAAGATTACCTACGCAAAGGATCTCATATTCATTGGAACAGATGGTGGGGCAACTTATGTCCCAGGGCACTGTTGAAAAGAATAAAGCAATCAATCTGCAATTAGTGGAGGGTAACAGGGCTTTGTAATGCCAACTGAAGCACACAGTTTAACACAAAGAGCAGGGAAAGAGACAAAGTGAGCCCTGCTAAAACTAAAACTACTGTGATCCCAGGATTACTATGCCCATGTCAAAAAAGCCGCTGAAGAGTGACATCTCAGCTGCACATGCTGAAGGAATACAGTTTATCAAAATAGTGTCATAGAGCCATGACACAAAACAAATAAGCAAACTATCACCACAAGCCTGAGGAGGAGGTGAATTAGCATGCAAGTTGTTACAATGTATTTGTCAGGTCTGTGAGCTGAAGCTCAGCCATTATAACCCCTATGACCGGCACATACACATCCAGGTGGCCTGCAGGAGCCAAGAAGTCTGGAGCAAAGAAAAACCATAAAGAAGTAAAACAGCCAGTTCCTGCCTTAACTGATTAACTAAAATTATACTATTTTACTATTGTGACTTGTCCCTGTCCTACCTTAGCTGATCAACTCTGTAATGTTCTTCTGGACAGTAAGTCTTATGATCTCTCCACCATGCATCTTGCAACCCCCTCCTCTGCTAACAATAGATAACCACCTTTTACTGTAATTGCCCTTACCTACTCAACTCCTATAAAGCAACCCCTTCCCCATCTCCCTTTGCTGACTCTTTTGGGACTCAGCCCAACCGCTCCCAGGTGAATTAAAAGCTTTATTGCTCACACAAAGCCTATTTGGTGTCTCTTCACACGGACGCGCTTGACAGTATTACCTAAAATGTGCCGGTTTTCAGTTGGAAAAAAAATAAGAGATATGTGAAGAAAAAGGAAAGTGTGACCCATTGGTAGGGGAAATAAAAGCAGCAAAAAAAAGTTAACTGTGAGAGAGTTTAGCTGCCAGATTTAGTAGGCAAAAACTTTAAAGCAGCCAATAAAATATGTTCAAAGAATTAAAGCGAAGGAAAACACGCTTTAAAAAGTAAAGGGAGATATGGTCGTCATGTTTCATCAAATAGAGAATATTGACAGAGGGAAATTTTTAAAAAAGGAAATCAAGATGTTGAAAGTACAATTCTTAAAAATTCCACTAGAGAGGCTCAACCAGAGTTAAGCTGACAGAAAAAAATGAGTGTACTTGAAGACAGATGAATACAGATTACGTAATCTTGTAACTGAGTGCTTGCACTTTTCCAAGATAAAAGGAATGAATTACTATTTTAAAAATTATTTTCTGTTATCTTCTCCCCTTTCCCCATTCCCATTTGTTTCCTACTTAACCCTTCAGAAATGCAAATTTAACCTTTCACACACTTTCCCCTCACCAGACATTCTCTGCAGGGCAAGTTCTTCTAACTAGGCCTCCAAGACACATCTCTCCTAGAGAATTGACAGTTAATTTGCAGACCAAACCATACTGGCCAGCGAACTTTCACCCCCAGGAGGTGGTCTTGAAACTTCCACCCTCTAGGGGTTGCCACTCTTGGGGGGAGTAGGGGGGACTTTCATCCACCAGGAGAACATATCCAAATCATGCCTGCCTGGCCACTTTTACAACTTATTTCTGCCCAGGAAGGTGCCAATTAAACATTAGATTAGGCACCAGCTAGCAGTGGGAGCCCTGCCCCTGTTTACTTCCCCATTTACCTTATAAAAGTGTCTGCTTTCTGCTCCAAAGGTGAAGCAGCACATATAAAGGCAGAATGCTTTGTGCCTCATTCCCTAAGCTAGTTTTGGAATAAACCATTTTCCTTGTACCAGACCTTACTCTTGTTAATCAGACTCTAAATGCAGTATGCAGCTAACTTGCTTGTTGGTTACAATCTGAAGGTCAGAGAAATACAACAATGAAGACAAATTACCATAAACTTCAGAGAAATGTGTGACATTATTAAGACAACTGAGGTATTATTAACACAACTTAGGTAGTCCCAAAAGGAAAGAAAGAAAAAAAGGTAGGAAAATATTCAAAAAATTATGGCTGAAAATGACCCACATTTGATGAAAAGCAATGTACACATCCAAAAGGAACAACTAGCTCTGAGGTAGACAAATGTAAAAAAATCCACAACCAGATACATCATCGTAAAAATGTTGAAAGTCAAAAGCAAAGAGAAAATGTTAAAGGCAGCAAGAGAAAAACAACTCGTCGTGTCCTAGGGAACTGTAAAAGATTAGCAGGTGATGGTTAATCTAGAACAATGGAGACCCAAAGATGGTAACATGACATATTCAAAGTACAGAAAGAAAAAAAAGAAAAACCTGTCAACCAAGAATTTAATATTCAGTAAAACTATCTTTCAAAAATAAAGACCTATTTCAAAATAGGTCTTTCAAAAGTAGAGACCTATTAAAAAAAGAGAGAGAGAGAGAAGGACCTAACAGACATACAAATAGCCAACAAGTATATGAAAAAATGCCCAACATCACTAATCAACAGTAAAATGCAAATCAAAACCACAATGAGATATCACCTCACCCCAGTTAAAACGGCTATCATAAAAACACACACACACACAAAATAATATATGCTGGTAAGGATGCAGAGAAAAGCAAACTCTTTTACACTGTTGGTAAGAATGTAAATTAATACAGCCATTATGTAAAATGGTATAGAGGTTCTTCAAAAATAAATAGAACTACCATATTATCCAGCAATCCTACTACTGGGTATACAGAAAAAGGAATTTAAATCAGCATGTCAAAGAGATATCTGCACTCTCATTTCACTGCAGCGTTATTCCCAACAGTCAAGATATGGAATCCATCAAGAAATGAATGGATAAAGAAAATGTGGTACATATACAGAATGGAATACCATTCAGCCTTTAAAACAAAAGAAATTATGTAATTTGCAACAAAATAGATAAACCTGGAAGACATTATATTATGCGAAGTGAAACAAGCCAGGCAGTGAAGGACAATATTACAGGATCTCACTTAAGTGGGGAATCTACAAAAGTCAAACTCATAGAAACAGAGTAGAATAGTGGTTACCAGAGGCTGGGGGAGGAAGGAGGAGAAAAGAATGGGGAGAGGCTGTTTAAAGGGTACAAAGTTTCAGTTGGACAGGAGGAGTAAGTTTTTGAGAGCTACTGCACAGTATGGTGACTATACTAACGTATATTGTTATTTCAAAGCTGCTAAGAGAGTAAATTTCAAATTTCCACAAGACAAGGATAAGTACAGTGATGGTCATGTTAATTAGCTTGCTTTAATCATTCCACATCGTATACAAAATCATATACATGTCAAAACATCACACTGTATGCAATAAATATATATGATTTGTCAATTAAAAATAAGAAAATCAAAATATCTCACCTTCTGTGTCCTCCACCATATCAAGTTTAACCGCCTTTGTTCCATCAAAACAAAATGCCCTGATGGAATTCAGCCCTAACAATAAGGCATTCTGCTTTATTTTTTCTACTTTGCTGAAGATTTTATCCAGTGCTATAACTTCTCCCTAAAAAAAACACACACACACACAGAGAAAAAAAAAAGAAAACTATAAATCAAAAGCAGTCAAGTCATAAAATCATGAGAAAAACTGATGAAAAATTATGGTCTTTTCCACCATCCTCCCATCCCTACTTTAAAACCTCTATCCATTAACCAAATGTATGTGTCCAGAATTTATTCCTTCCAGTGGGTACTTGGTCTCGCTGACTTCAGGAATGAAGTCACTGGACAGGTGCGGTGGCTCACGCCTGTAATTCCAGCACTTTGGGAGGCTGAGGCGGGCAGATCATGAGGTCAGGAGATTGAGACCATCCTGGCTAACACAGTGAAACCCCGTCTCTACTAAAAATACAAAAAATTAGCTGGGCGTGGTAGTGGGCGCCTATAGTACCAGCTACTCAGGAGGCTGAGGCAGGAGAATGGCGTGAAACCGGGAGGTGGAGCTTGCAGTGAGCCGAGATCGCACCACTGTACTCCAGCCTGGGCGACAGAGCAAGACTCCATCTTAAAAAATAAAAATTAAAAAATAAATAAATAAATAAGAATGAAGCTGCGGACCCTTGTGGTGTCACAGTTCTAAAAGATGGTGTGTCTGGAGTTTGTTCCTCCAGATGTTCAGATGTGTCCAGAGTTTCTTCCTTCTGGGGGGTTTGTGTTCTTGCTGACTTCAGGACTGAAGCCACAGACCTTCGCAGTGAGTGTTACAACTCATAAAGACAGTGCAGACCCAAAGAGTGAGCAGCAGCAGGATTTATCATGAAGAGCAAAAGAACAAAGCTTCCACAGTGTGGAAGGGAAGCCCAGCGGGTTGCCGCTGCTGGCTCGGGTGGCCAAGCTTTTATTCCCTTATTTGGCCCTGTCCACATCCTGCTGATTGATCCATTTTACAGAGCGCTGATTGGTGCACTTTACAGAGTGCTGATTGGCGCATTTTACAGAGTGCTGATTTGTGCGTTTACAATCCTTTAGCTAGACACAGAGCACTGATTGGTGCGTTTACAATCCTCTAGCTCAACAGAAAAGTTCTCCAAGTCCCCACTCCACCCAGGAAGTTCAGCTGGCTTCACTTCTCATGTATATCCAACTTACATTAAATACTTGTGTCATTCCATTAAGAAAATACACATTCTTGCCAGAAAAATAATCTTACAATGACTAGCTACTCTTAATCAACAAAACTCAAAACCAAAAAGTATTTGTAATCTTCTAAAGAAACTTAAAAACACCCACTGGAGGCAAACATTAAAAATCACCAATGTGATGTGTCTTGTTCACCTCTGGATGAACACGAGCTAATGCTATTAGACAGTGGCCTTAAAGTGCTTTGAGATGCAAAGGAATGCTAGTTGTAAACTTGGTCATTTTAATATTTTCCAGCTAGCCACATAAAATTCCTGTGAATTCTGGCAACCACAACTGCAAAACATGAGCCAAAACCTCTGTATAGCATAGCAAAATATTCTGGTGTGGTATAAAACGAAGTTCAAGAAAATTTTATATAGTAACACTTTAAGTCAAAGTCAATAAAGATAAGAAGTAAAAATTTGGGAGGGTCAAGATACCTGAATAGAAACAGCTCCAGTCTGCAGCTCCCAGCAAGACCAACGCAGAAGGCTAGTGATTTCTGCATTTCTAACTGAGGTACCCAGTTCATCTCATTGGGACTGTTAGGCAGTGGGTGCAACCCATGGAGAGCAAGCGGAAGTAGGGTTGGGCGTCATTTACCCAGGAAGTGCAAGCAGCTGGGGGACCTCCCTCCCCCAGCCAAGGGAAGCTACGAGGAACAAACTGTGCTACCCAGCCTGGGTACTATGCTTTTCCCACGGTTTTTGCAATCCACAGATCAGGAGATTCCCTCATGAGCCTACACAAGAGCCCTGGGCTTCAAGCACAAAACTGTGCAGCCATTTGAGCAGGCACCAAGCTAGCTGCAGGAGGTTTTTTTTTTGTATGCCAATAGCACCTGGAACCCCAGTGAGACAGAACCGTTTACTCCCCTGGAAAGGGGGCTGATGCCAGGGAGCCAAGTGGTCTCACTCAGCAGGTCCCACTGTCATGGAGCCCAGCAAGCTAAAAATCACTGGCTTGAAATTCTCACAGCCAGAACAGCAGTCTGGAATCAACGTGGGACAATCGAGCTTGGTGGGCATGCCCCATTACTGAGTCTTCAGTAGGCTGTTTTCCCGACAATGCTAAGGAAACTGGAAAGTTTGGACTGGGCAGAATTGACCCCAGTGCAGCAAAGCGGTTGTGGCCACACTGCTTCTCTAGATTCCTCCTCACAGGGCAGGGCATCTCTGAAGGAAAGGCAACAGCCCTACTCAGGGGCTTACGGATAAAACTCTCATCTCACTGAGACAGAGCATTTGCAGGGGGGAGGTGGCTGTGGGTGCAGCTTCAGTGGACTTAATCTTTCCAGCCTGCCGGCTCTGAAGAGAGAAGCTGATCCTGACAACGGGGATTCTCCAAGCACAGTGTACCAGCTCTGCTAAGGGACAGATTGCCTCAGATGGGTCCCTGATCCCCATGCCTCCTGACTAGGAGAGACCACCCAACAGGGGTTAACAGACACCTCATGCAGGAGAGCTCTGGCTACTAGCATCAGGGCAGTGCCCTCTGGGATGAACCTTCCAGAGGAAGGAGCAAGCAGCAATTTTTGCTGTTCTGCAGCCTCCACTGGTGATACCCCGGCAAACAGGGCCTGGGGTGGACCTCCGGTAAACCACAGCAGACCTCCAGAGGAGGGGCCTGACTCTTAGAAGAAAAACTAACAAACAGAAAGCAACAATATCAACAAAAAAGACCCCCCACAACAATCCCATCCAAAGGTCATCAGCCTCAAAGATCAAAGGTATATAAATCCATGAAGATAAGGAAAAACCAGCAAAAAAATGCGGAAAATTCCAAAAACCAGAATGCCTCTTCTCCAAATAATCGCAACTTCTCTCCAGCAAGGGAACAAAACTAGACAAAGAATGAGATTGACAAACTGACAGAAGTAGGCTTCAGAAGGTGGGTAATAACATACTTCTCCGAGCTAAAGGAACATGTTCTAACTCAACACAAGGAAGCTAAGAACCTTGATAAAAGGTTACAAGAATGGTTAACTAAAATAACCAGTTTAGAGAGGAACATAAATGACCTGATGGAGCTGAAAAACACAGCACAAGAACTTCTTGAAGCGTACACAAGTATCAATAAACAAATCAATCAAGTGGAAGGACATCAGAGACTATTTATGCCTTGCTGATATAAGGCATAAAGACAAGATTAGAGAAAAAAGAATGAAAAGGAACAAACAAATCTTCCAAGAAATATGGGACTACGTGTAAAGACCAAAGCCATGATTGACTGGCATACCTGAAAGTGACAGGGAGAATGGACCAAGTTGGAAAACACACATTAGGATATTATCCAGAAGAACTTCCCCAACCAAGCAAGACAGGCCCACATTCAAATTCAAAAAATACAGGGAACACCTCTAAGACACCCCTCGAGAAGAGCAACCCCAAGACACATAATCAGATTTTCCAAGGTTGAAACAAAGGTTAAGGGCAGCCAGAAAGGTCAGGTCACCTACAAAGGGAAGCCCATCAGACTAACAGCAGATGTCTCTGCAGAAACCCTACAAGCCAAAATAGAATGGGGGCGAATATTCAACATTCTCAAAGAAAAGAGTTTTCAACCCAGAATTTCACATCCAGCCAAATTAAGCCTCATAAGCAAAGGAGAAATAAAATCCTTTCCAGGCAAGCAAATGCTGAGGGATTTTGTCACCACCAGACCTGCCTTACAAGAGCTCCTGAAGGAAGCACTAAATATGGAAAGGGAAAACCAGTAACAGCCACTGCAAAAAAACACCAAAATATAAAGACCAATGACACTATGAAGAAACTGCATCAACTAATGTGCAAAATAATGAGCTAGCATTATGATGACAGGATCAAATTCACACCTAACCATATTAACTTTAAATGTAAATGATTAAAGGCCTCAATTAAAAGACACAGCATGGTAAATTGGATAAAGAGTCAAGACCCATTGGTGTGCTGTATTCAGGAGCACCATCTTGTGCAAAGATGCTCAAAATAAAGGAATGGAGGAATATTTACCAAGTAAATGGAAAGGAAAAAAAAGTAGGGGTTGCTATCCTAGTCTCTAGTAAAACAGACTTTAAACCAACAAAGATCAAAAAAGACAAAGAAGGGCATTACATAATGACAAAGGAGTCAATGCAACAAGAAGAGGTAACTATCCTAAATATACATGCACCCAATACAGGAGCACCCAGATTCATAAAACAAGTTCTTAGAGACCTAGAAAGAGACTTAGACTCCTACACAATAATAATGGGAGACTTTAACACCCTACTGTTAATATTAGATCAATGAGACAGAAAATTAACAAGGATATTCAGGACTTGAACTCACCTCTGGATCAAGTGAACCTAATAGACATCTACAGAACTCTCCACCCCAAATCAACAGAATATACATTCTTCTCAGAGCCACATGGCACTTATTCTAAAATCAACCACATAACTGGAAGTAAAACACTTCTCAGCAAATGCAAAAGAATGGAAATAATAACAGTCTCTCAGACCACAGTGCAATCAAATTAGAACTCAGGATTAAGAAACTCACTCAACGGGGTGTGCCCCAGAGAGCCAAATAGGAACAGCTCCAGCCTCCAGCTCCCAGCATGAGAGACACAGAAGATGGCTGATTTCTGCATTTTCAACTGAGGTACCAGCTTCATCTCACTAGGGAGTGCCGGACAATCAATGCTGGTCAGCTGGTGCAGCCCAACCAGCGAGAGCAGAAGCAGGGCAAGGCATCACCTCACCTGGAAAGCACAAGGGGAAAGGGAATCCCTTTTCCTAGCCAAGGGAAACTGAGACAGACAACACCTGGAAAATTGGGTAACTCCCACCCTAACACTGCGCTTTACCAAGGGTCTTAGCAAACGGCACACCGGGAGACTATATGCCACAGCTGGCCCAGAGGGTCCCACGCCCACGGAGCCTCCCTCATTGCTAGCATAGCAGTCTGAGATCTAACTGCAACGCGGCAGCAAGGCTGGGGGAGGGACACCTGCCATTGCTGAGGCTTAAGTGGGTAAACAAAGACACCAGAAGCTCAAATTGGGTGGAGCCCACCACAGCCCAAAGAGGTTGGCCTGCCTTTGTAGACTCCTCCTCTGGGGACAGGACATAGCTAAACAAAAAGCAGCAGAAACCTTGGCAGAGGTAAATGCCTCTGTCTGATAGCTTTGAAGAGAGCAGTGGATCTCCCAGCATGGAGGTTGAGATCTGAGAATGGACAGATTGCCTGCTCAAGTGAGTCCCTGACCCCTGAGAAGCCTAACTGGGAGACATCACCCACTAGGTGCAGACCGACACCTCATACCTCACATGGTGGGGTACACCCCTGACACAAAGCTTCCAGAGTGAGAATCAGACAGCAACACTCGCTGTGCAGCAATATTCTATCTTCTGCAGCCTCTGCTGCTGATACCCAGGCAAACAGGGTCTAGAGTGGACCTCAAGCAAACTCAAACAGACCTACAGCTGAGAGCCCTGACTGTTAGAAGGAAAACTAACAAACAGAAAGGACACCCACACCAAAACCCCATCAGTACCTCACCATCATCAAAGACCAAAGGCAGATAAAACCACAAATATGGGGAAAAAGCAGTGCAGAAAAGCTGGAAATTCAAAAAATCAGAGCACACCTCCCCCTCCAAAGGAACGCAGCTCATTGCCAGCGACGAACAAAGCTGGACGGAGAATGACTTTTTGACAAGTTGAGAGAAGAAGGCTTCAGTCAATCAAACTTCTCAGAGCTAAAGGAGGAACTACGTAATCAGTGCAAAGAAACTAAAAACCTTGAAAAAGGAATGGATGAATGGATAACTAGAATAATCAATGCAGAGAAGACTTTAAAGAACTGATAGAGATGAAAACCATGACACAAGAAATACTTGACAAATGAACAAGCTTCAGTAAATGACTCGATCAACTGGAAGAAAGCGATTGAAGATCAAATGAATGAAATGAAGCGAAAAGAGAAGTGTGGAGAAAAAAGAGTCAAAAGAAAGGAACAAAGCCTCCAAGAAGTATGGGATTATGTGAAGACCAAATCCATGTCTGATTGGTGTGCCTGAAAGAGATAGGGAAAATCGAATCAAGGTGGGAAACACTCTGCAGGATATCATCCAGGAGAATTTCCCCAACCTAGTAAGGCAGGCCAACACTCAAATTCAGGAAATACAGAGAACGCCACAAAGATACTCCTCGAGAAGAGCAACTCCAAGACACATAAGTGTCAGATTCACCAAAGTTGAAATGAAGGAAAAAATCTTAAGGGCAGCCAGAGAGAAAGGTCGGGTTACCCACAAAGGGAAGCCCATCAGACTAATAGCAGATATCTCGGCAGAAACTCTCCAAACCAGAAGAGAGTGGGGGCCAATATTCAACATTCTTAAAGAAAAGAATTTTAAAACCAGAATTTCATATCCAGCCAAACTAAGTTTCATAAGTGAAGAAGAAATAAAATCCTTTACAGACAAGCAAATGCTTAGAGATTTTGTCACCACCAGGCTTGCCCTACAAGAGATCCTGAAGGAAGCACTAAACATGGAAAGGAACAACAGGTACCAGCCATTGCAAAAACATGTCAAAATGTAAAATCCATCGATGCTAAGAAGAAACTGATCAACTAGCGAGCAAAATAACCAGCTAATATCATAATGACAGGATCAAGTTCACACATAACAATATTAACCTTAAATGTAAGTGGAGTAAATGCTCCAATTAAAAGACACAGACTCGCAAATTGGATAAAGAGTCAAGACCCATCAGTTTGCGGTATTCAGGAGACCCATCTCACATGCAGACACACAAATAGGATGAAAATAAAGGGATGAAGGAAGATCTACCAAGCAAATGGAGAACAAAAAAAAGCAGGGGTTGCAATCCCAGACTCTGATAAAACAGATTTTAAAAAATCAAAGATCAAAAGAGACAAAGAAGGCCATTACATAATGGTAAAGGGATCAATTCATCAGGAAGAGCTAACTATCCTAAATATATATGCACCCAATACAGGAGCACCCAGATTCATAAAGCAAGTCCTTAGAGACTTACAAAGAGACTTAGACTCCCATACAATAATAATGGGAGACTTTAACATGCCACTGTCAACATTAGACAGATCAACGAGACAAAAAGTTAACAAGGATATCCAGGAATTGAACTCGACTCTGCACCAAGCGGACCTAAGAGACATCTACAGAACTCTCCACCCCAAAGCAGCAGGATATACATTCTTCTCAGCACCACATCACACTTATTCGAAAATTGACCACATAATTGGAAGTAAAGCACTCCTCACCAAATGTACAAGAACAGAAATTACAACAAACTGTCTCTCAGACCACAGTGCAATCAAACTAGAACTCAGGACTAAGAAACTCAATCAAAACCGCTCAACTACATGGAAACTGAACAATCTGCTCCTGAATGACTACTGGGTACATAAAGAAATGAAGGCAGAAATAAAGATGTTCTTTGAAACCAATGAGAACAAAGATACAACATACCAGAATCTCTGGGACACATTTAAAGCAGTGTGTAGAGGGAAATTTATAGCACTAAATGCCCACAAGAGAAAGCAGGAAAGATCTAAAATTGACACCCTAAATCACAATTAAAAGAACTAGAGAAGCAAGAGCAAACACATTCAAAAGCTAGCAGAAGGCATGAAAAAACTAAGATCAGGGCAGAACTGAAGCAGATAGAGACACAAAAAACCCTCCAAAAAATCCATGAATTCAGGAGCTGGTTTTTTGAAAAGATGAACAAAATTGATAGACCGCTCGCAAGACTAATAAACAAGAAAAGAGAAAAGAATCAAAGAGACACAATAAAAAATGATAAAGAGGATATCACCACCAACCGCACGGAAATACAAACTACCATCAAAGAATACTATAAACACCTCTATGCAAATAAAATAGAAAACCTAGAAAAAATGGATAATTTCCTGGACACTTACACTCTCCCAAGACTAAACCAGGAAGAAGTTGAATCCCTGAATAGACCAATAGCAGGCTCTGAAATTGAGGCAATAAATAGTAGCCTACCAACCAAAAAAAGTCCAGGACCAGATGGATTCACAGCCGAATTCTACCAGAGATACAAGGAGGAGCTGGTACCATTCCTTCTGAAATTATTCCAATCAACAGAAAAAAAGGGAATCCTCCCTAACTCATTTTATGAGGCCAACATCATCCTGATACCAAAGCCTGGCAGAGACACAACAAAAAAAGAGAATTTCAGACCAATATCTTTGATGAACACAGATGCAAAAATCCTCAATAAAATACTGGCAAACCAAATCCAGCAGCACATCAAAAAGCTTATCCACTATGATCAAGTGGGCTTCATCCCTGGGATGCAAGGCTGGTTCAACATATGCAAATCAATAAACATAATCCAGCACATAAACAGAACCAAAGACAAAAACCACATGATTATCTCAATAGATGCAGAAAAGGCCTTTGACAAAATTCAACAGCCCTTCAGGTTAAAAACTCTCAATAAATTCGGTATTGATGGAACGTATCTCAAAATAATAAGAGCTATTTATGAAAAACCCACAGCCAATATCATACTGGATGGGCAAAAACTGGAAGCAATCCCTTTGAAAACTGGCACAAGACAGGGATGCCCTCTCTCACCACTTCTATTCAACATAGTGTTGGAAGTTCTGGCTAGGGCAGTCAGGCAAGAGAAAGCAATAAAGGGTTTCAGTTAGGAAAAAAGAAGTCAAATTGTCCCTGTTTGCAGATGACATGATTGTATATTTAGAAAACCCCATCGTCTCAGCCCAAAATCTCCTTAAGCTGATAAGCAACTTCAGCAAAGTCTCAGGATACAAAATTAATGTGCAAAAATCACAAGCATTCTTATACACCAGTAACAGACAAACAGAGAGCCAAATCATGAATGAAGTCCCATTCACAATAGCTTCAAAGAGAATAAAATACCTAGGAATCCAACTTACAAGGGATGTAAAGAACCTCTTCAAGGAGAACTACAAACCACTGCTCAGTGAAATCAAAGAGGACACAAACAAATGGAAGAACATACCATGCTCATGGATAGGAAGAACCAATATTGTGAAAATGGCCATACTGCCCAAGGCAATTTATAGATTCAATGCCATCCTCATTAAGCTACCAATGACTTTCTTCACAGAATTGGAAAAAACTGTTTTAAAGTTCATATGGAACCAAAAAAGAGCCCACATTGCCAAGACAATCCTAAGTCAAAAGAACAAAGCTGGAGGCATCACGCTACCTGACTTCAAACTATACTATAAGGCTACAGTAACCAAAACAGCATTGTACTGGTACCAAAACAGACATATAGACCAATGGAACAGAACAGAGCCCTTAGAAATAATACCACACATGTACAACCATCTGATCTTTGACAAACCTGACAAAAACAAGAAATGGGGAAAGGATTCCCTATTTAATAAATGGTGCTGGAAACATTGGCTAGCCATATGTAGAAAGCTGAGACTGGATCCTTTCCTTACTCCTTATACAAAAATTAAGTCAAGATGGATTAGAGACTTAAATGTTAGACCTAAAACCATAAAAACCCTAGAAGAAAACTTAGGGAATACCATTCAGGACATAGGCATGGGCAAGGACTTCACGTCTAACACACCAAAAGCAACAGCAACAAAAGCCAAAATTGACAAATGGGATCTAATTAAACTAAAGAGCTTCTGCACAGCAAAAGAAACTACCATCAGAGTGAACAGGCAACCTACAGAATGGGAGAAAATTTTTGCAATCTACTCATCTGACAAAGGGCTAATATCCAGGACCTATAAAGAACTCAAACAAATTTACAAGAAAAAAACAAACAACCCCATCAAAAAGTGGGCAAAGGATATGAATAGATACTTCTCAAAAGAAGACATTCATACGGCCAACAGACACATGAAAAAATGTTCATCATCACTCACCATCAGAGAAATGCAAATCAAAACCACAATGAGATACCATCTCACACCAGTTAGAATGGTAATCATTAAAAAGTCAGGAAACAACAGGTGCTGGAGAGGATGTGGAGAAATAGGAACACTTTTACACTGTTGGTGGGACTGTAAACTAGTTCACCCATTGTGGAAAATAGTGTGGCAATTCCTCAAGGATCTAGAATTAGAAATACCATCACCCAGCCATCCCATTACTGGGTATATACCCAAAGGATTATAAGTCATGCTGCTATAAAGACACATGCACACATGTTTATTGCAGCACTATTCACAATAGCAAATACTTGGAATTAACCCAAATGTCCATCAGTGACAGACTGGATTAAGAAAATGTGGCACATATGCACCATGGAATACCATGCAGCCATAAAAAAGAATGAGTTCGTGTCCTTTGTAGGGACATGGATGCAGCTGGAAACCATCATTCTCAGCAAACTATCGCAAAAACAGAAAACCAAACACCGTATGTTCTCACTCGTAGGTGGGAATTGAACAATGAGATCACTTGGACACTGGAAGGGGAGCATCACACACCGGGACCTATTGTGGGGAGGGGATAGGAGGGAGAGATAGCATTAGGAGATATAACTAACGTAAATGAAAAGTTAATGGGTGCAGCACACCAACATGGCACATGTATATATGTAACAAACCTGCACGTTGTGCACATGTACCCTAGAACTTAAAGCATAATAAAAAAAAAAAAAAAAGAAACTCACTCAAAACTGCACAACTACATGGAAATTGAACAACTTGCTTCTGAATAACTACTGGGTAAATAACAAAATTAAGGCAAAAATAAAGAAGTTATTTGAAACCAATGAGAACAAAGAGACAATGTACCAGAATCTCTGGGACACATTTAAAGCAGTGTGTAGAGGGAAATTTATAACACTAAATGCCCACATCAGAAAGCTGGAAAGATCTGAAATCAACACCCAAACATCACAATTAAAAGAACTAGAGGAACAAGAGCCAACGAAAG
Source organism: Piliocolobus tephrosceles (assembly GCF_002776525.5). Taxonomy (NCBI): domain Eukaryota; kingdom Metazoa; phylum Chordata; class Mammalia; order Primates; family Cercopithecidae; genus Piliocolobus; species Piliocolobus tephrosceles. The sequence continues at coordinate 112,751,190 of NC_045442.1, read as the reverse complement.
CTAGCAGAAAGCAAGAAACAACTAAGAGCAGAAATGAAGGAGATAGAGATGTGAAAAACCCTTCAAAGAATCAATGAATCCAGGAGCTGGTTTTCTGAAAAGATGAACAAAATAGATATACCATTAGCTAGACTAATACAGAAGAAAAGAGAGAAGAATCGGACACAATAAAAAATGATAAAGGGGATATCACCACTGATCCCACGGAAATACAAACTGCCATCAGAGAATACTACAAACACCTCCATGCAAACAACCTAGAAAATCTAGAAGAAATGGATCAATTCCTGGACACATACACCCTCCCAAAACTAAACCAGGAAGAAGTCAAATACCTGAAGAGACCAATAACATGTTCTGAAATTGAGTCGGTAATAGCCTACCAACCAAAAAAAGCCCAGGACCAGATGGATTCACAACCAAATTCTATCACAGGTACCAACAGAAGCTGGCACCATTTCTTCTGAAATGATTCCAAACCATAGAAAATCATTCCTAACTCATTTTAAGAGGCCAGCATCATCCTGATACCAAAACCTGGCAGAGACACAACAAAACAAGAAAATTTCAGGCCAATATCCTCAATAAATATCGATGCAAAAATCCTCAATAGAATATTGGCAAACCGAATCCAGCAGTGCATCAAAGAGCTTATCTACCACAATCAAGTCAGCTTCATCCCAGGGATGCAAGGCTGGTTCAACATACTCAAATGAATAAACTTAATCCCACATGATTATCTCAATAGATACAGAAAAGGCCTTTGATAAAATTCAACATCCCTTCATGTTAAAAACTCTCAATAAACTAGGTATTGATGAAACATCTCAAAATAAAGAGAGCTATTTGGGAGAAACCCATAGCCAATATCATACTGAACGGGCAAAAGCTGGAAGCATTCCCTTTGAAAACTAGCAGGAGACAAGGATGCCCTTTCTCACCACTCCTATTCAACACAGTATTGGAAGCTCTGGCCAGGCTAATCAGGCAAGAGAAAGAAATAAAGGGTATTCAAATAGGAAGAGAGGAAGTCAAGTTGTCTCTGTTTGCAGATGACATGACTGTATATGTAGAAAAACTCCATCGTCTCAGCCCTAAAACTCCGTAAGCTGATAAGTAACTTCAGCAGTCTCAGGATACAAAATCAGTGTGCAAAAATCACAAGCATTCCTTTACACCACCAACAGACAAGCAGAGAGCCAAATCATGAGTGAACTCCCATTCACAATTGCTACAAAGAGAATAAAACACCTAGAAATACAACTTACAAGGGACGTGAAGGACCTCTTCAAGGAGAACTACAAACCACTGTTCACAGAAATAGGAGAGGACACAAACAAATGGAAACAAATTCCACGCTCATGGATAGGAAGAATCAATAATGTGAAAATGGCCATACTGCCCAAAGTAATTTATAGATTCAGTGCTATTCCATCAAGCAACAACTGACTTTCTTAGCAGAATTAGAAAAAACTACTTCAAACTTCATATGGAACCAAAAAAGGGCCCATATAGCCAAGACAATCCTAAGCAAAAAGAACAACAATGGAGGCATCACACTACCTGACTTCAAACTATACTACAAGGCTACAGTAACCAAAACAGCATGCTACTCGTACCAAAACAGATACATAGACCAATGAAACAGAACAGAGACCTCAGAAATAACAACACACATCTACAACCATCAGATCTTTGACAAACCTGATAAAAACAAGCAATGGTGAAAGGATTCCCTACTTAATAAATGATGCTTGGAAAACTGGCTATCCATATGCAGAAAACAGAAATTGGACCCCTTCCTTACACAAGTATTAACTCAAGATGGATTAAAGACTTAAATGTAATACCCAAAACCATAAAAACCCTAGAAGAAAACCTAGGCTATTACCATTCAGGACATAGGCATAGGAAAAAACTTCATGACTAAATCACCAAAAGCAATGGCAACAAAAGCCAAAATTCACAAATGGGATCTAATTAAACTAAAGAGCTTCTGCACAGCTAAAGAAACTATCATTGGAGTGAACAGGCAACCTATAGAATGGGAGAAAACTTCTGTAATCTACCCATCTGACAAAGGTCTAATATCCAGAATCTACAAGGAACTTAAACAAATTTACAAGAAAACAAAAACCCATCAAAAAGTGGACGAAAGATATGAACAGACACTTCTCAAAAGACGACATTTATGCAGTCAACAGACACATGAAAAAATGCTCATCATCACTGGTCATTAGAGAAATGCAAATCAAAACCACAATGAGATACCATCTCACACCAGTTAGAATGTCAATTAAAAAGTCAGGAAACAACAGGTGCTGGAGAGGATGTGGAGAAATAGGAACACTTTTACACTGCTGGTGGGATTGTAAATTAGTTCAACCACTGTGGAAGACAGTGTGGCGATTCCTCAAGGATCTAGAACCAGAAAGACCATTTGACCCAGCAATCCCAATACTGGACATATACCCAAAGGATTATAAATCATTCTACTACAAAGACACATGCACACGTATGTTTACTGCAGCGCTATTCACAACAGCAAAGACATGGAACTAACCCAAATTCCCATCAATGACAGACTGAATAAAGAAAATGTGGTACATATATACCATGAATACTAAGCAAGCATAAAAAATAATGAGTTCCTGTCCTTTGCAGGGACATGGATTAAGATGGAAGTTATCATTCTCAGCAAACTAACACAGGAACAGAAAACCAAACACTGCATGTTCTCACTCATAAGTGGGAGTTGAACAATGAGAACACATGGACACACAGAGGGGACTATCACACACGGGGACCTGTCAGAGGGTTGGAGGCAAGGGGAGGGAGAGCATTAGGACAAATACCTAAAGCATGTGGGGCATAAAACCTAGATAACGGGTTGATAGGTACAGCTAACCACCATGGCACATGTATACCTATGTAACAAACCTGCACATTCTGCAGGTATATTGCAGAACTTAAAGCACAATTAAAAAAAAAAAAAAAAAAAAAGGCCGGGCACGATGGCTCAAGCCTGTAATCCCAGCACTTTGGGAGGCCAAGACGGGTGGATCACAAGGTCAGGAGATCGAGACCATCCTGACTAACCTGGTGAAACCTCGTCTCTACGAAAAAATACAAAAAACTAGCCGGGCGAGGTGGTGGGCGCCTGTAGTCCCAGCTACCCAGGAGGCTGAGGCAGGAGAATGGCGTAAACCCGGGAGGCAGAGCTTGCAGTGAGCTGAGATCCGGCCACTGCACTCCAGCCTGGGCGAGAGTGAGACTCCGTCTCAAAAAAAAAAAAAAAAAAAAAGGCCAAAATTTTAAGAGTGCATTGTGGGCCGGGTGCAGTGGCTCATGCCTGTAATCCCAGCACTTTGGGAGGTTGAGGCAGGCAGATCACTTGAGGTCAGGAGTTTGAAACCAGCCTGACCAACATGGTGAAACCCTGTCTCTACTAAAAATACAAAAATTATTCGGGCGTGGTGGTGTGCACCTGTAATTCCCACTACTTGGGAGGCTGAGGCATGAGAACTGCTGGAACTCGAGAGGCGGAGGTTGCAGTAGGCCAAGACTGGGCCACAGTGCACTCCAGTCGGAGCGACAGAGCAAGACTCTGAAAAAAGAAAGAAAGGAAAAGAAAAGAAAAGAAAAGAAAAGAAAAGCAAGCCAGCCTTGTGACATTCATATATTTTAAAACATACTATGAAATGAAATTGCAAACACAGTGAGAATGACTCTTCTATGTATTTTCTTGCTTTTTTTCCCCTTTCTTTTACACTGCCCTTGTATGCCATATGCAGCAATGGCATAGCCTACAGTGCAGAAAATTTGTAAATATTCCTCAAATACTACCAGGTTTAGTGATAGACACTTTCAATTAATACCTTGATGAGCAGGAAAACCATTTAAAGTGATTTGAGCTTGAAAAGTGGTCAACAACTAGAATAAGGTTCAAACATATTACACAGTAAAGGAGAAACTAGCTGAAGGCTACTTTTATAAAACTACAAGCCTGGAGGCTGCAGTCATAAAAAATTTCCTTACCTACTAAAACAAATAACAAAAGCAGCAACAAAATTTAGGCATCATTTCTGGCTCAAAATTTTTGTTTTTCTTTTGAGATGGAGTCTCACTCTGTCGCAAGGCTGGAGTGCAGTGGTGCGATCTTGGCTCACTGCAACCTCTGCCTCCCAGGTTCAAGCGATTCTGCTGCCTCAGCCTCCCAAGTAGCTGGGACTACAGGCACATGCTACCATGCCCAGCTACTTTTTTTTTGTTTTTTGTTTTTTTTTTTTTTTGAGACGGAGTCTCGCTCTGTCGCCCAGGCTGGAGTGCAGTGGCCAGATCTCAGCTCACTGCAAGCTCCGCCTCCCGGGTTCCCGCCATTCTCCTGCCTCAGCCTCCCGAGTAGCTGGGTCTCCAGGCGCCCGCCACCTCGCCCGGCTAGTTTTTTGTAGTTTTTAGTAGAGACGGGGTTTCACCGTGTTAACCAGGATGGTCTCGATCTCCTGACCTCGTGATCCGCCCGTCTCGGCCTCCCAAAGTGCTGGGATTACAGGCTTGAGCCACCGCGCCCGGCCTTTTTTTGTATTTTTAATAGAGACAGGGTTTCACATGTTGTTGACCAGGATGGTCTCGATCTCTTAACCTCATAATCCAATTCCGGCTCAAATATTTCTATTCCGGTTGTTTGTGGCTGCATTGCTGCCCCACTGTGGCTGACTGCCTACATAGCCTCAATTCTTCAACTTTGAATGTACATTCCTCCTTCACTAGATAATCCTGCAATACCCAATATGCTGCCACTCTGCTCGGATTCAGCCATGTGATTTGTTTTGGCCAATAAACAGGATGACAGTAAATGTGATGTAAACAGAGATATTTTTTAATACCATGAAAAGCACTTGAACAGCTGGACTTGCTCTGTTTTGCTCTCTGCCATAACCAGCCCCCAACTATTGCTCTCTGCTTGGCTAGTCTGCTGGTCCTAGCCAGAGGAGAACCTACACATCGGCCAGAGGCAGGGCATCCTTGTCTTCTCAGCTGAGGTCACTTTAGATAAGCCAACAACCATCCAAGCCCAGCCCAAGTGAACGGGCCCAGCCGAGATCATCAAAAACATCTAATTCACCTGCAGCTGACCAGGCCACACATGAGCTCAGCAGCGATCAGCTGAAACCCACAGACTCCTGAGCCCCCAAAATGTTTAGTTTTATGTCGCCACAATTTTGTATCTTCACACATCATAAAACCAACAGAAAACTGATACACCCATAATATCCAGACTCCCTTTGGAAAGACTTTTTTACTAAGAGAGAATCAAATCTCTATGAATAATTACCTTTAAGCAAATACAATAAATATGCCATAATTTAACGGAGAATTAACACTTTCTCAATTCCTCTCATGACCAATCTTTAATCTTCCATATAAACTGAAAAACGATTTGCATTAAACATTGCAACTCCACAAAATCAACTCTTCTATTTCAGGTGCTTTATTTTAGGCCCTAGTAGTATTTAATGCATTTTTCCTTCAAGAGTTTTTGTTACCACCTTAAATTCTTTTCAGGCAAAAAACAGTATAAATAAGCAGACAGGCATATCCTCTCTAATGAGTATTACATTCCTCAAAATTTAAACAACAAATATCCTTTTCTCTTTTTTGATTCTCATTCTCAGTATTTAAAAAATATCCTTTTCTATTAGAGATATTTCTTAGACCAAAATGATAACTTTAAATAGCAAATATTCTATATGTATGTGTATGTTTCTGTATTATAGAACTATGTTTATATATCTTAACATACACATATTTCACACTTTGATAACGTACTGTGAAATTAGTTTTTAATGGCAGAATATATATTAATAGTTTAAACAAGTACTAAATCTTATAAGAATATGAAATAATCTCTAAATGTATTAAATTTTATAACAGAAGTCTATAATCATATTAGGAAACTGTAAAATTCAAGAAGGTCTTGAGACAGTCTTCATAAATGATCATTGTCTACTGAGCTTAATATGTAGTGACTGACACAACTGAATAGTTTTCATTTTGGCTGAATCTGAACTAAAAGAGACTGTGAATGGCTCTATGTTTCAGAAATTACACACTGTGAAATATACACTACTTTGAGAGTGATTTTGCTGTGAAGATGGTCTCACCTGATCATGCATTAGTGCTGCAATGTGTGTTGTTTTCCCTCCAGGTGCTGCACACAAATCTAGAATCTTCTCTCCAGGTTGAGGATTTAATACATGAGTTACTAAGGCAGATGGCAAATTCTATAAAGAAAAAAATGTAATTGATTATCAATAATCCTAAAGCATTTCTGAGAACCAGAGAATATGAAGAACCTTTTGGGGGTAATCCACTACAGCATCCTCACATCTGCCAAGAGGACGGTTTTTATAAATATACTCAGGTTAGGAAATTCACAATTTCCTAGAATATCCTATGATCTCCCAGGACTTACACACAAACCACCTGCACAAAAACATACATGACACACTTTTCACTCAACTCAGGGTTTCTGCCTTATCTGGGTACCAGCAAAAATAAATAAATAAATAACCCACATTATTTCCTTTTCTGAATCCCAATGGTTCTCACTATTCTGGAAGCCAGGAATCTCTAAAATTACACGACCCCTTTGGATCTTCTTCCCAAAAAAACGTACAAAATTTTGGTCTCAGTGGTCACTACTCAACATTTTAGTACAAAAGCATGCCATTTTCATATAGGCATACCATCTGAGAGTACTTCAATCTCAACATTGTTCACTTTAATAATTTAAACTCCACTTGGGAACACATAAATATTAAATAACTGGTTTCTTCCAGTTAACCAAGAATATAACTTTGCCATTTTGGCCACCTTGTCATCTAACTCTCATTTAAGACGCCTTGTTTTATGCTGCTAAATCATCCAAAAGGCATGTTTGGGTCCCTGACTCCACCACATTTCAATAGGAAACAAATTAAAATGCAACAAACAAACAACAACAACAAAAATCCCCAAACCTGGCTGTTTCTGACTGGCACCTAAAAATATGTTATGAGATTATATGACCAAAACATACCTCATCTATAGCAGTCATATTAAATCATTAATTTGTTATTAGTATTAATTATATAAGGACTACTTACTATAGAATGACAGCCTTGAATAAAACAGATGGAATAGTATCATAAAATAACTCATTTCTAAAATTACTTGGCAAGAAAAACAGTCTAATAAGCATGGAGTTATTTATTTGGTTATTTTGGAGACAGTCTCATTATTTTGCTTAGGCTGGGCTCAAATTTGGGATCCTCCCAATTGTGCCTCTTAAAGCTTAAAGGTTTCAATTCATTCTTAACAAAAGACTGAACAATACATCCATGAGTACATCCTTAAGAACTGTGAGATGGCCAGGCATGGTGGCCCCTGCCTGTAATCCCAGCACTTTGGGAGGCCAAAGCAAGTGGATCGCCTGAGGTTGGGAGTTCGAGACCAGACTGACCAACATGGAGAAACCCCGTCTCTACTAAAAATACAAAATTAGCTGGATGTGGTGGCACATGCCTGTAATCCCAGCTATTCAGGAGGCTGAGGCAGGAGAATCACTTGAACCCAAGAGGCGGAGGTTGCAGTGAGCAGAGATCGCGCCATTGCACTCCAGCCTGGGCAACAGGAGCAAAACTCCGTCTAAAACTATATACATACATACATACATACATACATACATACAAACTGAGATGGCTGCAACATTCTCAAGGGAATCTTAGATCACCACTCTGAAACAAACTCAGTGGTGAGAAAGGAGTTTCAAAACAAGCAAATTTCTTCCTCTGAATATATGAAGCATTAAAATCAATGCAAACAATTTAGGCACCCAAAGAGCTAAACACTAAAAATAGCTTAACTTACTATAGTTTATCCAGCAAGTTCTACTTATTCATTGTTATTTTTGAGACAGGGTCTGACTCTGTCACCTGGGCTATCAGGGTCTCAGTCTGTCACCCAGGTTGCAGTGCAGTGGCACAATCATGGCTCACCGAAGTCTCAACCTCCTGGGCTCAATCAATCCTTCCACCTCAGTCTCCCAAATAGCTGGGACTACAGGCACATATCACCTCACTCAGCTAATTCTTTGTATTTTTTTGTAGAGACAGGGTTTCCCCATGTTGCCCAGGATGGTCCTGGGCTCAGGTGAGCTGCCCACCTAGGCCTCCCAAAGTGTTGGGATTACAGGTGTGAGCCAGTACACCTGGCAGCAAGTTTTATGTATTACAAAAATAGTTAAATTGAACTCAAAGGTGAAAACACTAATACACATTTAAAGCAGCTAAAGATTTGGTGATTCTTTATCTAGAGACAGCTGGCTATGCTTCACTCCTAAAAATGATAACATTAATTAACTGGCCAAAGATTATGTAAGCTTCCATTCAAACGTAAGAAATATATTAAGAACTTTCTGATTTGTAGTAAGTGAAAAAATATGAAACCGCCCATGTGATGAGGCTTAATTAAATATTCAAATAGCAGGTTTATTGTTAATTTTTGGAGATAGGGTCTTGCTCTGTCACACAGGCTGGAGTGCAGTGGTGCAATCAAAGCTCACTGCCACCTTGAACTCTTGGGCTCAAGAAATCCTCCCATGTCAGTCTCCAGAGTAGCTAGAACTACAGGTATGTGCCACCACACCTGGCTAATTTTTTTAATTTTTTGTAGAGATGGGGTAGCACTATATTGCTTCTTGGACTTCTGGCTAAGATCAAGTGTGGAGATGGGGTGCAGTATGTTGCCTAGGCTAGTCTCAAACTTCTGGGCTCAAGTTATCCTCCTGCCTTGGCCTCCCAAAGTGCTGGGATTATAGGTGTGAGCCACTGTGCCAGGTGACAGAGTTTTCTTAAAATAATTTATAAGCTTCCTCTATAATATTCCTTTACACTGGTTATGCAATATAATCACCTGGTAAGCTTAGGAAGAAAAGTATGGGCCTTATCTAGTAAAATCAAGTCAGAATTTCTAACAGTGGAGCATCAGTGGTTTTAAAATCACCCTAAGTGATTCTAGTGTGCCTGGAGCCATGCACCACTGCTGGACTACACTGATTACCACTTAGCTGCACATTAGAATCACCTATGAAAGCTTTCAAACATCTGACCCAGGCTCTAACCCAGACAAAGGAAGGTCACCACAGGTGGTAGGGCCAGGCAGGAGTATTTATTTAATGCTCCTTAGACTGTCCAATCTCTTTAAATTGTTTACAAGAAATGAGGCAATTAAAAAATTAAGTTTCAGGCACCATTTTTTTCTTCCAGTGAACCAAGAATATAACTTTGAAAACAGTTGCTGTATTTAACTGTTAACCCTTTATTAGACAATTAGTTCAGCTGAAGGGCATCTAATTCTGTGGCTTGTGTTTAAGCAAATTAAAAGTTTCCTTTTTGATTTTGAAAAACCAAATGATATAGTACAGTTGTAATCTTAATGATTGTGTACAACACTTCCATTAACTTTACAAAATATCTTTGGGTACTTTCAGATGCTAAAATTAAAAATAATCCCTTATCACTAGCCCCTCACCATATGCTCCGCACACCACTAAAAAGCCCCCATTACAACGTGAAGCTTTTGCATTGGCCATTGGAAGCCACAGAGGGTATAGGCTTGGGGGATAACAGTTTTCCAGGAAAAGGCAAGAGGCATCAAAAACCAAACCAAAACGGAAAAAAACCCACAAATTTCCCAAATATTTTTCCAAGAGAAAGCATGTAATTATTTCCTCCTGTCCTGTAAAATAACTTCAGTAATCACATTGCCTGTAATCCCAGCACTTTCAGAGGCCTAGGTTGGAGGACCGCTTCAGGCCAGGGGTTCCAGACCAGCCTGGGCAACACAGTTAGACCTCATCTCTATAAAAACATTAAAAAATTGGCTTCGCATAGTGCGGCGTGCCTATAGTACCAGATCCTTGGGAGGCTGAGGCAGGAAGATCACTTGAGCCTGGAAGGTCAAGGCTGCCATGAGCCATAATCCTACCACCACATTCAGCCTGGGAGACAAAGTGAGACCCTGCCTCAACAAAACAAAAAAAGAAAAAAGACTACTACCTGGCCGGTGCAATGGCTCATGCCTGTAATCCCAACACTTTGGGAGGCTGAGGTGGGTGGATCCCCTGAGGTCAGGAGTTCGAGACCAGACTGGCCAATGTGGTGAAACCCTACCTCTACTAAAAATACAAAAATTAGATGGGTGAGGCGGTGTGCACCTATAATCCCAGCTACTCGGGAGGCTAAGGCATGAGAATCTCAAACCCGGGAGGTGGAGGTTGTAGTGAGTGGAGATCATGCCATTGTACTCCGGCCTAACTGAAAGGGCAAGACTCCGTCTCAAAAAAAAAAAAAAAGAAAAGAAAAAAGAAAAAAGACAAAAGACTACTAGCTGCCAAACTCTTGTGCCTACTAGATAGATTTCTTCAAGGTGTAACTACTTTGGCCACTCACCTTATGAACTACCTCATCTTCTCAAGTTAACCAGTTACTGAATGTCATTCAAGAAACCATATCAGTTTTCTTAACTTATAAACCAGTGCAGGCTTGAGATAATATATATTCAAAGTGCCTAGCACAAAACCAACTTTAAATCAAAGCTGGCATAGATTACTGAGGAAGAATAAAAAATGTTACCTTGCATGAAGATGCAGCTTATGATTTGGGTATCTTTTTCCCTGTATTTTAAAAGATATTTTGAAACATGCCAAGAAAAACAGAATTTTAAGTTCAAAATGAAACTACGTCACAGATTCCTCTGTGGGCCCAGATTTCAAATGGCAGAACTGCAGGAAAGCAGCAAACCAGAATAACACCTGGATTTCAATTGGAACCCTTTGTTCCAAGGAACCAAGTGTTTCAGTGTATGTTCATCTCCCTTTATCCTCAGAGCTCCTTAGGGAGATGTGGCAGGAGTAATTTTCTTCTCTAGTGAGGAAAACCAACTGGCTGGGCTCAGACATAACAGTTACGAGCAGAGCTAGGAGCAGGAAACAGGTCACTAGAGCTGAGGTTCCCTATATTACTGCTGGATGAGTTTTGGGGGTTGAGGTAAAGACTTTATTCCCCAAACCACCTGGACTAGCAGCCCTCATTTTATTTATAAAAGGAAATAAGGCCAGGTGGGGTGGCTCACGCCTGTAATCCCAGGACTGTGGGAGGCTGAGGCTGCCAGATCACAAGGTCAGGAGTTCGAGGACAGTCTGGCCAACATGGTGAAACCCCGTCTCTACTAAATATACAAAAATTAGCTGGGTGTGGTGGCAGAAGCCTGTAATCCCAGCTTGGGAAGCTGAGGCAGAATTGCTTGAACCTAGGAGGTAGAGACTGCAGTGAGCTGAGATGGTGCCACTGCACTCCAGCCTGGGTGACAGACCAAGACTCCATTCCCCCCACGAAAAAAAAGGAAACAAATGCATCAAGATGCTGGAGGAGAAAGGCATTGTGAGGCAGGTAATTGCCCCTTCCCGGCAATGGTGGGGTATTTTGTTTCGCTTTGTTTTGTTTTGAGATGGAGTCTTGCTCTGTCACCCAGGCTGGAGCATAGTGACGCAATCTCGGCTCATTGCAACCTCTGCCTCCCAGGTTCAAGTGATTTTTCTGCCTCAGCCTCCCAAGTATCTGGGATTACATGTACACGCCACTACACCTGGCTAATTTTTGTATTTTTAGTAGAGACGGGGTTTCACCATGTTGGCCAGGCTGGTCTCGAACTCCTGACCTCATGTGATCCACCTGCCTTGGCCTCCCAAAGTGCTGAGATTACAAGTGTGAGCTACCATGCTGAATCTATGGTAGGTTTTGCACACTCACGGGGCAGCCAGGCAGCCCTTGGTGCAGTCCAGTGTCTTCCCTACTCCCAGAAAAATCTATTTTTTGCTATTGGGTCTTTTCAGAGTCTGAGTGGGTTGGAGGATGTATCAGTGAGGGATACATTTGTCCCTGCATTTTTTTGAAACACCAGTTACTCTTGCATAGTATTGCATCTCAACAAGGAAGTAGCTACAAGTGATAAGTCAAAGTTATTTATGAGGCTTATCAAGTTAATATCAGACTAATCAACACTTATTGACCAAAGTATACAACCTCTACATAAGTCCTAGCCTATTAATTCTTTTAAAATTCAGAATTAGGTCGGGAGCAGTGGCTCACACCTTTGGGAAGCCAAGGCAAGCGGATCACTTGAGGCCAGGAATTCGAGACCAGTCTGGCCAACATGGCAAAACCCATCTCTACTAAAAATATGAAAATTAGCCAGGTGTCTTTGACTGTAATCCAGCTTCTTGGAGGGCTGGGGCATGAGAATTGGTTGAACCTGGGAGGCGGAGGTTGCAGTGAGTTGAGATCACACCACTCTGTCTCAAAAAAATAAGTAAAATACAGAATCAAAACAGTAGACAGATGGTTTATTCATTTACTCCACAAAATGTAATGAGTGCCTACTACATATCAGACATTGGTCTATGCACTGGAGTTAAGAAAGTAAATAAGATCTCTCTGCTCAATGGAATTTACATATATTGGTGGAGGTGCAAGAATAGCACTCCTGACCTGTGTGCATGCCCTTTTTATTATAACAACAGTACAATGAAATCCTTCTTTTATATTTAATAAGCTGAAAGTGAGTTGCTGCCAGAAGCAACAGCTGAGCACTAACTACACACAACTTAAAAGCATCAGACTGCTGGGCGTGGTGGCTCACGTCTGTAATCCCAGCACTTTGGGAGATTAAGGCGGGCAGATCACAAAGTCAAGAGATAGAGACCATCTTGGCCAACATGATGAAATCTCATCTCTGCTAAAAATACAAAAATTAGCTGGGCGTGGTGGCGCGTGCCTGTAGTCCCAGCTACTCAGGAGGCTGAGGCAGGAGAATCACCTGAACCCGGGAGGCAGAGGTGGCAGTGAGCTGAGATTGCACCGCTGCATTCCAGCCTGGGTGACGAGAGTGAGCCTCCGTCTCCAAAAAAAAAAAAAAAAAAGCATCACACTTGTCAAAATCATCATTTACATGTGACAGATGACAGGTGAGATAGAGAGTGAGATAGAGAAGAAATCTTATGATCCCAAAATTATTCTACCTACATGTTTATACTTTTTCAAGGATCTAAGCAAGTTTCCACAATACACATTTATTTAAATTATGCAAAAAATCAAGCAGCATAATAGGAAGATGTAAAATGTGAAGGGATGCTCCTCAGTTTTAGAGACTGAAGCTTCTTAGATCTTCCCACTGCTTTGTTACTCAAAGTGTGGCCCACAAATCAGGGAAACCCAAATTTCCTGGGAGCCTGTTAGAAATACAGAATCTTAGAACCCACTCCAGACTTACGAATCAGAATCTGCATTTTAACAAATCCCACAGGATTATTATATTTGTATGTTAAAGTGTAGGAAGGCCAGGCATGACTCATACCTGTAATCCTAGCACTTTGGGAGGCTGAGGCAGGTGGATCTCCTGAGGTGAGGAGTTCGAGACCAGCCTGGCCAACATATAGTGAAATTCCATCTCTACTAAAAATACAAAAATTAACTGGGCGTAGTGACACATGTCTGTAGTCCCAGCTACTTGGGAAGCTGAGGCAGGAGAATTGCTTAAACCCAGGAGGGGGAGGTTGCAGTGAGCCAAGATCGTGACACTTCACTCTAGCCTGGGTGACACAGCGAGACGCTCTTTTTTTTTTTTTTTTGAGACGGAGTCTCGCTCTGTCACCTAGGCTGAAGTGCAGTGGCTCAATCTTGGCTCACTGCAAGCTCCGCCTCCCAGGCTCACGCCATTCTCCTGCCTCAGCCTCCCAAGTAGCTGGGACTACAGGCACCCACCACCACGCCTGGCTTATTTTTTTTTATTTTTAGTAGAGACGGCGTTTCATGTGTTAGCCGGGATGGTCTCCATCTCCCGACCTCGTGATCTGCCCACCTCGGCCTCCCAAAGTGCTGGGATTACAGGCATGAGCCACCGCACCCGGCAGAGACTCTGTCTCTTAAAAAAAAAAAAAGTGTAGGAAGATTGTTTTATACTATGTGGATTAAAATTAATTTGGGAATGGGTTCCTACAGGCCAAATCTGGGATAATTTCAGCACCAAAATAATTAAATACAGTAATGAACTATAAACTATGGAAAAAATAGGAATTTGTGAGTGTACGCTGTTAATAAATAAGTAAATGCAAAGGGAAGAAGGGAGGCCTCTTATATTAAAGTGCCCATTCCCGAGTGACAAAGTTGGAAAATCATTGTTCTGTAACAGTAACAACTAGCTCGGGCAAAAATCATCAATGGATGCAAAATCGAGGGGGAAATTTGAATTAGGAACAGGATTTGAATGATTTCTTCAAGTGTCTCCCCACAGACTGGTTATTAGTTACAAGGGGGAGAAAACAAAAATATATGTATTGTGGCGAAATCAGCTGGCGTCTTGATAGGCTTTCAAAACAAACATCACCAGTAAGGTACACATGTCTGTGGTTTGACTCCAGATGTGACACTCTGAGGCTTACATGTGAACCTTTGTTGCCTACTTGGAAAACACCTTACAGCATCAATAAGTAATGATAAGGCAGTGCAACAGTATGGAATATCGTACAATCTAAGGATTCTAGCAAGTTTTCTTATGACAGGGATCTAACAAAAAAATACTTTCGGCCTACAGCAATAATGGAAGCACCTGAGAGAAAAACATCTTTCTCCAAAATGGAACAATTCTATTAAACAACTTACGACAAAACGGAAAGAATATATATAAGAAATAAAAGTTGACTGAATAAGTGAGAATGTTGGATCAGAGATGGACATGATGGGGGAAAAAAGAAATTACAGAAGGCCTCAAAGTGCTCAGCGCAGTGCCTGATGCATAATAAATATTTTAAAATTATTGGTCATTATGTTAGAAAAAAAACTGAAGTGGACACTTCTTTGCATCATGGTTCCCAAATCTGGGTCTATATCACAATACTCTTAAAAGTGGGAAATACACAAACAGCAGATTCCTGTAGGCCTACTCAAAATTTCTGGGGGATTATCATGTACCCCCTGATACGATAAGGACACTTCATCTCTGTGGTATTCTTCTCAAAAATCCAACAACCCCAGCCTAGACGAATCCAAAATGAGGGACTTTCAACAAAATACCTCAGTCTCAAAACTGTCAAGGTCTTAAAAACAAGGCAAGACTGGGCAACTATCGCAGGCCAGAAGAGACGTAATGATTAAATGCAGTGTGGGATCCTGGATTGGATCCTGAACATAAATAGGACATTATGAGAAAAACTGGTGAAATCTGAATTCACTTGGAGTTTATGGTAATGTGGTATTCACAGCATTTGGAGTTATCGCCCACAACATTCATAACATAGTAACACACCAGTGTTGGTTTCTAAGTTTTATCAAATGTACCATGGTAGTATATTACCCTTAAGAGAAACTGGGTGAAGGGTATATAGAAATGACTATCTTTGCAAATCTGTAATTCTAAAATTCTATTCTGTAATTCTGAAAATATTCTAAAACAAAAACTTTTCAACCTTATGAGAGAAAGTAGGAAAAAAATCTTTATTAAAAAAAAAAAATCCAGGAATAGACTCTAGGTATCTATAGCACAAGTTTTCCAAGTGATTTGATACATACAAATGTACTGCAGTCTTGGTGAATGGCATGATTACATTATAAAATGTGTGAGATAATGAGGCTCCCTTTGTTGGCTGAGACCTGTGAAAGGCTTGGGCATCTTCCATATTCGATCTAAGTTAATCAGTTCCTCAAACCAAAATGAAAACTGCTAATTATGGCTACCAGGAGCTTCTTAGCTATTAGAGAAGTAAAGCATGGATACTGACAAAAGCAAAAATAATTTTCAATTTGTTATTAAAGTATCAGCAACTATTGCAATGATTTAACACTATTGAAAAGTACTTCCATTTAGATGATGCCTCTCACATGATGTACTTTCAGAACCTGTCATTTAATTCACTTTATAGTCACTTGAATATTCAAGTATGTTTGTCTGAAAAGAAAGGCAACTTGCTGAAACATTCCAAATGCGTTTTGTATTACCATTATATGTAAATGTAAAACTTGTTCCATCTGTGAGAATCTTTACGTATGTAAACATTTAAGGATAATAATAAATTTTTAAAATTCCACATTCTTCTTAAACTTACTGTTCTGCATGTTCTTTCAGAATTTTCCTTAGAGAAACGAGTATAACCTGGTTCTGGTCTGCACTGAATTAACTATTTACATTTTATGGATAAGACCCAGTTAAGAATCTGGTAGTCCTGAACCAATTTGAAAAGGAAGATATAACACAAAAAGATCAACTAATACTAACTAAACACTGATCACAGAGTTTTTGGGAAATTGTCAAAGAAGCACTTGAGAAATTTAATGTAATATGTGAACTGTTTAAAGCCCTCACCCCAGGAACTTGGAACTCAGTAAATCTAACTTAGGACCCAAGATCTGCATTTTCAAAAGGCCCTGCAGGTGATTCAGATGCAGATCTTCCACGGGTTACCTCTAGAGCACTGGCATGGGGCCAAGAATACAGGCTTGAAATCAGAAAGACCTGGATTCAAATTTTGACTCTGCAAATTTCTACCCATGCAGCACACAGCAAACCACTCCTTTAATCACAAAAAACTACTAATGCCTACTACGCATTTTAATTTTCTAAGCCTCTATTTCCTTCTCTATGAAACTGACGGTTTGTAAGAAGTAAATGAAAAAATATATGTAAAACACTCAGCTCAGTACATGGACCACAATAAGCACTCAGTCAGTGTTAGCTGCGATTACCATTAGTATCCCTTATAAGTTTCACTGGCCATCAGAAACTGGCCATCAAAATAGACTACATAAAATAAAACAGCTTTCACTAAAGAAATGACAAAAAGTTAAACTCTACCCTCAGACACAAAAGTTTTATTCTGGAAGGAAATTCTTATGTCCTTTGCTATTAGGTGACAAAGAATATGGCTCTATGGTAGTCTGGACAGTATGAATCACAAAATGACTCACAATATTTCATAAAGTCATCATTAAACTGATTTTAAGATGAAAGAGTGCTGCTACAGATAGCAAAAAAATGTAAAAAGAAAATTTGCACTATACTAGATTTCTTTTTATAAAGTCAAAACTAAATAATGACCAGGCACGGTGGCTCATGCCTGTAATCCCAGAACTTCGGAAGGCCAAATCGAGATGACCACTTGAGCCCAGGAACTCAAGACCAGCCTGGACAATATGGCAAAACCCCATTTCTACTAAAAATACAAAAAATTAGCTAGCTGTGGTGGTGCATGCTGTAGTCCCAGCTACCCAGGAGGCTGAGGTGGGAGGATCACCTGAGCCTGGGAGGTTGAGGCTGCAGTGAGCCAAGATCATGCCACTGCACTCCAACCCAGGTGACAGAGTAAGATTCTGTCTCAAAACAAAAAAACAAAACAAAACAAAAGCAAAAAAACAAACAAACAAAAAAACCCACACACACTTTAAACTATGAGATGAGCAGGTACTGTCAAACCACACAGAAAACTAACATTGCATTAAACATTACTAACTTGAAGGAGTGCAGGTACCACTAGTAATGACTCAGGGCTACGTTGCCAAATGAAAACAAGTGTTTGAAATGAATTATATAATAAACAGCCATGAAAAAACTCCACTGAAACTAAAATTAGCAAACAAAAGTCCCCAAAATGATTCATAAACAATTATATATAATCTTGTATAATTATATAAGATTATATATTCTAATGTGTTAGAACATCACCAATGTGCAATTAGATAATAAATATCTGTTCTTCTGTTTGTTCACACCAGAAATAATCTCTGAATTCAAAAAATGTCTGTTGGCTAAATACTGGGCAAAGGCCAGGTATGAAGGCTCACACCTACAATTCCAACACTTTGGGAGGCCAAGGCAGGAGGATCACTTGAGGCCAGGAGTTTGAAACCAGCCTGGGCCACAAAGTGAGACCCCATCTCTACAAAAACATCAAACAAATCAGTGGGGCATAGTAGTGCACACGAGGCTAGGCAGGAAGATTGCTTGAGCCCAGGAGTTCGAGCTTACAGTGAGCTATGACTGTACCACTGTACTCCAGCCTAGAAAACTGAGTGAGAGCCTGTCTCAAAATAATAATAATAATTACTGGACAGAGAAGGTGGGGCAGCACACGACATTTGGACTTAAGGTTTGAATTCAGATACCACCAATTACCAGTAGTGTGACATAGGACAAGAGCCCTAACAGATCTGGTCTTCAGTTATCTTCATCTTATATTTTAAGTTATAGCACTACCTAACCAATAGACTATAACAAATCAAATGATTTACTAACGGAACACCAAACATGTATATCAAATGCATGCAATATTCAGGGATTAATATTTTGAGATGGAAAGTAGTAAATTTAATCAGTTATTAAATCACCTTTGGGCAAAGAAAGATAGAAAAAAATAGTTTAAAAATCAACAGAGAAAAAGAAAAGAAGAATGCTTGTAAAGTTTTTTCTTACTGCTTAACCAAAGGTAGATCAGTGTATATAAGCAGACTCCAAAAAAAATTTTAAATTTTAAAAAATCCTAGATTTCAAATAATTCACTGATGTATGTTTCAATGTCACTAAATATTTTACTTTTATACATACTTACTTGTAAAAATAAGTAACGGGGCAGTACATTGTCAAATGAAGGGCTGAGATATACTGGTTCTGTCATTCTTATGCCCATGCCTCTGAAAAATAGGAAATCTAACATTAGTCGTATAAATTCCATGGTCTATACAAACTATGTTCCCAGAAACATTCTCAAATAGCCTGTCAAACATAAGATGCTCTGTCTTTTAAAGAACTCTTTTGGCCAAGTGCGGTGGCTCAAGCCTGTAATCCCAGCACTTTGGAAGGCAGAGGCGGGAGGATCACTTGAGGTCAGGAGTTCAAGACCAGCCCGACCAACATGCACAAACCCTGTTTCTACTAAAACCACAAAAAATTAGCCAAGCGTGGTGGTGGGTGCCTGATCCCAGCTACTTGGGAGGCTGAGACAGGAGAATCACGTGAACCTGGGAGGCAAAGGTTGCAAGGAGCCAAGATCGCACCATTGCACTCCAGCCTGGGCGACAAGAGTGAAACTCTGTCTCAAAAAAATAAAAAAATAAAAAACTCTTTCATTCAACAACAAAATACATAAAGTAGTCCTGTTAATTGTTTTTGAATTTTTACCCGCAGAATAGGAAGCCATCAGAACTAAAAAGGAAAAAGTAACATAAATTTTTCATTTAAGCACAAATGAGTATCTGCAGACGTTTGAACAGACTAAAAAGCAAACACTACCTCATTCTTTACTACTTCCTGTCAGCTCTTTGTAGAATAATTGCCCGGTACTGACACAATCCCAAGGATAACCTTTTCCACCTTTGTCCCATTTTAGAAGTGGCAGTTGAACTGATCAGAACAGGAAAGGCCAGGACTCAGAATGGCCTGGTGGAGAGTGACTCAACAAGACAAACATCACAATCTCAGAGATGTTGTCAGAGGCTATTGAAGCAGAGAAAGAACACCCAAATCCTGTTAGACAAAGCCAAGCCTGGCCTTGTGTGTCAGGCCAAACCAGAGAGAGCAAGCAAAAGGAGAAATTCAAAGAGTGTTCCAGGGATTAGGACGGCACAGAAAAAAGTACAGTCTAATTAAAAGGGAAGTATAAAAATCAGGATTTAGGCCGACACAGTGGCTCATCATGCCTGTAATCCCAGCACTTTGAGAGACTGGCACAGGAGGATCACTTGAGGTCAGAAGTTTGACACCAGCCTGGGCAACAGACAGAATTTTAAAAATGACCAAGGCATGGCGGAGTGTACCTGTAGTCCCGGTACTTGGAAGACTGAAGCGGAGGGATCCGTTGAGCCCAGGAGTTGGAGGCTGCAGTTAGTTATGATTCTGCCACTGCACTGCAGCCTGGGCAACAGAGCACCCAAATAAATACAATTTTTATAAAATGGTTTTTAAAAATCATGACTTAAACCTGGTTTAAGGGTTCAATCAAAGGAGAGACCCATTAGGATGAGCAAAGATAAAGTCTTCGAAGCAGTATAGTAGACAAGTTCACAGCTAGCTTATGGAACAGCCTATGAGTTGATCTTGGCAGAGATGCGTCTACACTGATGGTATGTACTCTATCTAATATTGGCAGGATAAGTTTATGTTGGTCTTTACAGTAAAATAACGTCAGTAGATATCTGTGGATTATTATTGCAGTGGTATGATTATAAACTCCCCTTGGTTTTGTTGTTTGTTTGTTTATTTATTTATTGTTAGACACAGGGTCTCACTCTCTCACCCAGGCTGGAGCGCAGTGGCACAATCATAGCTCACTGCAGCCTCTAACTACTGGGTTCAAGTGATCCTCCCACCTTAGCCTCCCCAATAGCTGGGATTACAGGCACACACCACCACGCCAGGTAAGTGTGTGTGTCCGTGTGCATGTGTGTGGACAAAGTCTCACTATGTTGTGTGTGTGTGTGTGTGTGTGTCTGTGTGTACAGAGTCTCACTCTGTAGCCCAGACTGGCATCAAACTCCTAGCCTCAAGCAATCCTCCTGCCACAGCTTCCGGAGCTCCTGGGATAACGGGTATGAGCCACTATGCCTGGCTCCCTCAGTTCTAACAGCCTTTAGCATATAATAAATGCTGACTCCTTTTCCTCCTTTTCCCACCCCTTTACCACCTTACTCATTTGTTTACCACTTGAAATCCATGAATGTACACTTTTAATCAGAGGTTAAAACTCAGTCACTGCTCCAGTCAGGAACAAATCAAACCACTGTATTCACTTCCAAGGCAAATGGTCCCTGCCCCTGAGCAGAAAATATACAAACGAAGCTTCTGAAACGTCACTGACTCACATTTGAAAGCCAGTCCTGGCTGGGTGTGGCATTTCCTCCCTGTAATCCTAGCACTTTGGGAGGCCAAGGTGGGAGGACTGCTTGAGACCAGAAGTTCAAGACCAGACTGGGTAACATAGCAAGACCTCCATATCTATGAAAAAATAAAAATAAAGTATCAGCTGATCATGGTGTCATGTGCCTATAGAACTAGCTACTCAGAGGCTGAAGTAGGAGGATCACTTGAGCTCAGGAATTCAAGGTTACAGTGAGCTTTGATCACACCACTCCAGCCTTAGTGACAGAGCAAGATCCTGTCTCTAAAAGAAAAATCAAAGCAAGTCAGTCCTTTGTTGTGACACCTGGTACTCTTACCTTGATCAACACCCAGAATCTACAACTATTATTGAATATCTTGAATTCCAGAGTCTGATCACTCCATAATTTAAATGACTTTCTGACTTGCAGGACTCTAGTCCTCTAAAAATACTGAAACTTGAAAATGTTCATGCCTGTCGTCCTACTCAGTTCCTAACTGCCACTTTAGGTTCTGGTGCTCTTCGACTATCTCCTTCTGAACATGCTTACCAGAACAAGTGAGCGCTATAAATTACTGAACTCAAAATAACATAATAAAGAATAATTTAAGCCAATTATTATTCAGGTATGAGACTGCATGTTTCTTTAAAAAATATTTCTATAGCCACATATCTCCATATAATAATGCAAAGTACAAGATTGCATATATTAATGCAATCTGTTAGTAATTAACCTGCCTCCATGAATCTATGAATGATTCAACCCACCTGAAATTCAAGAAAGCAAAAGGTTCAAATTCACTAACTGAAAAACAATTGTACCATTAGTTGTGTTGGTTTAAAATGTTTTAAGGAACATAAATAAGAAACAGGGTGTACATGCAGCATTTCTATCATAGCAGCCTGTTTCTCACAAAGGAAGAGAAAAAACTTGCGAAAGTGTAACTGAATACATTGAGTTTAAACATCGATTTTTTTTTCCTTTTTTGACATTCTGAAGTCTTGCTGTGTCACCCAGACTGGAGTGCAGTGGTACAGTCTCGGGCTCACTGCAACCTCCCAGGTTCAAGCAATTCTCCTGCCTCAGCCTCCTGAGTAGCTGAGATTACAGGTGCCTACCACCACACCTAGCTTATTTTTGTATTTTTAGTAGAGACGGGGGTTTCACCGTGTTGGCCAGGCTGGTCTTGAACTCCTGACCTCTAGTGATCCGCCCACCTTGGCCTCTCAAAGTGCTGGAATTACAGAAGTGAGCCACCGCACCCGGCCAAAAGTTGGCTGAAAGTTGTTTGCCTCCTAACTTCCACTAACAAAAAATTATTCACAACATTGTTCAGAAAACGTTATTCAACACAGTAACTGGAACCACATCAAATAACCTAAGAGAATGAAGAGTATACCATTAACAATGAACTAATGGAGGCAGTCAAAATATCAATTACATATTACAGGTCCAAAGATAAACATAGCAGATGTATGCATAATCTTTATATTCATGAAGCTTTCTAAGGAGAATAAAATCTTTGTTCTTGGTCATTTGGAAAGTGCTGCTACCTAGATCTAGGGAATCCAACAGTCAACTTCTTCAGAAGAACGAATGAATTTCAACTACAAACCCAAACTGTTGCAACATGAACAACGGTTCTACCAATCAGGGATACTGTCCAACTGTAAATGGAGAAATTCACAGCTTTCAGCATGTCTATGTCAGCCATGAACTTTGGAGTAATGGAGCTGTCCACTGAACTCAAACAGCCTGAAAAAATTAAGTAAAATAAGAGCCTGGACTTTCCACCAATTTATTTAGGGCCACTAGCAATAAGAAATGATTTACAACAGACTGTATTTTAATTTAGTTTGAACAAGCCTAAACATGCATTTTTAACCACAAATGTGAGTGCCAGGTTTCTGGTAAAATTTATTTTTAATTAAAAAGTATGTTTAGGCCGGGCGCGGTGACTCAAGCCTGTAATCCCAGCACTTTGGGAGGCCAAGACGGGTAGATCACGAGGCCAGGAGATCAAGACCATCCTGGCTAACACGGTGAAACCCCGTCTCTACTAAAAAATACAAAAAACTAGCCGGGCGAGGTGGCAGGCGCCTGTAGTCCCAGCTACTCGGGAGGCTGAGGCAGGAGAATAGCATAAACCCGGGAGGCGGAGCTTGCAGTGAGCTGAGATCTGGTCACTGCACTCCAGCCCCGGCGACAGAGCGAGACTCCGTCTCAAAAAGAAAAAAAAAAAAAGTATGTTTAATTTATATTAAAATCAAACTTTTTCTTGACAAGTAAGAATGTTAAAAATGATCTGGATAGGACGGGCGCAGTGCCTCACGCCTGTAATCTCAGCACTTTGGGAGGTCGAGGTGAGCAGATCACAAGGTCAGGAGATCAAGACCATCCTGGCTAACACGGTGAAACCCCGTCTCTACTAAAAATACAAAAAATGAGCCAGGCGTGGTGGCAGGCACCTGTAGTCTCAGCTACTCGGGAGGCTGAGGCAGAAGAATGGTGTGAACCTGGGAGGCAGAGCTTGCAGTGAGCCGAGATCATGCCACTGCACTCCAGCCTAGATGACAGAGCAAGACACCGTCTCAGAAAAAAAACAAAAAAATGATCTGGATAGATCATCGAATTCATTCTCCATCAAAATGAGCACTGTTTTTTAAAGATGAAAATATTTCAAAAAAAATAAAATTCAGAAGGACAAGTAAAATCATTTGACAATTAAAATGTAACTGGTTGCCTAATGAGGCTCTTTAATTTGATCAGTTACCCTTTTTGATCAAAAATCATGGAAATATCGGTTAAACAATTTTTTTCCAGTTGGATTTAGAGCAAAAAAAAAAAACCTCATATAACGCAACTAGATACATTTTACATTATTTGTAATTTTCATTGACCCACAAAAAGGATGCTGATTTCCCCAAAACACCTGATGACATACTTCAGTTCAGGTAATCCATTGAAGATTTCCTTGCGGCTTAGTTCAGAAATCCCATTTCCAAGAAATACTTTTGTTCCATCAAATTCTCTGGCTCCTTTCTTACATTTTCCTTTAATATCAGAGTATACAGAAATAACATCTCCAGCTTTCATAACTAGAGAAAGAAGAAAATCAGATTACATTGAATTATACTTTGGCAGAAGAATCGTGAACATTCTTTGAGCTAGACTGGCGATCTCTAGAGGCATCAATAGTGGGCATGAAGCAGTTCAAACTGGCTCATTATCTCAATACAATCTTTAATAGAAAATCTGACGTTTACTTTAAAATATTCCCTAACAATAAAACTCACTGAAGAATCTTTTTCAGTGAAAACAAAGAAATAGAACAGCTTCAAAACATCCTGCCCTCAACTGGAAATCTGTAGCTGAGCCAAATTATTTCCCCCAAGCCTTAAAAGATTTCTTATAAATCTTGACATCTCAGCTCAAACCTCAAAGTTCTAAGTTTCCTTCAAACGGATTCTTCAAATATGTACCCTAAAATCTTTCAAAGATGTATTTCTAAATCCCATAACCCTGTTTGTATTTCTGTGCTATTTTGCTGTGACAGCACAATTAAGGCACAGACTTTAATGATGAGCATATAAAGCCATTCATATATATATACACATACGTATGCACACATATATATGTGTGTGTAGACACTTACAATACCTTTTACGGTATACAGTGTACAGAGTTGCCTTATATGGCTGATTAAATCCAGTTTTTGTAGGCATTTCAATATCTTCTATAACAACTCCCAGTGGTATTTATGATGGGAAATTATATTCCACTTCCAAAACCATTTTTAAAGCTAATCTATCATAAATTTATTTGGCCTATTACCTGGCAACAGTAGTGAACAGCCTATTAGCTAGAGCTAAGAAAACCGTTAAAATAATATAGATCAGATGTCAATACACTTTTCCTGTAAAGGGCAAATAAGTATTTTAGGCTTTGTAGCCACATAAGGTCTCTGTGGCATATTCTTCTTTATATATGTATCTTTTCACAGCATTTTAAAAATGAAAAAATCATTCTTAGCTTATGGGCCACAGACAAACAGACATAGGCCAGATTTGGCCAGCAGGGAGTAGTTGGCCCAATTCTGATACAGATCAAATCATTCATTTCAAGGACACCACAACTGAGGCCCAGATACTGAATAACTTTTCTACAGATCAAAGCAAATGTTTCTTGATTTCAAGTCCAATAAAGTACCACTGAACCACAGTGACTAACTTACTAAGCATATGCAATACAGGTATGTCGCCAACTGTGTGAATACATTAAGAATACTAAGTTTCATCCCAATGTTCAGATTTCAGGTTCTGGATGTTCTCTCACTGATGATACGACAGCTTTCTGAGGTTTCAAGGCAATGCAGTCAAGAAAACAAAACAGAAGTTCACTGATGTACTCTCTATTCATCAGTAATGATCCACTAAAACAACCATCATCAAATATATCCTTATTTGGAAGGAAAAAAAAAAAACTATCGGAAAACCTCACATGATGACTAGTTAGTCCTCATCGGATAAAACCCTAAATGCAAAGCTGGAAAAATATCCGACCAAGGTAAATTTGGAATACATCTTAGTGACAAATCAATAAATTCTCCATTTGAAAATGCACATAAATTTTAGAGAACCTTAAAGACAAATCTAAACATGATACTTACACTTGGATGCTGACACAATTCCTGGGGCATAGACATGGGCTCCTCTTAAAACTGCATTGCCACACTGGGCTCCAACAATGGCTTCACACTGCTGTTTTTTAATATTCTTCCTAGAAATGTAAGACACAAGAAGTTTAATAGTAAACATACCTCCAATGCCTACCAATTTTTCCCGTGTTCCATCTGAACGCGAATAGCCTCTTTAGTCTTAATTGTCCTGAATACATAAGAAAAAGCTGAAAAAAGAGGCATACATAAAGAGGAAACAGGAAAAAAACAGCAACACAGAGATGGGCACTTGAGAGGAAGGAAAAATGAAGAGGTCCATCTGGTGGAAGGCAATACAGTGGCACCAGAAATTGCTTAATCATTTAACAAGCATTACTGTTTCTCATAGCATTAGAAGAAAAATAGACTTTCTCTGTCTTCAAAGACGAAAATAGAAAAATACACAAGGAATTACAAAAACATTTCTAAAGTGGTAAATTGTTGCATGGTAAATTATGAATAATTTAAACAAGACAGGAAAAGAAGATAAGTATTTTTTCCTTCCTTTGCTGCCCACCTTTTTGAGTCTTTTCCAATTTCTCACATTCTATTCATTTTTTTTGCCACTAAAATATGTATTACTTCTAACACTCAGGGTTCCAAAGATCAGGGACCGAATGTGATCAGCCCTAAATAAAAATCCTTAACACTGAGTCTCTAATAAGCTTCCTTGGATGGTTGTCACAACTCATTGCTAGGGGAATTAAGTGCATCCCGTCTTCTATTCCATGATCGCCAAATCATCAAATCTTACTAATTTTTCAGCTTTATACCTACTCCTTCCTGGTCCCTCCCAAACATTCTCATGGCTCATTCTCTGCCTACTTCTTAGAGGCCTCTCCACCGGCTTCCAAAACATGCCACCATCTCTGCTCACCTTGCATTCTATCCCTTGGCAATCTCATGCTTTCAATAATCACTCACAAAAACAATCCACAAATTCTAATGTTTAGTCTTTCTAGATTTTTTTTTTTTTTTTTTTTGAGGCCAAGTCTTGCTCTGTCACCCAGGCTGGAGTGCAGTGGTGCAATATTGGCTTGCTGTAACTTCTGCCATCTGGGTTCAAGCGATTCTCATGCCTCAACCTCCTGAGTAACTGGGATTACAGGTGCCCGCCACCACACCTGGCTAACTTGTATTTTTAGTAGAGACGGGGGTTCACCATGTTGGCCAGGCTGGTCTTGAACTTTTGACCTCAGGTTATCCACCAGCCTCAGCCTCCCAAAGTGCTGGGATTATAAGCGTAAGCCACCACGCCTGGCCTAGACTCTTAGTTGATATTTCTAATTACCTATGGACAGCTATATAGAGATGTCTCACAGTTACTTCAAACTCAGCAAGTCCTAAACAATGTTAGTTTTCCCTCATCCATTCTTCTACTCCTTGGCAGGATCCCAAATCTTTTCATCCTGTTTCCAATCTTGAATGAGGCATCATTATCTGCCCAGATAACCAAACTAGATGTTTCAGTGTTACGGTATGGATGTGTCCCCAATATTCATGTGCTGGAAACTTAATCCCTAGTGCAACTGTGTTGGAATGTGAGGCCTTTGGGAACAGTTTAGGTCATGAGGGCTCTGCCCTCATGAATGAATTAATGCTATAATAAAAAGGGCTTGCAACAGTGAGTTCGCTCTCTCTTGCCCTGGTGCCCTCTACCATGTACGGATGCAGCAAGAAAGCCCTCACCAGATGCAACTGCCTCGATCTTGGACTTCCCATCCTCCAACACTATAAAAAATAAATGTCTGTTCTTTATAAATTACCCAGTCTCAGGTATTGTTATAGCAGCACAAAATAAACTAAGACACTCAGCATCATCTTAAAGCCCTCCTAAGCCTTGACATTGATTGATTTAGAAATCATGCTATCTTCTAGTTCTGATAGGTCTTGTGGGCCTATCTCCTAATGTCAGACACATATCTCTTTGTGATTACTGAAATGGCTTCCTGCCTTTCACTATTGGTTTCAGATTTTCTCTATGTCTTTGGTGTTCTGCAGTTTCACTCTGAAGTATGTAGATATGAATCTACTTTTACTTTTGGCTTCAAGCTCACACTTATTAAATTTATCATCAACAATAGAAATTCAAAGTCATTACATTTGTGATTATTGTCTTTCCCCCATTATTCCTGTTCTCTATACCTGGGACTCATTAAAAATATAAAGTGCTGGTCAGGTGTAGTGTAGTGGCTCACACCTGTAATCCCAGCACTTTTGGAGGCAGAGGCAGGTGGATCACCTGAGGTTGGGAGTTCTAGACCAGCGTGACCAACGTGGAGAAACCGTCTCTACTAAAAACACAAAATTAGCCAGGCATGGTGGTGGGTGCCTGTAATCCCAGCTACTTGGGAGGCTGAGGCATGAGAATCACTTGAACTCAGGAGGCACAGGTTGCAGTGAGTCGAGATGGTGCCACTGTACTCCAGCTTGGGCAACAAGAACAAAACTCTGTCTCAAAAAAAAAAAAGGAAATATAAAGTGCTCTTTTCATGACTCAATTTCACTTTCATATTTTTAATTTCTCTCTGCTGCATTCTAGATAATTTCCTAAGGGTCATCTCCTAATTCAAAAATTCTCTAATCAGTTGGGTCTAATCTACTGTTTAATTCATTGTGTGAGTTTTTAATTTTAATGATGACATTTTTATTTTCAGAAATTTGTTTTCAATTCTACCTTTTTATCCTTAGGGTCTTTTATGTTTTATTCTTTCATTTTTAAACATTTTAAGAAAACTGTTTTGTCTACGGCTGTACCACTCTGAAAATGCCCAATCTCATCTGATCTTGGAAGAAAAATATTTTTATAGTCTCTGCCAGAGAGGTCTATTTGTTAAAAGTTCTGAGGGAAATCTAATCCTGCAGCTTATTATATATGCTGATTCTTACTCACCGTGGTTTGATTCCTAGTGTAGCTTTTAACAATGTGAAGTGTTTGGCTTAGATTGAATGAGTGCTGCTCCAGAGTGATGTCACTTCGTTTTTGCCAAGCACCCAGGAATTGGCTTGGGACCAAATAGTTAATTTCCCAGTTTGCAAGTTCCAAGACAATTTAGGTTGCAGCAATTTGCATTCCAGACCTTTATGAGGGAGGGAACTTACGGCTGTGTATTTTCAGTAACACGTTTTTCTCCAACCTATATCCTAAGGCAAGAAAGACCTACTTTTCATTACTGTCTTGTACTGACTACTGGGTATTTCTCATCCTTACTATTAACACTCTGTTGTTTAAACCAAAGAGCCTAAATTTAGAAGACAGACTACCTCCTTTCCCATACCTCCAACCCCCCAATATTAGCTCACATGCTTGCTGTTCTCAAATGCTTGCTGTTCAATTATTCTGCATTCCTAACCTCTAATATATCAACTACATTTCTAATCACTCAACTACATCATTTTGTGGCCTAGTATGTTCTTTTTTACTTAGCACTCCTAGGTGTATGTAGCGAAAACATTTTCATGTTATCTAATTCACCATACATATGATTGAAGCTAAAAGACTCTGAAATACCTTCCCAACTTTTCTCCAGGTTTGCAATTCATCTTTCGAAAAAATTTCTGAAACTTTTGACTGTAAGTTGATATAAGAAACACACCTGATAAAAGAACTTATTTCAAGTTCTTAAATCATTTGAGAACTTGATATAAGAAGCTACACATACATGTCTGTGTGTGGTATCACACACTTACAACATTTCATTAAATATTTGTACTATGTGTAATGCAATATATTATAAAACATCCCATTTATTTTTCACAATATTCATTGAAAACATTAAATTGATTTCACAAGTTACTAATGGATCATGATCTCTAAGCAGTTTGGAAGACTATGACCACTCTTATATTTCTAAAATACACATTTAATCATTACTAATAAAAATTCTTTTTTTTTTTTTGAGACAAGGGTCTTGCGCTGTCGCCCAGGCTGGAGTGCAGTGGCACCATCTCGGCTCGCTGCAAACTCTGCCTCCCGAGTTCACACCATTCTTCTACCTCAGCCTCCTGAGCAGCAGGGATTACAGGCGCCCGCCACCACACATGGCTAATTTTTTGTTTTTAGTAGAGATGGGTTTCACCATGTTAGCCAGGATGGTCTCAACCTCCTGACCTCCTTATCCGCCCGCCTTAGCCTCCCAAAATGCTGGGATTACAGGCATGAGCCACTGCGCCTGAAAATAAAAATTCTGTAGCTTCTAAAGTCTATGAAAAAAAAAATTCCTTAGTAAAAAAAAATTATGCATACTTCATACCTGCCTCGCCCAACTTCTTCAGTTTCGTCTTTCACCCATCCCTTAACTCTGAAAACGAATAGCCAAACCTGATCACTTTTATCAGGAGCCACCATATTTTCATGCATTCATGTCTTTCCTCAGGCCTTCTCTCTGCCTAGCATAACCTTGCCCACCTTAACAGCCCTTCAGCCTCATTTCTCCTCACCTTCAAGGCTCAGATGAAATAATACCTGCTTGGAGAAAATATTTAACAATTTCTTTGTACTCAGTCCTTCCTATTCTATGATCCAGTGGCATTTAATTTATACTTCTACTGTGGCTATCATAACACTTTGACTTGTACCAAAGTCTCCCGACTTAAGACTACAGAACTATATCTCATTCATCTTTGTAACACCAACACATCTCACATATAGCACAAATTCAAAAACATGCTTTGTGAAAGTGAAATCTGTGGTGTTAGATTTTATGAAAATAACACGGAGGGGAAAAGATGAATTCTGGAACAGAGAACTGTGGAGAAAAAGAGTTAACACAGTAGGCCTGATCTGCTATCTTTGAAAAGCCTGCTTATAAGGCTGGCCTTGACTGACCTCTGGGAACTGAGATTTCAGCAGGGTTCCTTATTAATTGGTAAGAGTGGCTCACTGTGCCTGAATTACTGGACAAACTATGATTTATGGTAAATACCAGCTTTCCTTCTGAAAATCTGGAATTTGGGTATGTACCAGGCAGTGGGAATCTACATGATGAGCCCTGAATAGGAATCTTGGCAGTGAGTCTATCTGGTTACTGGGGGGATCTCCTGTGGGAGTCCTGTGTGGCTCCACCGGAAGAGGACTCTGGAAGCTTGTGTTTGGTTTTCCCTTTGCTGATTGTGCTTCGTATTCTTTCACTGCAACAAATCATAGCCGTAAGTACAATTATGTGCTGAATTTCCTAAGTCCTCTCAGAGAATCACAGAACCAAGGAGTGGTCTTGGGCCACCAACACCAGGACTGACAATATAAAAACATAGTATGTCACATGAAAGTATCAATATTTAAGTCAGCTTTGCTGAAAGGGAATTTTCACGAGGAAAAATAAAAGAGGAAATGTAAAAGTTGGTGCAGGGTCATAAAACATGCTAAAAGCTTGATTTTTATTGAAATGTTTCCAAATACAGTGCATCAACAACATTAAAGATGACATTCCAATAGTTTAGTAATACAGGTTGGAGAAAACAACTATAAATACACCTAGATTAAAAGTATTAGAGGCCGGGCGCGGTGGCTCAAGCCTGTAATCCCAGCACTTTGGGAGGCCGAGACGGGCGGATCACGAGGTCAGGAGATCGAGACCCTCCTGGCTAACACGGTGAAACCCCGTCTCTGCTAAAAAATACAAAAAATTAGCCGGGCGAGGTGGTGGGCGCCTGTGGTCCCAGCCACTCGGGAGGCTGAGGCAGGAGAATGGCGTGAACCCAGGAGGCAGAGGTTGCGGTGAGCTGAGATCCGGCCACTGCACTCTAGCCTGGGCGACAGAGCAAGACTCCGTCTCAAAAAAAAAAAAAAAAAAAAAAAAGTATTAGAAAAGCTAAAAAATGAAGTAGCTAAGAAATTAAAAACAGATTATGGGAATGTCCTGTTAAGGAATCTAAAAGCATATATTTTTATCAATTTGGTATTTTAACTGCACACATTCACAACCCTACACATACTAACAACCCTACACCAAATGGAAGGTGATGGATGAAACTGAAACAACACATGATATTGCTGCATATGCCAAATACTTCCTTGCAGTGCAGGAGGACTGCCACCTTTATTCAATCAGTAGATTCTGTGCAACAGCATTTTTTCAATATTCTATTGTAATAACCATATATATCTATATCTATCTATCTATCTATCTATCTATATCTTAAAGTGCTTGTTATGGATGGAATGTTTGTGTCCCCAAAATTCACATGCAGAAACCCGAATTCAATGTGATGGTATTTGGAGATGTGTTGGGGGGATAATTAGTTATGAGGGTAGAACGCTCATAAATGGGATCAGTGCCTTTATAAGAGATCCAAGAGCTACCCACTTTCTTTCTGGCATGTGAGAATACAAGGAGAAGTCAGCTATCTGCATTCCAGAAGAGGGCCCTCACCAGAACCCAAGCATACTGGCACCTGTCTTGGATTTCCAGCCTCCAGAACCGTGAGAAACAATCTAAGACAGTACTGACATGAGTTACATGGCAACTACAAAAGATGGAAATCAGCAGGGCACAGTGGTTCACACCTGTAATCCCAGCACTTTAGGAGGCCGAGGTAGGCAGATTACCTGAGGTCAGGAGTTCGAGACCAGCCTGGCCAACATGGTCAAACCCTGTCTCTACTAAAAATACAAATATTAGCTCAGCGTGGTGGCAGACGCCTGTAATTCCAGCTACTCAGGAGGTTGAGGCAGGATAATCGCTTGAACACGGAGGTGGAGGTTGCAGTGAGGGGGGATCATGCCATTGCACTCTAGACTGGGCAACAAGAGCAAGACTCGCTCCTGGGTGGGGGGAAAAAAGATGGAAATCAAGAAGGTTAAAAGGTAAGACAAATCCAGTCTCATTTGGATTTCAAGAGATTCATGCTGCTGAATTACGTATTCAATTGTGAAAGAAAAAAAGAAAATTTTCTGGCATTCTAACTATTTTGAGACTTTTATCAAAAAGGGAGGAGCATTAATTGAGAGAATACAGAAATTCCTTAAAATTACAAATTGATTTTTGGCC